>NW_026907677.1:622492-933738 GCF_028389875.1 Rhea pennata
TAGGGCTATAAGAGAGTAAATCAGGGTTTAGTGAATGCTATCCATTCTGCCCTCTGTCCTCCGCAAAGAAGAGCAGAAAGGCAATCCTCAGCAGACACAAATGGAACCTGAGAGCATCTCATGGCCCCGTCTTCACCAGCCCCTTCATGTGATGCAACCTCCGTACACCTCCCTGCTCCTTCATGAGCGGCAACCTCCCTGCACCTCCCCTGCTCACAGGGAACGCTCTTTTCCACTCCCAGGAACTGACGTGGGAAACCCAGAGGGAAAAGGCAAAATTCCCCTCCCCACTTCTCCAGAGGTCCAGCCCTGGCCAGGTGTCTGTGGGACAGCGCATCTGTTGGAGGCTAGCACATGCACGCTCCTGGGGGATGTCCCTCTGGACCAAATGGGATGGCCAGGGGACCAGGAGAGCAGCACGGAGGATGCATGTGTGTGCTGCTGAAGCTGAGCTGAGCTGAGCTGTGCCATGCCCATCCCTGGTAGGAAGGACAGGAGAGGGACCAGCGTGTGCCCGTGCTGGGTGGTCATGTCTGTACCTCTGCTTCCTGAATGGGGAGAAGGGAGGGAGCAGTGCCATGGGGCAGCCAAAGGGGCCGGCTGAGTCCCTGCTGCCGTGACCGTGCAGGGATGTGGGAGCACTTCAGAGCTCTGCCTGCTGTGCAGGCGGCTCTGCCAGAGACCCCTGTAGCCGGGACAGTGCTTCATCTGCCCCGAGCACAACGTGGGTGGAGAGGACAGCGCTCTCCACCCAGCCTGTGCTTGATCCTTGGCCTGACTTGTTGGCTGGAGAGAGGCTGAGACTGGAGACGCAGCGGGGCGCAGTGGGTGGTAGATGCAGTGAGCTCCAGCTGGGAGAGCGGAGTTCAGCAGCAGCAAGAGCTGCTGTGGGGCGGCAGGAGCAGGGCTTCTCCCTCTGTGCAGGGATGTGGGGCTGGAGCTGGGCTGGGCAGGGCTGGGCAGCCAGATGGGGGAGTAGGTTTGGGTGAGGGAAGTGGGGAGGATGGATGGAGGCATTGGTGCCGTGAGCTGGTCGTGAGGGGACAGAAAACGCAAAAGTCAAATCTCTGTGCAATGTTCAGGAAAAGTTTTATTAAGAAATAAATAACCCCCCCCCAAAAAAAAGGAAATTTGGAGAAGACTAACTGCTTGTCAATGGAAGCAGAAGCCCCCTTCCTGATGGGTCCTTGCCTCTTACAGATGCTTCTGGAAAACAGCTCTGGAGGAAATGCTGGTCCTTCTCCAGAGGAGTTCTCCCTCTGGAGACTCTTCTCCACTCTTCTCTTCTCTCTTCTCTCCTCTGTTGCCTGCTTGGGTCTCCAGCCAAGGACTCCAGAAGGGGAAATCTTCACAGGGCTTCAGATGGGAGGAAAGACAAGAACGCCCTCGCCCATTACCCGGAAGTGATATTCCACCTGGAGGGCCACAGAAAAGAAATGGCAAAGAGGACTGCTGGCATCTGTGCTTTTCCAGGCCGCAAAGGGCATTTCTCATCCTCTCTCCTGCCGCTTGGCTTGAGCCTTCCCGGCAGCGCTCTTACGCCCCGAAGCTCTTAGGGGCAGGTCTCAAAATCCCAGTTTGGATCTCACCAATGAGCTCAATAATCACAGAACTAAAGGGAAACTGCCCATGCCCTCTCCCTGAAAGGCCCAGCAGGTACCTTCCCACGGGAAAAAGGGCCAAAGAGGGGCTTCTGAGGTGCTTCCTGAGAATGCCGGAGGGACAAATGCCCTCCAGAACTAGCAGGTGACCTGCAGCTTTTCAAACAAGGCCCAGACGTGGTTGGTCACTGGCCAAGTGAACACCCAGGCAGGGATCTCTCCTACCCACTGCCCATAGGACTGCGCTTTTCCACACGTCCCCGTGGCACAAGCAGGACCTCAGGCTGTAGCACGCACCTGTCCTGGCCACCTCTGGATTTTCTTCACCAGTTTCTCCGGTGGGGGCATGGCTTCAGCACTGCCCTTTGTCCTGCCTTGCACCACCTTCCTGGAGCAGCTGCCTGCGATGGCCGGGAGCCCCCTGAAAAGACACCTTTTGGGCAGGTGCTGGGAGCACAGGGGCACTTGGGTCTCCGTCCTGCACTCACCGGCTGGGCACCTGCCTCTGCGGCACAAGGCCCTTCTGCCAGAGAAGGAGATGGGTTCCGCTGACTGTGTTCACACCCACAGGGACAGAGACCACCCCCAGCTGAAATGCCCGGGGCTGCAGGATGTGCCCTCAGGAACGCTCAGCGTGCCCAGACACGGGCTCGCTCTGGATGCAGCCCAGAGAGGAGCAGCCTCCTCTACCAAGACAGGCTCCAAGAGACACCCTTACCCCATCCTGCCAAATGTATTACAAATGGCCTGGCGGTCCCCAATGCCCTGTGCTTAGGCATGGAGAACAGATTGTTCCTGGAGACGCAGGGTCAGAGAAGGAGAAAGTGGTCAGGGCTGTCAAGGCATTCTCGCCATCAAGGGCTCAGGAGTCCCCGGGGCATGTGATAAAGGACATTCAGAGCTGCTGTGAACCTTGTGTGAAGAGGAAACATCTCCCCCAGACATGCACTAGGCTACAGGCTCACCCTCACCCACTCCTCCACGGCTCTCACCTGCCAGCAGGCGCTTTGTCCTCTGCTTTCTTCCCTTTCCCCTTCTGCTTCGTGGGAGCTGTTATTTTGGCTGGAGGATGCCTCGCTCTGAGGGGGAGGTGCTTGGCGGGAAGATTTCCTGTAAGCAGGAGAGAAGAAAACACTTCAGGACAGCATTGAGGAGGCCTTTGGAACGGGAAGGCTCTGCAGATGTGCTCCAGCCTGTGATAACAGTGTGAGGCCTCAAGGTGACTCCTTCTAGGCCTTCTTTCCTGGGTGGTCTTTGGCCCTTCCACACACTGGCTTCTCTCTGCCTTGTCATTTTTCCCCATCTACTCTCGGGGGCTTTTCTTATTCAATGACAACACACTGGTCCCATGAAATAGCTCAGCCTCTCTGTGACCTGCAGCTCCCTGCACAATTTAGGATTCACATTGCACAAGGACAGTGCTCACGTTTGCCTCCCTTCTGCACCAACATGTCCAGCGCAAGAGCACTTTGCAGTGCACCCCAGGGCACTGAGTGCCGTGGCAATGGGGGAAAGTTTAACTGGGAGGCATCAGCTGCAGCTGGGAGTGTTGGGCTGCCGGGAGGTCGTGTTCCCTCAGGAATCACTCCAGATGTCCCGTACTGGGTACGCAGCGTCACCTCCGGTGCCTGATGCTACCTGAGCCATGACACTGTCGCCTTGCCTCCACTGCCTGGCCAAAGAGGACGGAAGCAGAAGGCACAAACCCCTGCCAGGATCCAGCGTTCCCATTACCTTTCTTGGCCCTGGTGTCCTCTTTTGCCTTCACCTCTTCCTGCGGGGGCTTTGCAGGTGCCACAGGGGGCTTTCTAGATGGACTGTCAGCATTGTACCTGGAAAGAGGAAAAAGATGCCAGTCTAAAGGGAGGGCACCACACTTCCTTTGCACCTTGTGTCCATAATGGGGACACAGCAGCATTAGGGAGCTACCAAGAAGCCCCTCTTTGTCCAAAGCACAATAGGCAGAACATGCCAGATGCTGGAGGAATGTATCAGCAAGCTGAGGGACTTTGTGAACACCTCCAGCACCTGGAGGGGCAGAAGCTCCCTCATCCGCTTCTTCCAGAGCATCCCTAGCCTTCCTGTGAGAAAGCTCAAATGACCAGCACGAGTTCCAATTCCCCTCTCTCCCGCCACATCACTTGCAGGCCCTCCAAAACTCATCTCCATACAGCTGTAGAAAGGCAACACCATCTCCCAGACAACTAATGGGACAAAACACTGAGCAGGATGGGAGCCAGCACAAAGCTCTCCACAACTCCACTGCGCACAGGCTTCACCTTAGACTAGACATGCCTCCCCACAGAAGACATTTGACCCAAGGTAACATGTTCAGGACCCATTTGATTCATGCATGTCTCACAGAAGACATGAAAACATCCTGAGCCAGTGACCAGCAGGAACCTGCACTTTGATCCACATTGGAAAGACTTCCTCTCCAATGACATCCTGAACAGCCTTCACAAGCACTGGCAACACAGGGCTACCAAACAAGTCGTGGGAAGCTGCTGGCTTGGCCAGCCGGGGCTAAGGAGCAAACGTACTCACTCAGGAAGGACGACAACACAACCAGAGCGGGTCTGCAAAGCAGCAGTTTCGGAGCCTGAGAGGACTGAATCCCTCATCTCTGGCATCTGCAAAGGGGAGAGACACACGAGAGATGATGCCAAGACAGTTGTCTCAGGGCGCACAAGGGCAGCACACTTTCCCACTGCTCAGAGAAGCAGCTGTCTCTGAAACACGGAATTTTTCTGCGCCTCTCCGCGGCCCCTCAGTTGTGCAGCAGAGTAGCTGGCGGGAAATGGAGGAGAAAGGGTGAGAAGACTGCCAGGCTTTTTGCAAGGCTGAGAATCGAGAGATGCAGTCAGGAGACCAGGTCCTGCCTAGTGCAGAGGTCTGGCCTGCAGCCGGCTTGCATCTCTGCCTTAACCCATGAGAGGAGGCTCAGCTCAGCCTCCTTTCACATCTCAGCCTTCCTGCTGCACCTGAAGGACCACGCTGAAGGACGGGGCTGCACTAGAGACCTGGCCAAGGCCACTGGGCTCCAACGACTCTCTCTGCGACATGCTGCAGCCATTACTAGCAGCGTGCAAATGCTCACATTTGGACAGAAAGACACCCTTCATGGTGGCGAGACTCCAGGGCCCTGGCAAGAGCTGCTCAACACAACTAGACCAGCACAGCAAGAGCAGCAAGAGGGCTCTGGTCGCACAGGGGCCTTGGTCTGCCTAAGCCTCTGCTTCGTGTCCAGAGAGTGGGGCGAGCAATGATTCCTGCAAAAACAAACCTACTTGGAGACAGAGGTAGAAATGCCAAAGAGCAAGAGGACCAGGGGGATCCAATATTCTGAGCAGCTGCCCCATGGGAGAGATGAAAGACACTCAGGCCCTCCAGCTGCAAAGGGAGAGCACTGAGGTCAGCAGAGGTTTCACGGAGCTGCTTCACATGCCTGCTGGCCCAGGCAAGGGGAGGAGGGATCACTCCCTTGCCCTCACTCCACCCTAGGGCAAGAATATCCCATGGAGGCATCAGGCCGAGCTCCCAAGGGGACACGCAGAAATAGTGTCACCCAGCATCAGGGGAAAGTGCTGAACTCACTGCCTTACTGTCCCAGACACAGTCCAGGGAGACATGGGTTCAGATGTGGTCCTGACACAAAGGAGTACTAAACCATGGCTTTCTGTCAGGAGGGAAGTCTCCTGGGAAAAAGCACACAGGACCGGCCCTTTTCTGGGACTTTTCCCTCGAGCACATGAAAATGAGCTCTGGGGCTGGATGATTTTTGGGGCAGAGCCAGCACAGCTATTCCCAGGGCCGTCCTTGTTGCCAAGTCCTCTGGACGCTCAGAACCAGCTGTCCCGGGAGCTGGCATTACTCTCAGCTGGGACTCTCCATGCACCTGGATAGGTCACAGCAGGCTGACAGCATTGCATTCACTGGTGCTTTCCAGAGGACGACAGGTAGTGCTGGAGGAATGGGGAACTCACTGCGATAAGAGCTTCCAGCAGCTGCTCTGTCCCATTGAGCCTCTTCAGAAAGTCCCTGCAAAACCTCATTTTCACAGCTGCTCCTTGAATTACAAGCGTGCCAAGGCCCTTCAGCACAAGGGCCACGTTCTTCCCGCTCTGCAGGCAGCGGGAGAAAAGCTGCATGGTCTCTTCTATGCACGCCTCCACTGTCTTCCGAGGAACAGAGAGGGCCGAGGCTATGTGAGCGTACTTGAGGGGCCCGGAGAGCTTATGACCTGGGAAGCAGCAGAAGGGGAACGCAGTCACTAGCAGAGAAGCAGCAGCCCCAAGACATCTGGCTTGTGGCCAGTTGTGAAAGCAAGTCTGGGAGAGAGGGAGTGTGACTGTAATGTGCATGATGTTGTCCTGGTGCTTTAAAACCCCCTGAAGCTGTTCTCCACAGCTGCTGAAGGAATTCTAGCTTCCTAACAGTCACTGCTGCCCAGCAGTTAGGCACACCCCAAGGATGTCCCCAGGGGAAGCAAGCGGTTCAGCCTCTCCTCTTACCAGGAGCATAGGCCAGGTCATAGGCGAGGCCGGGAAGCTCTGCAATACTCCGCAACAGATGGAACACGGGCCTGCGAACAGTGAGAAGAGCACGCTTCCCACCACCGACTTGTTCGGTTACTACATCAAATGTGCCAAGGCGAATAACTCGGACTCCCTGCAAACAGGAAGGAAGAGAAGAACGATGAGACTGGCAGCTGGACAGGCCGGGCACTTGCCAGGGCGTGGGGATGGTGCTCGGTGCCCTGCTCCATCCTCCTGTACAAAGGGGACAGACAAAGCGCTGGACAAAGCTTTGGAGAAACCTTGGGGCCCTTCTTTGGAAGACCTTTCCAGACGCTTTCATCCCCCTCCTCTTCACCCTCTCAACTCTACCAGTCAAAGCAGAGAAGTCATCCCACAGACACACAAGCTCCAGGAGAAGGCTTCCCGGGGCAGGCCCCGCAAGGCACACCCACCTGGTTCCGCATCAGCTGCCGCACAGTGTAGTCAGACACCCCTTCCCAGACAGCAAGCTGCTCTGGAAGAGAAGGGAAAGACCCGTCATGCTCTGGGGGCAGCTCTCAGCTGCTCCGTACCTGCCTCAGCCGGAGGATGAGCAGTGCGAGCGTCCTCCAAGAGCACCCCCTCCCCAAACAGGCCCCATTCCCTACAGGGGCTGAGGTGGGCACTGCCTCCAGGCGATACCCTGCCAGACCTGGGGAGGATCCCTGCTAGACCTGAGGAGGATCTCCGGAAGGCCTTACCCCAGCTGGGGAGTGCTGGCACCCCCTGTCCACGCCGTGTCCCGTGGCCAGCGTCCCAGAGCTCCATCCTGGTCCTGCGTGCTCTGGGTCACCCCTGCAGCAGCAGGTGATGAGGAAGCAGCTCCTCTCCTCTTCCTCCTCCTCCTGCACACAGCAGGATGGGGCTGAACGGAGCACTCGGGGTGTTTGCTTTGGAGTCCTCCTTTGCTTCAAAAAGGTTTCCGTGGCAGCCCTGCACTTTGCCGCAGCAGCACCTGGCACTCAGGAGCACCCACAGCCCTCCCAGCTGTCACTGCCCACAGCCAGGAGCACAGCTTGGGTGGCTCCTCCCTGTTCCCTCTGCACCAGGACCTCCTCTAGTACAGTGCCAATCTGCCCCACTTGCTCACCACTCTCTGGGTCCTCCTAAAACATCTATTGGTTGTGCAAGGTGAAAGCAAGGAAGAGAAAGGGCCAGGAGGGGTGGACTGAGACAAGAAGGGGCCACACAGACCTGGACCAAACCCTGCTGGTACTGCACTAGCCAGGGACCCAAAGAGGGTCGCAGGCATCTGTGACTGCCCCACTCCATCATTACATCTGACTACCAGAACTTATGGTTCTGGCAGGTTGTCCAGGGCCAGACTTAGGGGGTGGGGGCACTGAGGCAATCAGAAAATTGCAGATTCAGAGAAAGTTGGGGAAACTCCACAACCTCTCTGGGCAGCTTCTTCCAGTGCTCGTTACTCAAAAAAGAAGCTTTCCCTCACACACAGGTGGAACTTCCTGTGTTTCAGCTGGTGCGCACCGCCTCTTGTCCTGCTGCTTGGCACCACTGAAAAGAGTGTGACCCTCATCCTCTTGACACCCTCCCTTCAGGTACTTGTACACGTTGATAAGATCCCCTCTCAATCGTCCCTTCTGCAGGCTGCCACTGCCCTTCTTGGCCACAAGAGCACATTGCTGGCTCATGGTCAACTTAGTGTCCACCAGCACTCCCAGGTCCTTCTCCGCAGAGCTGCTCTCCAGCAGCTCAGCCTCCAGCTTGCATTGGTGCATGGGGTATACCTCCCCACGTGCAGGACCGTGCACTTGCCCTTGTTGAACTTCATGAGGTTCCACTCCCCCCACCTCTCCAGCCTCTCCAGGTCTCTCAAATGGCAGCACAGTCTTCTGATGCATCAGCTGCTCCTCCCAGTTTATTATCGTCGGCACACTTGCTGAGGAGGCACTCTGTACCTTCGTCCAGGTCACTGGCGACTAAGTTGAGGAAGACTGGCCCCAGTACGGAGCCCTCGGGGGGACTCCCCGAGGCCTCCAACTAGACTCTGCACTGCTGATGACAACGCTCTGAGCTCTGCCTTTCAGCCACTTCTCAAGCCACCTCACTGGCCACTCATCTAGCCCACACTTCTTGCCTATGAGGATGCTATGGGAGACAGTGTTTAAAAGCTTACTGAAGTCAAGGGAGACAACCTCCACTGCTCTCCCGCTCTCTCCCCAGCCACTCGTTCCATCATGGAAGGCTAGGGGTGGATGAACAGTGAGTCCAGAGCTTATGGGTGAGGATGACTAGGCAGGCTAACATGGCAGACACTGCTGTAGGTGTTTACAACAAGCCACCAGCTCAGGAAGAGGAAGTTGATGAGGCTTTTGATGGATGGCAGGAAGCAGCCTCCCAATCAGAGACCCAGGCTCACCCAGGGGACTTCCACCACCCTTATATCTGCTGGGAAGACAACACAGCGAGGCACAAAAGTCCTTGCTGGAGATGCTGGGGACTGAACCCAGGACCTCCTGCATGCAAAGCAGGCGCTCTTCCACTGAGCTACATCCCCTTACACATGGCATATGTCGTTGGGGGCTGATCTTTAGGGTGCCCTCTCCTCCCATGCCATGTCCCTGACAAGCACAGCCCCCTTGTGCCCTGCTGCCCTCAGACCCTCCCCAGAAAACTCCATTCAGACCCTCCTGCCTGGCCGCGGGGGAAGCTGGCCTTGCCTCTGCCCTGGGACTGCTCCTGCACAGGGCCACCCCACAGAGCGCTGCCCCTTCAGCATCTGTGCAGCTAATTGGGTCAGGAGGAGAGTGTCGCTGCAGGCGCTGCTGCCAGGCTCTGGCCCTGCCAGGGGAGGCTCGATGGAGAGGGGCAAGCCCCTTCCCTGAGTCACCTCTGCCAGCGCAGGCAGCACTCCTGTGTGCGTCACCTGTGTCCACGAGGGCAGCAGCAGGAGGGAGTGGTGTGAGGGAAATGCCCTCCCCAGGGGGATGTGCCCACAGCTCTGATTGCCCCCAGGGTGTGGGGTGGAGGGAGCATGGGAGCAGGCAGAGCTGGTGCTGGGCAGGGAGCTGCCCAGAGCCCCTCAGCCAGGCTCCAGGCCTCCCCCTGCACCAGGGTGCCCACCAGCACCCAGCCATGGGCAGAGGGCAGCGTCCCCCTGCCTGGGTCTGGGTACAGGGTTGGGCTCAGGGACGTTCCCATTCTTGCAGCACTGAGACTGTGCTGACAGTGGAGCCCCCGGCACAGCCCCAGGTTGGGAGGTCTCTGTGGCGCAACACGCAGAGCGTTCGGATGTTAACTGAAAGGCTGTTGGTGGAACCCACCCAGGGACAGTGGAACAGGGAATGGAGCCTGGGGTTGCTGATTTGATTCCAAATGGAATTACAGTATAATGGCCTTCCCCTTGAAATACCCCTTCACCGCCTGTCAGGAAAGCAAAACTGGACCCCCATGGGAACACTGGCATTCTGTTGGAATGATGCTGTGGAAACCCTCCAAGAGCTAACAAGACTCAAGGACAAGGGAGAGAGGATCTTGGGAAACAGTATTGCAAAGGACAACCAGCTCCAGGCAAATAACCATGAGGAAACCACAACACTTTGAAGAACGTGAGGAACAGAGAGTACAAGAAGAGCAGAATAACCCAGAGGAACCTAAAAGTTCATTAGGGCCTATTAACCTATTAAAGTGCGCTCCCCAAAATGAATAATGAGATGGTAATGACATGATAATGATGTTACCACCTTCTTCTCCACTTCCTATGGTAATTAGCATGGATGTTCAAGCACAAGCACAGAGCAAGTACGTGATGTGATAAAACTGTAACCAGCAGAAAAATCTGTATAAAGTACTCCCTGAAAAGTGTTTATAGATAAAGAATGAGAAAGGGAGAAGGTGTGCTAGCTTTGTGGATCTACCACCTAGCACCCATGCCTGTGCAGAAATGAAATGAACAAGTATCTCGATCCTGTGTGTCTGATGGTTGCTTGCACATCTGGTAAAAGAACCCAGTTTGGGGACCCAAACACTGGTAGGGCCCCAAACAAGCCACCATGCCTCTGGGTCCATGCTCCTTTTCCCACGGAACAGTCTGGCTTGCTTGCATCACCCATCTCCTCAAAATCTGCTGCATTTTCCCATGCAGTAGGTGTGCTCTGACACTTTGTCTCTATGTATGATCTGGTCGACACAGTTTTCAGTTTACAGCCTGTTTGCATGTGTTCACATATGTCTGTCTGCATGGATACGTAGTTATTAGTTACATGGCAGCCTATTCCACCTGGCTCTGTATTCTCTTCCAAACTTCCTTTTCACCAGCACCCGGCAAGCCCAGAGGACAGCACCAGCTATCACTTAGGCTCCACATGGCCAGGTATGCTGGGAGGCTGCTGGAGACTCCCTGGGAGCTCCATTTACAACAGTCTTACAGATAGTCCAGCACATGCACCAGGTTTTTGGCTTGTGCATACAGATGGTTACAGACCTATATTTTTGAGTTTCATTTCATTTGCGCTCTCCAGGTTCTTTTTCACTTCTGTGCCCTTCAAGCACCCAAATGCTGTGCTTTCTCAAGAAACTGAATACTAGTATAGGAAGGACCCCCTACCTGAATCTCTGAAGAGCTGCTTCTGTAGAACTGAAAACATTTATGGTGGCTGAGTCAAGACACTCACTTGGAGGCAGCCTTCCCCCACCTCCTGCACACACCGACTTAGAAGACAGATGTATGGCTTTGCCTAGGAGAATAAATCCAGTGATTTCAACAGAGGTTTTTTTTTCTCTTCTTGTTCTCCATTTCCTGCTTTATTCCCATAGCGAGATAGCAGAAAATCTTGCTCTTTTAGCAGGGTTCCCTACTTTTACACACCTGCTTTCTGCACCTTTCCAATACCCTCTGTCTTCCCACCGACATCCCCACACACACCCCAGTTCCTTTCCTTTCCTCCAGCAGCATGCTAAGATTGAGAAAGACTAAGTGGGGACAGAAAAAATAAAATAACGAGATGCAAGCATGAACAGCAGCGGCAAGGCAAACAAGGTGATGTATGAAAATGCTTGCAAACCATGTCAGTCACCCAGAAGAACTTGTGTCCTTCCAAATCTGCAAAGTGAAAATGATCTACCAAGTGAAGCAATTCTGAATGCCTGTGGAATTTGCTTCCTCTGGTTCTGCATGTTGCCAAGGACAGCGGTCTGCAAGAAGCACTTGGGAGAGGGCCAAGCCTTGCAAGTGGCAGCCTCGGCTGGAGCTGAACCCTTGCAGGAGGAGCAGGAGAGAGCAAGGCAGGGCTCTTGAGGGTGCTCTGCTTCTTCTGCTAGCCAGGCTGGCTGGGCAGAGGCTTTCTTGGTGTGGGGCAAGAGATGTGCAACGGCAGCAGCCTTGGGCACCTCCAGGCATGTCCTTGCAGGCTGCCAGGCCGAGCATGCAGCCAGCCTGCCGGCAAGCAGAAACCTCCTGCTTTTTGCCAGCACTTCCCACCTGCTTCTCGGCAGCTCCGTGCAGTCAGGCAGAGGCCGTGCAGGCTTTTAAGGCCAGTGTCATGGCTCAGCTCTGCATCTTTGTGAGCATGTGTGCAGAAGCTCGTGAGCCCTGTGCATCACGTCAGCCAAGGCAGCCTGTGCCTCCAGTGGGAGCAAGCTGAACTCCTGCTGCACTGCTTTACTGCGTGCAGCTGCTGCTGTTGCACTTGAGGGCAGAAGGACAAATAGGGTAGAGGCAGTTGTGTTGGTATGAGTGGCTGCTGAAGAGCAGGCAAGCTGAGGGCTGTGTGCAAGCAAAGCTCTGGCTGCATGCCGCCTGGCTGAGCTGGACCCAGAGCTGCTCTCTGCCCCTCAGCACAGAGCTCACAGGCTCTGTGGGGGCCTTGGAGCATGCCGGTCAGTGTGCTTTGTGCCAGGGAAGATCCCCAGGGCTAGCAAGAAATTCCCACCTGGCCGCAGCAGCTCCTGCCTGCTTCTTTCACCACAGCTCCCTTGCCAGATCTGCCTGGTGCTCTCTGGGCGGCTCCCATGCCTTCTGCCTGCCCCTGCCTCCAGCCCCACAGCTCACCTCGCCCCTGCACTCTGGTGTGCCTGACAGTGTGTGTGCAGCCTGGCTGCAGGCGTTTGCTTGCTGCTCCTTGTCCCTCTGCAGGGTCCTTTCCTTGGGACCTGCTACTCTGGCCCCAAGGGCAGCTGCTGCCTCTTCATTGGGCAGCTCTCCTCAGAGGGAGCACCCCAGGGGCTCTGGTCACAGCAGGGACACAGTCCCCATGGAGACAGCCCCATCACCAGGGCCTTGGAGGCACCATGCCACCACCATCACAAAGCCCTGCTGATCACAAAAGGAAATCCCCTCACCAAGGCCCAGTGATCGCTGTGGGCACCCCCATCACAAATCCTTGGCAGTCTCCGTGGGCACACTCATCACCATGGCCTTGCCTCTAAACCTTTGCTTTCAGCCTTGGAGTCTGGCTGCCAGCTGAGAGCTGGGCAGCAGCACTAGTTTTCCCCTCTCCAGCTCTGCACTCCACGCCCCTTGCACAGGCTGCCCTTCTTCACGTCCAGACAGAATGAAATGAACCCTTGAGTTGGAAGACTTGTGTAATGATTTTAATACCATTAATTCATTTTAATTAATGGGCAACCTGTTGTCTCCTGTTGCCTCCTTCAAAAAAGGAGGCTTTCACCACAAATCTCCAATGATTGTCGTGGCCTTAGAGCAGCACTGGAGGCCATGGTCCATTTGCAGTTGCAGCAGGCTTTTACACCCTTTGCCCTGGCACAGTGGGGCAACGAACTTTTTGGCAGTATATTGGGTGCCTCACCATGCAGAGGGAAAGGCCCGCCCATGGGCACTGCCTGAAGGTCCCGGTCCCTCTTGCACTGACTCTCACGCTCCACGATGAAGAGGCAGCATTGCATCATGGTGCTGTTTTGCCAGTTCTCTGCTGGCCAGTGGCCCAAGGCCTGGTTTTATCAAATGTATGACATCCTCAAAACAAAGCGGATATCCTTAGTTGCACCTTTTCTATCACACAAAGAATATTGGCTGTCAATATGCTACTAAAGCAGAGTAGAAAAATAGATGAGTTTTTTTTTTGGCGGGAGGGGCGGGTAAATGCCAATCCATTCTTATCAGAATACATTCACATTCAGCTTCTGCTGGGATTTCAGAAGTTAAAACTCAAGGGGGCAAAAAATGCCTGTGTCCTCCAGTCCAGCTTTTAGCCAGAGACACATTTCATGCTGATCTTTCACTCACTCCTTGCCAGCATCCATCTCCCAGTACACACAAAGCACAGCCCAGCCTTCTCCAGCTGACGTACAGGGTTCACTACAAACAGGCTGAACACGGGCTGGGGAAGCTCTTAGGGAAGGAACAGCCCTGGCAGGACAGGGTCATTTCCCCATGGAGAGCGGGCTGCATGGCGCAGGGCTGCTCACCCCCAGAACACTTCCCAGGGGCTTTTCAGGAGGAAGCTCCAGGCAGGGATGACAGCAAAGGCAAGGAGCTTCCCCACATCTCTTCTTTCAGGTCCTTGCTGCTGAGGTGGGTGGAAGGGAAAGGAGCTGCAAGCCTGCACAAGAGCCCGAGACTCCAAAGCTGATGGAGAGAGCAGCAGGTCTGCAAGGGAGCCCAGAAAGTGCCTCACTCTACTCCCTCCCTACCCTCAGCACCAGCAGCAAGGGGATCTGTTCCCCATCACTGTGAGCAACTGCCAACATGCAGATGCCCATCAACACTGCCTTGCTGTCAGGAGGCATCTGTGGGTCAGAACTGAGTGCTCAGAGCCCAACTGTGATGGGGCTGTGGGTCAACACTCCCCCGAGGAGATGTCACATTCAGACCCTGAGTTGTCTCTGGGGAGGTGTCCTGAGGGGCTCGAGTGCCGTCCAGCAGGGCACAGCTCTCCCGCAGCCGCTTTGCTGCAATGCCCGAGAGCCTGGCTCTGGCCATGGTCGTCAGGAGGCTCTGCACATCCTGCTCCTCCTGGTGCCCACAGCCGGGCTGGGCTCAGAGAGGAGCTGGGGACTTGCCCCAGGGAAAGCAGGGATGTCAGCAGGGGCACCGGGACGCTGGCTGCCTCCTGCCTCCAGCCTGGAGCCCCCACAAGCCCTGCTGCACCCGCGGCGTCTCCTCACAGCTGGGACGGTGCTAAGAAAGAGCGACTGCAGCTGGCACCGAGCCGTGGGGCCACCAGGAGAAGGGGCACAAGAGCCGGGGGCTCCCAGGGGCTGGAGGTGGCCCAGGCTGGGCCGGGCCTTCCCCAGCCACTGCTGCCACACAGCCGGGCCGTGGCGGCTCTGGCTGCCCCCGTGCGCACGGCCGCTCGCTCTGTCCAGCCCGCGGCCCTCGGCCCCGGTGCGGCAGCTCCCGGCGCTGCGGCTAAAGGCTCCGGGCGGCCCCGGGCCGGGAGACGCTGCCCCGCGGCAGCAGCCGCCTCTCGCCCCCTCCCCGCCCGCAGGGCCCGGGCAGCCCCGCCCCCGCCCCGCCCCTCACCTCCCCTCGAGGCCCCTCCCCTCGGCTCCCTGCCCGCCCCTCCCCACCCAGCCACTGCACAGCGCACGCGCACTGCCGCCTCCCTCCTGCCCCTCCCTGGTGTCCCGCCCCGGGAGGCCACGTCCAATGGGAGCCAATGGGGGAGTGCGGGGTGGGAGGGGCCTTGGTGTGAGAGGCGTCACTTCCGGGTGTGGGGGCGGGGCCTGTGTGCCCATGGCTGCTGGTGCTGGTGTGTGGGGAAATGCTGCTGCCCCAGGGCCCTGGGAGAGTCTGCGGGAGGGGAGGGGAAGGGAGGGGAGAGAGAGAAACCTCTGCACTGTGCTGGGGGCAGCTGCTGCCTGTGAGCATCCCGGGGACACAGGGGGGGTTTTCAGCACATGCTGCAGCCTGGCAGGTGCTGAGAAGCCCTGAGGTATGAGAGCTGCAGCACTAGTGACCCCCCCCCAGGAATCAAGGGAGGAGGGAGAGGAACAGGGCAGCTGCTTCCTGTGCTGCTTCTGCCCCGGGATGTTCTCCCCTGGTGGAAAGCTGAAACGTCCTGGGTGTGGGTGGGGAAGCTGGTGGGGAAAGTAGATAGGCAGGAGCTGCTGCTGTAGAGCGCTGGGGCAGTGCAGCAGGTTTTGTGATTAGCGTGTGAAATTTTGATTTATTTTCAGCTTTAGATTACAAACCTTAGCAGTCTGTCCTCTGCAGTAATGAGGAAAGAAGAGGGCTGTGAAAAGAGCAGGGCCTGAGCCCTGAGGTAGGTATATGTAGAGCTCCAGTGCTTTTTTGGTAGCTTCCTCTCTTGTTACAGTTGCTTGGGAGGAAAGTAAAAGGATGGCCACAAACAGGCACTGTCCTTGCTTTTAAAGCCGGAGTAGAAGCTGTGCTTTGCTGTGGGAGACAGAGATACCTAAGAAGAGATACATTTTTTTCTTGCTTCTGTGTTGCAGCCATCCGTGTTCCCTGGCTGTGGCTGCTTTAGCAAATCCAAGCTATCTCCATTCATTCTTGAATCTGAAGAGAAAATGTCTTTTGCTGTATGGTCAGTCTACTTCTGGCCCCCAGAATGTTTGATAAGGACAGGACAAGGGTCTCCTGGATGGTGAGTGCTCTCCTGAAACTGGAGAAAGAGGTGCTTCTGTTCAAGAACGGGTATTACTACTGCAGCCAGGTATTTAAACTGTTGTCATCCCTGAATGTCACCTTGAGAAAGTTGTAGTGTTCTTTCTGTCTGCTGGCAGGCAGATGCTGGCCAGCTGTGACTGAAGAGAGCTTGGCAGAAACGTGTGTCTTGCCCAAAGTTGGCCTGGAGGACACACACATGTTCTGCCTGCTTGAGTTTTACTTTTGAAATAGACCCTGCTGAATGAGAATGTATTTTTATAGGCATAGATATATGTTTACCACCTATCCCCCAATGATTTCTGTTTGGCTTGAGTAGCCTGTTGACAGCAGATATATGGAAGCTGCAGCTAAGGATCTCAGTTCTGTTGTAGGAAGTTTCTGTGCACCTGACACAAAAGAGAGATGGTCCTGTAGTGATGGTACCAGCAGGGTTTGAGAGCAAAAGTGTTGAAGAGAAGTGCTTTTGTTGAAGAAGATTTGAAGAATCCATACAGTGTTGCCTAGTCTTTTGGCAAGCAAGCAGAAGAAACCTTGGCAACAGCTTTCAGGCTCTGTTCCTGAAGCAGAACTACTTGCAAGCCTCCATCTTTGTATCTGCTGACCAAATGCTTCAGCTGAGCATTGCCTTCCTCACTGCCAGGTGAAAAATGTGCAGCTGAGACTTATTGAAGGACCTGGCTCCTGAGGCCTCCTTTGGCAGGATGTTAAGTGGGTGCCTGTGAGCTGCTTCTCTTTTTCTGGATGTTACAGAAGGTAGAGATTTGCATGTTTCCTCCCGACCTGAGCTGGCTTAGTAATGTTTAGGGTGTTGCTTTCCTTGAGGAAGGAGGCAAGCTTTACATCTAGGCTGGGGTGGTCTGTTGTTAGTAACAGCAGAAACCTTGAGTGCTCGATGGGGCCTCTACTGGGAGGCCTGTGAGAGAGAGGCTGAAGTTGGTGTGGAGGGAGAAGTAGCTGTGTGTGAGCAGTGTGTTGCCTGGGGGAGGTGTGAGGTGTTGCTGACATGCTGCAGTGGTGGCAGTAGCTGCTGCTGGAGAGACCTTCCCGTGTTTGGAGATGATCCATGAGGTGCTTGGAGGGAGGAAGTTTGGGGCTGGAAATACAATGTTGGGAGTGCAGGGCACTGGGTCTCTGAGAGGCTTCCCTGATGCTGCCAAACCCTGTTTTGCCTGTTTTCTCCTCAGCGTGGAAGCATGTATGCATGACCCTGGCCAGACTCAGGGGAAGAAGTAAAGCTCAGGAGTTGCACATTTTTCAGTTAGATGATATGCCTTAGTGTTCTTAGGTGGCATGTGCCTTGGAAATCTCTGGTTCTACTGCTGAACCATGGTTACTGCAGCTGTGTGGACTTTCATCCATTCTTGTCTCTGTGACTGTGTGTGTGGCCAGGGGCCTGCGAAGGTGTCGTGGGGGCTAGCCCTAGGCATGATACTGTCTGTGGTGAGTGAGTATGGGAGGACCCGCTATTTCCAGTGCAAGCAGGATGGATCCAAAATCAGTCGAGTGACCTGGACTGCACTGTTTTCTGGTTGTGTGCCTCTCCTCATGAGCAGCAGCAAGAGCATTTCACCTGAAAGTGTTCAAATCCCGTGGTCAGAAGTCTAAATCAGCCAGTGCATTTGTGGTACGATAGCTTCTGTTGGAAGCTATGGAATAGCACAAGCTATTTTCTGCCTGAAAAAAGGGAAGGGAAAGAAAAAATGGGAGAGAAAAATCCCTTCTGGCTCTTTATTGGCAGAAGTGGCTTTGTCAGGATTTTGTGAAAGGGAGGATGCATGTTAAAAGTGCATGAGAGAGGCCTGAGAGTGGTAGTGAAATTTCTAGGTGTAGACTGACTCATGTTGTCATAGTGTTGACCTCTGCAGCGTCTGGCTGTTTGCAGTGCTGGTGGATGATAAATTCCTTGTGCCCCCTTAGGAGCCCTTTACTGCAATCAGTGTAGAGTTTAGAGAAGACTCTTTGACAATCCCTTTGTGACTGTTTGGTGGGTGTGTGTATTTTGTTGTTGTTGTTTCTTTGATGATGGCGGAGCTTCTTTGTGAAGGTAAGGGTATTTGTAGGAGCTCCTTAGGTGTTAAAAAAAAAAAGAAGAAGAAGAAGAAGCCAAGAAGGGGTTAATTCTCTCCCTGCAGACTAGCCCAAAGTAGTAATTTTCTAGTGGTTCAATTTGCTAGTTTGCTGGTTCATTACACCAAATCACAGAATGAATAAGGTTGGAAGGGACCTCTGGAGATCATGTAGTCCAACCTCCCTGCTCCAGCAGGGTCACCTAGAGCATGTTAGCCAGGGTTGCATCCAGGTGGGCTTTGAATCTCTCCAGAGAAGGAGACTGCACAACCTCTCTGGGCAACCTGTGCCAGTGCTCTGTCACTCTCACAGGAAAGAAATTCCTCCTCATATTCAGGCGCAACTTCCTGTGGTTCAGTTTTTACCTGCTGCATGGCACTACTGAGAAGAGTTTGGCCCCTGTCCCTTTGACACCCTCCCTTCAGACAATCATTCACATTGATAAAATCCCCCCTCAGTCTTCTCCTCCCCAGGCTAAACAGGTCCAGCTCTTGCAACCATTCCTCCTAGGGCAGATGCTGCAGTCCTGTGATCATCTTTGTAGCCTTCCGCTGGACTCTCTCCAGTAGCTCCATGTCTCTCTTCTACTGGAAGCCCAGAACTGGATGCAGTACTCCAGATGAGTAAGGACACTGAAATAACTCATTTCTGTCTTTCTGTGCTTCTCTCAGGCATTACAGACCAGCAGCAAATGTGTGTGACCAGGACAAACCAGTGAAACAAGATAGTGCGGAGGTAACCTTGTGTTTATCAGTTCATTTTTAGGGAATGATGATTGTGTATACTCAGCCATCATTGTCTGCACTCTTCCTTGTATGTTGTAGAGTGAAGAAATGCTCTGCTGCCAGTAGTTTTTCCCTAGGGGAAGGGGGAGCATTCTTCAGCAAGCGGCACTTTCCCAGAGGTGGCCTGCTGCTGCTTGTTTTGTTTCTGTGCCGTTCTGAGCACTCTGTACTCTGCTGTTTCAATTCTTTCCCTCTTACCTGTTGGGTTATCCTTCAAAGCCCGCAGTGCACGGGCTCAGTTGACTGACTGTACAAGCCTGCAACACGTCTTTTGTCTTCTCTGACTTTTGTTGTGAGGTACGTGTCTTGGACTTTGATCTCTGATGAGGATGACATCCAAACTAGAAACTTACCCCTGGAAGTGAGAAACAGGGATCTCAGTCTCAGCTTAATACCAATGTAGGGAGGCTTTGCAGAGCTTTCTTAACGTTCTTAAAGTCAAAACCATTCAACCTTGGGGCTCTCTGGCCGCTGTTTAACTGTGGAAACAGTAGTAGCTGGGGCCCCAGTTTGAAAGTGGCTCTCCCTGAAAAAGGACCTTGTAAACTTGGAAAGAGAGGAGTGTGCTGGCTGGTTGGTTGTGTGCACAAAATATCCTTCTAGCACTGTTATGCAGGCAGAAGGCTTTTTGCATTGTCTGCTAGTCAAACAGCTTGCTAGCACTTGCCTTGCAAAGAGTTAGCACATCAAGGGTTCACCAAAGCCTGCAGAGTCATGCTGCAGCCTGAGGAAAAGGGGATTTCTTTTTGCATTTTGTGAGCCCAGCTGCAACCTAGAAGGAGATGCTATTGCAGATCGGAGCATTTTATCCCAACAGGCCCATGCGTTGTGTGCCTGCCTTAAGCACACTTGGATGCCCTCTGCCATATTGCAGCTGGTCAAATGCCCACCATGGTGTTCCGCTTGCCTGACTCAAGCGTTGTCGTCTGTTCCCCCTTGTGTTGTCAGCTCAGCTCTCTATAAAACTCACCAGCCTGCAGTTCTTCCAGGCTCGTGTCTTTGGTGCCTTGGTGTGGGGAATGCCTGCTGTGGTTGGCTGAAGCCTCAGTGTTGGGAGGGCTGCAGCATCATGTGGCACAGAGGCCTTTGCTGTTCCTGTGTTCATTCCTGAGCTGCTTTCTTGTGTTTGCTGGTCCTCGTGTTTTCTGTCCACTTCCTCTCTTTCCCCTGTTACTGCGGAAGGAAGTACAATTGAAAGCAACCATACCCTTCCAGGTTAGGAGAGTGAGGCAAAGAACCAGGCTGCTGTTGCTACCTGAGCAGCAGGCTGAGGAAGCCCATGGTCTTTTGCTCTGAAACACTCTGACAGTTTGCTGTCTTTAACCTGACAGGCTTTTTAGTGGGCCTTGTTTCAGCTGACTGCTGCACCCAGGTTCGTGTGCTCAGTACCCTCCCTTGTAAATCCTTTCTGCTATAACTCTTTTTTTTCCTCCTCAGGCCATGGTGAGAGGGTTCAGTGCTGCACTGGAGGAAGGCAGGCCAGAGGAGATCATGAGCAGTGCTTTGAACCTCACTGCCACCCCTGAGGACGTCCACACGCCAAGGAGCCTTTGCTAATTGAAGGAGGAGGTGACACTTGCTGCAGTGCAGTGGTATTCTCATACGCGTTGTTGCTGTACGTGAGTTTTCTTTTCAAATTCTTTGTTGACTTTTTCACTGCATTAGCAGGAGGGAAGAAGGAACCTAAGTGTAGTGTGTAATTGCAAATTCTCAAACGCTTGTTTCTAATTATCTGTCAGATGGGAACATTTGCTGCTTCTCTCACTCGCTCTCTCTTTTCTTTTTTTTTTACCCCTCCCCAAGAGCTTTTAGGAACCTCTCTAAGTTCAAACTCCAGACCAGCACATGACATGAAGAGTAATGACATGTGTGAGTAATGGATTTTGCTGTGAGAAATACTAGTGCTAGTTTCATGGCAATGGCTTCTTCCAAAGAGTGTCACAGCCTGAGAGAACTTTTATTTTTCCTGTCTTGTTGTAACTTACAAGTTGATAAGTATGACCATACTGGAAGTATCCTCTAATCAGGGAGGACCCACCTCCTTCCTCAGAACATGTGAAATAACAGTGAGAAGTTGGTATATGCACCTTGTGCTGCATTCTCTGCATTGCCTTGTTGTGGGGTTTTGGAATGGGCACTGTTTAGGAACAGCTATTTGGGGACTTGGGTTTTCAGTCTGGAACTTATCCGAATGATGGCTGGGGTTGAAAGAGGCAAGAAGATTGCCTGATGCCTTCCATCGCAGAGGCACAAGCCGCTTTTAGTCTGCTCTGATTTGCTCCTCAGGTGCTAAGTTGTCTCATTCCTCCTGTACAAAAGAAGGATGTGTGCTTGGGCAGTGGGGTGAGCCTGCAGGCTAAGAGGGCACTGCTTCGCTTCCCGTGCCTGTCCTTGTGCCTCAGGTTTGAGTTCCTATTGGCCTGTTTTTCCTTGACACCTCATGCCCTCCCAAAGAATCTCCTGGGTCCTGTAGTTTAGTCACCTGTTCCAGGCAAATGTATGCCAGCACTGATTTTATAAATGCACTTAAGTTCCCTTGTGAAATATTTCCTTGACGGAATTCTAGAATTTCCTTTTCAAGGATCTGAGGCCTTCTCAAGTCCAAAGGGCATTTCCTGATGGCCACTTGATGGGTATTTGTCCTTGTGGCAGCCTTGCTTGTGAGGGTAACTGGTTCTGTGTCCCTAGAGCGACTTTGATAGTAACAGTCCTGTTTCCTCTGTCTTAGTTTGGCTATGTCCAATTAAATTCCCCTAGTGCCCTTTGGAATGATTGGTACTTCCTTTCTGGAGCATCTTCATAGCCTGCCTTTGTTGCTTTTTGTTGGAATCTCACTTCCCTTTTTTTTAAATAAGACTACAGAATTACCCACAGAACTTCCTACAGTGCCCCTCAAGTGCCAGTAGGAGCCAGTAGGAATCCTTCCATACCTGCTGGGAAAATACTCTTTTCTTCATGGTTTTAATTGTGGCTCATTAATGTGTAATTGGCTGAGGCACTCAGTTGTGTATGCAGATAAGAATTTGCGGCAACTTCCACATTACCCGAACTCGGGTTTAGAGCAGAAATTCTTGTGGTTACTCCTGCATGCCAGAATGATACTGCTGTTCTCCCCTCCTGGGTGCTCCGTGCAGATCCTGCTGCCCTGTTGTTCGAGGCCACATCTGGAGTAGGGTGTGCAGTTGTGGGCTGCCCGGTCCAAGAGAGACAGAGAGCTACTGGAGCAAGTGTAGCCAAAGCCTTCTAAGATGCTGAAGGGTCTGGAGCATGTCTCATGTAGGGTAAGGCTGAGCAGGCTGGCACTCTTCAGCGTGGAGAAGAGGAGGCTGGTGGGGGATCTTCTCAATGTGTGTAAGTATCTGAAGGGAGGTTGTAGAGAGGGTGGGGCCAGGCTCTTTTCGGTGGTGCCCAGCGATAGGCCAAGAGGCAACGGGCACAAAATAAAATACAGGACGTTCCACCTGAACAAAAGGGAAACCCTCTTTGCTGTGAGGGTGACTGAGCAGTGGAACAGGTTTCCCCGAGAGGTTGTGGAGTCTCCTTCCTTGGGGATACTCAGAGCCATCTGGACGGGTTCCTGGGCAACATGTGCTAAGTGCCCCTGCTTGAGCAGGGGTTGGACTAGCTGATCTCAGAGGTCCCTTTGAAGCTCTGCCATTGTGTTATTGTGTGAACTCTAAGATAAAAAAGCAAAGAGAGATTCATATACTTGAGTAATATCTGTCAATGTCTTGCTTTTTCTCCATTTTTCCCAAATGTCCTTTTTCCTTTTTTTTCCACCCTCCCTCGCGGTGCTTCCTGCCCTCCCCCACACTGCTTTTTTCCCTTGCTCATTCCCTGCCCCCCTTTTTTTTAATCTCATGGTACATGTGTATTTTCTTTTCTCTCACATCTTATGGGTTTTTTTTTTTTTTTTGCTTTTCTTACATTTTTCTTCTTTATTTGATATTTTATTGATGTTTTCTCTATGTTCCCCCCCCTTATTTCCTTGCTTTAACCCCATTTGTCCCATTTCCCCCCCTTTTTTGGGGGGGGGGGGGGAATTCCTCTTTTCTATGGATTTCCCCTCTTTTATTTATTTCTATTTTCTACTTTACTCTTCTTCTCTTCCCCTCTCCAGTGTTTCTCCCTGCTCATTTTCTACCTTTGTTCTCTGTTCTTCGAGTCTTCTGTTCTGTTCTTTTCTCTCTCTTTTTTTTTTTTTTCTCAGTTTTCTTCTCAGGGTTTTTTTTCGGAGCTTTTTGGGAGAGTGCTGGGGTTATTTTTTTCATTTTTAGGGTTTTGGGGGGGTGTTTTTTTTAATTTTCTTTTTCCCTCGATGTTTTCCTGATTTACACCCCCTGTCCCCATTTTCTCTTCATTTCCCTGTTTTTCTCGGTCTCTTTGTTTCTTCCCTTTTTTACTGTTTGTCCCCATTGCCCCCATTTGTCCTATGTTTGCCTGTTTCTTTTGATTCTCTGGTTTTCTCATTTTTCCTGTTTTACCATTTTCCCGTTTTGTCTCATTTATTTTCCAGCTCTGCATGTTTTTTTCCCATTCTTCTGTCATTATTTACATTTCCCCTCTGGATTTTTTGGCCCTCCTGGATGTTTTGGCCCCGAGTCTGTTGCCCTTAGATTTTTGCCCTCCTATTTGCCCCCTTTCCCCTTTTGGTAGTGGGTCAGCATTAGTCAACGTTTCGTGATGAAGTCTGGAGGAACGGCAAGAATGCCTTCCAGCTGGGGCTCCAAGACCTCCATGTTTAAGGTGCCCTTACTTGAACTGAAGGGCTTGGTCGAACTCTTTGATGAGGCCTATAGTAACAATTCTATCCTAAATCCATTTTTGTCTCATCTTCTTGGGAAAGGGGACGTGGAAAGCTAACAGCCTGGCTACTGAACTGTTCCATCAGCGAGTGAGATGACATCTCTCATCCGGAGGAAATGGAGGGCTGTTCCCAGGGCCAGCACTGACCCCTGACCTGGGGGCTTAGCCCTCGACTACAGGAGCCTTCTGTCAGAAGAGGGATCTGCCTTGATGCCTGAAACTGTTGACAAGCCATAATTTCAGTAGTTTCTTAAGGATAAATTTTCCAATATTCTCTAAGTCATGGCATTTGGGGATAAACACATCTAGCTGAGTTCTGGATTTCCATCTTCCAGGAAACCCCATCAGCTGGAGAGTAAACTGTTTCCAGGTTTAACCTCCTTCCTTTAATGGCAGCTCTCAGAAGTTGAGGAGGTGAAGGCTGTACTCCTCCTGAAGCCTGCCGATGGAAATTGGTGGAGTTGTCTTCTCAGAGTTACTGAGACACAAGATGGAATGTAGCTGCCAACTGGACAAGCTTTGGCCCGTATGAAGAAAGAGCTGTCCTTTGAGAGAAGGCATTGAAATGCTACATCACTATCTATGATGAACACTGTAACAAGGATATATTGCAATGGCACCCTGTAAGAAGGTATACTTTTAGTGAACGGATCTTGTATTCCTTTTACCTGCCAAACCTGGCATGCACCAGACTCGGGCTATAAATAAATCACTGGATTAATCCTCTAGGCAAAGCCATACATCTGTCTACTAAGTCGGTGTGTGCAGGAGGTGGGGGAAGGCTGCCTCCAGGTGAGTGTCTTGACTCAGCCACCATAAATGTTTTCAGTTCTACAGAAGCAGCTCTTCAGAGATTCAGGTATGGCATTCTTGCAATACTAGTATCCAGTTCCTGGGGAAAGCACAGCATTTGGGTGCTTGAAGGGCACAGAAGTGAAAGGGAACCTGGAAAGGGCAAATGAAATGAAACTGAATAATATATGTCCGCACCCATCTGAATGCAGAAGCCAAAAACCTGGTGCATGTGCTGGACTATCTGTAAGGCTGTTGTAAATGGAGCTCCCAGGGAGTCTCCAGCAGCCTCCCAGCATACCTGGCCATGTGGAGCCTAAGTGATAGCTGGTGCTGTCCTCTGGGCTTGCCAGGTGCTGGTGAAAAGGAAGTTTGGAAGAGAATACAGAGCCAGGTGGAATAGGCTGCCATGTAACTAATAACTATGTATCCATGCAGACAGACATGTATGAACACATGCAAACAGGCTTTAAACTGAAAACTATATTGACCAGATCGTACATAGAGACAAAGTGTCAGAGCACACCTACTGCATGGGAAAATGCAGCAGATTTTGAGGAGATAGGCAATGCAAGCAAGCCAGACTGTTCCATGGGAAAAGGAGCACAGACGGGCATGTGGACCCAGAGGCATGATCGCATGGCTGGGCCGTACCAGTGTTGTCTCCAAACTGGGTTCTTTTACCAGATGTGCAAGCAACCAACAGACACACAGGATCGAGATACTTGTTTATTTCATTTCTGCACAGGCATGGGTGCTAGGTGGTAGATCCACAAAGCTAGCACACCTTCTCCCTTTCTCATTCTTTATCTATAAACACTTTTCAGGAAGTACTTTATACAGATTTTTCTGCTGGTTACAGTTTTATCACATCACATTCTTGCTCTGTGCTTGTGCTTTAACATCCATGTTAATTAGCATAGGAAGCAGAGAAGAAGGTGGTAACATCATTATCATGTCATTACCATCTCATTATTTATTTAGGGGAGTGCACTTTAATAGGTTAATAAGCCCTAATGAACTTGTAGGTTCCTCTGGGTTATTCTGCTGTTTTTGTCCTCTCTGTTCCTCACGTTCTTCAAAGTTTTGTGGTTTCCTCATGGTAATTCAGCTGGAGCCAGTTGTCTTTTGCAATACTGTTTCCCAAGATCCTCACTCCCTTGTCCTTGAGTCTTGTTGGCTCTTGGAGGGTTTCCACAGCATCATTCCAACAGAATGCCAGTGTTCCCATGGGGGTCCAATTCTGATTTCCTGACAGGCAGTGCAGGGGTATTACAAGGGAAGGACATTATACTGTAATTCCATTTGGAATCAGATCAGCAACCCCAGGCTCCATTCCCTGCTCAGCGTCCCAGGAAAAGGTTTCTGTTTTAAACCCATTCCTGCTCCTCTGGTCCCTCGTCCTCTTGGGCCTCATCCTCTCACATTTATTCCCCTTCCTTGCATCTTTCGAATTCCTCTTAATGCTGTGACCAACATACTCGCTTCCTCCTGCTGTAGTTTTCCCTTCTCTTTCTGACCTTCCACTGTATAGGAAAGTTGCTAACGATTGTACCTTCTGTAGATTCTTTCCCTGCCACCATAGAACATGCTTTCCAAAATACTCCTGGATTCCTGGGGCTGCTGGCAGGACAAATGCACTCACTGCCAGCCTTCCATTAATATTTCCCACAGACATTCCTCCAGAGCTTAATGGGGTTTGACGCAAGCTACTCCAAAAATTGCTCGGGTGTTCCTCACGCTTTTGCTAATGAAAGTACCTCTCCTGAGTTAATGGCCATTAGTCCTGCAGTTCTTACTGCTAAGACTGGATTTTGACACTCAGTTTCACATGCTACCCAATCATTTGTAGTATTAGAATCTCGATGTGGATCTACTCCTGGTCAAGGTTGACGGTTTCCATCTCAGTCTGCCAATTCCTTATCCCTCTCCCAAAGTTCATTCCCTATCCTCTGGCTGAAAGATCTCTTGTAACAAGACTTGAACATCCACCCCTCCCCAAAAGTGAGCTGTCCCTCTACTCTTGTAGAAAGCAGTCAAGCTGCCTTCTGTAGGTCTTCCTGCACCTGGGGCATTTGCTGGGCCCTTTGAATTAGATCTCCCAGAGCCCATGGCCAATAAACATAGACACAAAGGACCAGTGTGGGCGGCTGCTGGACTGGTGTCACTGGCCTGCCCACACCTGGCTTAGGAATCACAGCTCCAGTCATAGGCGCTTGCAAAGTGGCATACTATTTTGCCATGGGAAGTGACAAATATAGGTTAGAAGCTTGAGCAGAAGCAGGTTCAGAGGGAGGAGAAGCAGGAGCAGAGCTATTCCTCATGTCTCGCAGCATTTGCTGCACAGGCCTGCGTCTTCCCTGACTTCAATCTCTGAATCCTCCAGGATGCATAAATGCCCAGTTATCCGAAATATACTAGTAGACCAATTCCCAGCCTCCAAATGAACCACCCAGAGGCCATACTCAGAGGTTGTCCCCTTCTCAAGTCTGCAGTGGCCATTCTTCCTGATGGAGGGTGATTATTCTACCCTTACTGACATTTGAAGTATGTTTATTTTATACCAGTCTTCCAGAATTTCCACTAGCGGTGAACCCATTTTACATTTCCTAAGAAAGCTCCCCTGACTCATGCTGCCCTGGTTTTAGTACCTCCCTGGTGAGCATCACCACCAAAACCTCACACCTGATGCTCATCGACACAGCCCACAATTGAAAACAAGAAAACAGAAAATATTATCAATGTCCTGAGACAGAACCGAGCTCAGAAAGACAACACGCACAATGTTCCTGTGCCTGGAGTATCAGCTACTGAGAAAACGTGATCTCCAGGTCAGCTTAAAAGTCATGTGCCTGCTCGTGGCCTATCAGGTATTGAGGCAGAAGTAATCTCCCATCTGCATAGAAAACCTGTGCTTGCTACTGACCTATCAGGAACTGAGGCACAAGGGACCTCCCACCCACAAATATGAGTCATGTGACCAGGGCCAGCCTACCCAGCACTGAGGCTCAAGTGACCTCACAGCCACAAACAGCAGTCACATGACTACCACTGGCCTGTCAGGGCCTCAGGCAGAGGTGACTTCAGAACCACAAACAGCAGCTGTGTGCCTGGCACTGGCCTGTCACGCACTAAGGCACAAGGGACCTCACTGTACTGGCTACCAGTCATTGGGGCAAGAGTGACCTCAGAACCACAAACAGCACCCGCATGACCAGCAATGGCCCATCAGGCACTGAGGAAGAAGAGACCTCACAAACACAAACGTATCCATGGGCCTCTGGTGGAAGCGATGTCACAGCCACAAGCACCAGCCCCATGACCAGCACGGCCTTATCACGGCCTCAGGCAGAAATGATCTCACAGCAACAAGCAGCAGCCGTGGGCCTAGTACTGGCCTATTAGACACCGAGGCACAAGTGACCTTGTCACCGCAAACACCATCCAAGGGCCTCGGTATGGCCAATCAGGGCCTCAGGCAGAAGCGATCTAACAGCACAAGCAGCAAGCACATGACCCCCACTGGCCAATCAGGCCAGAGGCACCAGTGACCTCCCAAGAACCATGAGGAGCAATGGGCCCAGCACCAGCGAATCAGATGCTGAGGCAGAACTGACCTCACAAGCACAGTGACCAGGATGTGCCTATGAGGGCTCAGGAGAAGTGACCTCACAAGCAGAAACAAGAGCTCTGTGCGTGGCACTGTCTTATTGGGCACTGGTGCACAAGTGACCTCATAAACACAAACTGCAGACATAGGTCTACAACTGGCCCATCAGGTCATCAGGCAGAACTGACATCATAACCACAAACAGTAGCCATGTGACCAGCACTGGTCTATTAGGTACTGAGGAACAAGTGACTTTACAACTATAAAGAGCTAGCACATGACCAGCAGTGGCCTATGAGGCACTGGTGCACAAGTGACCTCACAGCCACAAACACCAGCCATGTGACCAGCGCTGGCCTATCAGGCACTGAGGCACAAGTGACCTCACAATCAAACCAGACAGCAAGGGCCACAGCCCTGGCCATTAACGGCCTCAGGAGAAGTGACCTCACAAGCAGAAACCTCAACTGTGTGACCAGCCCTGTGCTCTGGGAGCACAAGTGACCTCACAGCCAAAACCAGCAGCCAAGAACCTAGTAGTGGCCTGTCAGGAACCAAGGCACAAGGGATCTCACTGCCACACAAAACAGCTAGATGACCAGCGCTGCCCTGTCAGGCCCTGGGGCACAAGAGAACGCATAGCCATAAAAGGCAGCCAAAGGCCTACCGCCCTCAGAGATGTTACTGCTGCACAAGTGACCTCACAACCAGAAACGTCGGCCATGGGCCTCGCACAGTCCTATCAGACACTGAGGCAGAGGTGACCTCCCAGTCACAAACAGCAGCCACATGCCTAGCACCAGCCTGTTAGGTACTGAGGCATAAGGTACGTCACATCTGAAACAGCAGCTCTGAACCTACCGCTGGTCTATCAGGCACTGAGGAACAGCCACAGGTAACATCCAGGGGCCTAACACTGGCCTGTCAGTCACTGCAGCACAATGACCTCACACCACAAACACCAGCTATGGGCCTAGCACTGACCTATCAGGTCCTCAGGCAGAAGTGACCTTAGAAGCACAAACAACAGCTGTGTGCCTGGCGCTGACCTATCATGCACCAAGGCACAAGTGACCTCACGACCACTGACAGCAGCAATGCCCATAGCACTGGCAATTAAGGCTCAGGCAGAAGTGATCTCACAAGCAAAACATCAATCACATCACCAGCACTGGCCTCTGAGCCACTGGTGTGCAAGTCACCTCACAACCAACAACAGCAGCAGGCCTATAAGGCAATGAGGCACAAGTGATGTCACGGTTCCTAACATCAGCCATGGGCCTAGCACGGGTCTATCAGGGCCTCAGGAGAAGTGACCTCACAAGCTCTAATAGCAGCTAGGATCCTCGCATTGCCCTGTCAGCAACTGAGGCAGAAATGACCTCACAACAACAAAGAGGAGCCATGTGACCAGCACTGGCCTATCAGGCACTGGTGCACAGGTGACCGCACAACCACTAACCTCAGCCATGGGCCCAGACAGGCCTGTAAGGCCCTGAGGCCGAAGTGACCTCCCAATCCCAAGCATCAGCCATGGGCCTGACACTGGCCTATCAGGGCCTCAGGCAGAAGTGACCTCACAACCAGAAATAGCAGCCAGTGTCCGAGCGTTGCCCTATCAGGCACTGCGGCACAAGTGACTCTGCCACCACGAACAGCAGCCATGGGCCTGGCACTGGCCTAGCAGGCGCTGGCGCACAAGTGACTTTACAGCCACGAACGGCAGCCATGAGCCTGGCACAGGCTTCGGAGGGGCTCAGGCAGAAGTGACCTCACCAGCACTAACATCAGCCAGGGGCTTAGCACTGCCCTGTCAGGCACTGAGGCACCGGGGACCTCATGACCACAAACAGCAGTGACGTGTCTGCCTCTTCCTTGCCATTTACGGGTGCACAAGCAGCCTAAGAACGTGTATTCACGTGCATTCAAAGGAGTTTGCTTGCCGCTTGCCTATCCCGTTCTCAGGAAGCGGTGACCTCACAGTCTTCACCAAAGCCACGTGCCATCTGCTGCCCTATCAGATAGTAAGGCAAGTGTGACCGCACAAGCAAGAACAGAAGCCACATGCCCCTCACTGGCCTCTCACATGCTGAAACGGAAGTGACCTCAGAGCCTGCATTGAAGCCATGTGCTTGCTGCTGGCCTATGAGGCACAGAGGCACAAGGGACCTCACAAGCACAAAAGCAGAAAGGTGCTTGATGCTCTTCCTTGAAGCAAAAGTCACCTGTCCAGGACAAAAAGGAGCAATATGGCTGCTGGTGGCCTAGCAGATCCTGACGCCCAGTGACTTAAAAAACAGAACCATCAGGAATATGGATCGTGCAGAACTGCCAGCTACTGAGGCTGAGGTGACCTCACTCACAGTCAGCCATGAAGCCATAGATCTGCTCCTGGCCTGTTGGGGACTCGGGCACAATTGACCTAACCAAGCACAAACAGCAGCAATGTGCGTGCTGGTTGCCAATCACATGCTGATGCACAACTGACCGCAAAAGCACAAGCAGCAGCAATGGGCCTGCTCCCTGTTTATGAGGCGCTGAGACACACGGGACCTCACCATCATCACCAAAGCTAGGGGCATGCTGTTGGCCTGCCAGGTTCAGAGGCACAATTCGCCTCACAAGTGCAAACGGCATCGACGTACCTGCTACTGCCCTATCTGTTGCCAAGTCACAAGAGACTGGTAAGTGCAAAACCTCCCAGAGCAGAAGCTCACCTGGGCCACTCCCATGTCCCTTGATTATGCTGTTATCTCTCCAAACATAACAGTCTTCTACAAACAGTTTTCATCTCCTGCCAAGACTCTCTCTAGGTCCTCAGACATCTCCACTCTGTCACTCTAGGCACAAATCAGAAAAGGGGGAAATTGGTCTTGCCTTTCCTGCAATCTGAGCTGTGAGCCTTTGCCCTGGAGCACCTACATGAGGACAACAGGATGCCATTTCCCTTTCTTAGTACTGACAGTCAGTCAGAGAGCACAGAGACCTGGGCCCTGGCCTTGATGATGACTTGCCATTTGCTATTGATCATCCTCTGAGAATTCAGGGGGTGATGCCAGAGGAGAAAATGTGGCACTGAGCCATCACCAGAGCAGTACGTGCCATGACACAGCTCTTGAATTTAGGCCTTCCCAAATGGAGCCGGTGGTAAAATGCTTCAAGAAGAGAGGGGGCATGCATGCCAAACAGCTGGGAGGCTAGTGGTAGGATGGATGTGCTCACCACCACTGCCTTGACTCCAGCTACTCCGAGCAATGCAGCTAGAGCTACGTGGGGCTCCTCACACCCCCAGAAAGTGCAGGCAAAATCTGGCACCTTGCCACCTTGCCAGGGTCAGCAGTGTCAGCACCTAAACACACCACACCTAGCACAATTTGTCTACACATGGGGTGCTTTCTTTTTTCCCCATTGCATCAGAGGCAGGTCACGCTACAGCAGGATGGTGTGGGTAACTTGCAGAGACTGCACGTGGAAGGAAAAGAGACCAGGGCTGCGCATCCCTTGCAGGGCATTTTTGCCTTGTTGCTCCCATTCCAAGGGACTCCTCCAAACAGATCTGCTATGGGAAGGACTCAGTCCCTTGACAGTCAGCTCCCAAGAACTCGCCTGCCCTTCTCCAAAGACCACCACACCACAAGTATTCACACCTAAGATACTTGCTAAGATATTGTGACCTTGCTCCTCATCTTACAAGTGTACTTCTGTGGAGCAGTCTCAAATGCCTTAAGGAAGAAGGCTGACTAGAGAGATGCTTCTGTGTGCCACTTTCCCTCTAAATACCATCTCACAGCAGCAGTAGATAGCTGACAAAAACGATGGGTTTTCACATGAGACCATCAATTTTTTTGGCAAAGCAACAGATCTCTACCAGCCCTTTGGCAACAGTGGGACAGCTTGCACAACTTACTCTTGCACTCCCCCTTGCTCTGGCCCAGAGAAGCCCCAGCCAGCTCCAGCAGTCTGGCCATGGCAAAGGCAGGAGAGTTGCCCCTCCTGGGCTCTCTGGCCCACATTTGAGATCCACCCCGCCAGCTCCTCCAGTGAGGAAGTGGCATCTGTCCCGATGGCTTAGGATCCCTCCCACATTTCCTAACCAAAACTCTGCTGTTCCTTGCACAAAACTAACTGACAGGCATCTCCATGGTTATAAAAGCCAGAGAAATACCATGCTACTGCTGCCTTTACTAGCTGCAATCACTAATTATGGATATGCAATTGTAAATCCTAACTGTCCCTTCCTGATCCCATTGCTGCTTCCCTGCCTAGCCAAAAGCTTGCTCTCAAGAACACAAGGGAGAAGCCCACCTGCAGAGCCTGCGGTTGCTACAGGGCCAACAGCAAAGGGAGAAAGGGGCAAAACAGGCACGAGATGGTTGGAGGAAAGGCTGCAGAGGCACCCAGCCACCTGCTGAGAATGGAGCACTTCTCTACCTAGCTTTCCAGTATTTACCACTCCTTGCAGATCTGCATATGGGCATCAGGTCGAACTAAAACAAGCCCTTGGGAAAAGTCTCTTCCAGCTGACTTGTGTGGCAGCAGGGGTAGCCCAGAGGCTGTAATGACACATGGCTCATAGAGCCAGGCGCCGTCCCTGCATGGCATCAGTCTCCACAGAACCCCAGAGGGGCCCTGGCCAAGGCAGGGCCTTAGACTGCTGCTCTAGCTCCGCTCAAACAGAGCAACATCCCAGAAGCAGGTGCCACCTGCCCCAGCTTCCCCACACCTGAGGAAGGCAAGGGGGCGTCCTATACTTGCCTGGGCTGACCTGCTGGGAAGCAGCTCCACAGAGAGAGCCCTGGGGGTCCCAGGGGACACCAAGATGACCATGAGCTGGCAAGATGCCCTTGTGGCAAAGGCAGCCAATGATATCCTGGGGTGCCTTATGAAGAGTAGCCAGCAGGTCAGGGGCTACTCTTCTGCTCACAGAAACATAGAAGTACAGAATTGTTGAGGTTGGAAGGGACCTCTTTTCAGTGGTGGGACAAGCAGTAGGACAAGGAGCAACAGGCACAAACTGAAACACAGCATGTTCCACCTGAAATATGAGGAAAGACTTCCTTCCTGGGAGAGTGACAGAGCACTGGAACAGGTTGCCCAGAGAGGTTGTGGAGTCTCCTTCAAGGGGAGACAGTCAAAACCTGCCTGGGGCTGATCTTGTGCAATGTCCTTTAGGTGACCCTGCTGGAGCAGGGGGGTTAGACTAGATGCCCTCCAGACATGCCTTCCAACCTCAACCATTCCCTGATTCTGTGATTCTGTAACACTTGCGGTATTTCTCTCCAGTAGCTAGGACTGAGTATTTGCAACCATAAATATTTGCCTTCTTCCTTTTATGCACTCATGCCAGTCGTTTTTCCCAGAGGGAGGGGGAGCATTCTTTGATGGATGGCACTTTCACAGAGCTTTCCTGTTGTCCCTGGTTTTGTTTCTGGACCGTGCTGAGCACAGTGCACTATACTGCTTCTGTTCTTTCCCTCCTAGCTGTTGGCTAACACTTCAAAGCCCCCAGTGCACAAGCTTAGTTGACTTCCAGTACAAAACTGACACACCCGTTTAATCTGCTCTTAGTTGCGTTGAGAGGTATGTGGTATGTCTCTTGGATTTACATCTCCGAGGAGCAGGAGATCAGAAATAGAAACTTAGCCATGGAAGTGAGAAATAGGAGTCTCAATCCCAGCTTAATACTGACATCGGGAGGCTTTGCTGAGCTGCTTCCTGCTTGGTCAAAGCAAAGCACCTTTGTGGCTCTCTTGCCTCTGCTTACATTTGGATGCAGGAGCAGACGGATGCACAGCTGGGAAGCGACCATCCCTGAAAAGGGACTTGGGAGTTTGGAAAGGGAGGAATGTGATGGCTGGCTGTGCCTACAAACTATCCTTCCCTCTTTATGTGTGATTAAGACTGTGTTCATCACCTGCTAGCCAAATGCTCCCTCGTTGCTTCCTTGCTTGATGTTCTTTTGTCTCATAGAGGCAAGCTGGGGCTGAAATCTCTGGAAAGGTGCTGGCCATAAGCGAATGACACCTGCTCTTTCCAGAGTGTCCTTGGCTCTTGAAGTGGAAGGAGAGAAGTTCCCAAGTGCAGAAGAAAGTGGAATGGCTTCCTCCTCTCCCAGAGGTGCCATAGCTCCTTGTGTGTTCAAAGCAGAGATCTGTGCAACACCCGTGAGCGAGTCCATTTCTTAGAGCTGCTTCTGAAGGCATCTTTTTGACATGTTAAGATCTGGAGTTTACCCTGTCACTAAATGTGTGTGCAGCTGTGACGTCACCATGCAAGGGTCAGCCACAACTCTGCTTTCAGGCTCCACACGGTCCTTCAGCCTGTGTGACAAGGCCAATAACTGGTGCCGCTCTAGAAGCAGTGCAGCAAGAACAGTCTGCTACACAGGGGTTTGGTGAGCTGGGGCATACAGCTCTATGGGCACTGCCTCTTCACGGGTCCTACCATGGAAGCAGGACAGGAGTCAGCTTTTGCCGATCCACAGTGCTGCCTTAGCTGTGGGGGACCAGAGCATGCTGGGTGTAGCCATGATGCCCCATCCCTCTGGTGATGTGGCAGCAAAGCCCTGCCCTGAAGCAACACCACCTGATGCACACTGAAGAGGATGAGAGCTCTCAGGAAAGATCCCATCCGCTGTGCGATGTGCTAGTTTTCGATGAGCCCTCTGGTAACCTCAGCAGCACTGCCCTGCAGCCAGAGACTTCCCACGGAAAGGACCATGTGGATTTCTCCCGGAGGAAATCTCCCCTCCCAGAGGAGCTGCTCCTGGCCAGAGCTGGCTCTGTGCAGTGCTGCCAGGCTACTGTGAGCTCCCTCTGAGCCAGGAGCCTGGTGCAGCTCAGGAGCAAAGGCCCAGCCAAAGGAGTGACTTTGTGTTCTGGGATTGCTTGTCCCTCAGCTGCCGTGTGCACCAAAGAGATGCGTGCATGCAAGCTCCTTGTCTCCACTGCCATTCTAGTCCAAGGCGATGGAGGACAGGAATCAGTTGCTCACATGGAAACACTAAGTGAAATCTGAGGTGATCCAAGCCGTGTGCAAGTGATTGCAAGCTCACACCGGGCAATGATGAGCAACACCCCCTCTTCCATGGCATCAGCTGGGGGATTCCCTGGCCATAGGAAATGTACTAGCTGCCCCAGCCTGGGGGAAATAATCTTCTCCTTAGTCACTGAGTTCCCTGCAGCCCTCAGAGCTCCATTCCTTAGGAAGCTTAGACACATGTACACCCCTGCATTGTGGCGCATGTAGCATAATTCAGGGCAGGTACTCCATTTAGTGGCCTAAATGGATTCCTCCTGAGCCTCACGAGATGCCTGGGTGTCCAGCAAAAGTGCCTACAGCAGGCAGGACCTGGCAAGCAGATGCTGGACAGACTCCACATGGCATCTCCGATGGACCTTGGTGCCTGGGGCCACCAGCTGAATCCCACCACTGCCCTGAGCGAAGACCCATGCTGGCTACATTGAGGGGTGCTGCAGGAAGGGGATGAGCATTGCTGATGGGTTCCCCACGTGTGCCTATGTTCTCAAAGCCTGGCATCCTCCTCTCCACCATCCGTGACTCTCCTGCCAAATTCTATGGACAGGGTATCTACTAAGAGTGCTCCCCAGGTGGATGGGCTGCAGGCTGTCCTCCCACAAGGACTTCCTGGGTGGCAGTTTGTCCCTCTCACAGATCAGTTTCCTTCCCTCCCAGACCCTAAGGTGCTGCTGCAGGCAGTAGGTCAAAAACACCTCTCCAGGTTGAACGGTGCTTAACAGTGGTTCCCTGCAAGTTTCATGAACAGACTAACTGGCAAGGGAAGGAACCATTTTTTCGAGTGCTGAGAACAACACTTTGATCCGTGCCAGGTCATTGCTAGGGGTTGGAATGCAGTCAGTTGGCAGATCCTCCTTGCCACCACCACGGCAGCAGCCTCCGCTGTGTCACTGTGAGGTGGGCACAGTGCAGTGCCCCACTGCCCTCCCTCACAGCCAGGTTGGCCATGCATGGGGGCTATGGCTGGGGTGAATGCAGCTGCAGGGCCCAGCCCATCTGGGAACCCGAGTGGGGTTTTCCCTGCGGCACGGCCTGCGTCGGGGCTGGGACAGCTGCACAACCCCCTCGTGCAGCCCTTGCGTGCTGCAGGGCCAGCCCTGGGTGGGGACCCTGGGGCAGAGGTGGGGCTCTGCCCCTCTGTGACATGGGCTGTGCTCACAGGGGACATCCCGTGTCACAGCAACATCTCCCGCCTCCTGCGTGACCCCAGCCCCTCCTCACACATCCCAGCGAGGCCGTGGGGAGCCCAGGCGCTGGGGCTGCTCTCGGCACTGCTCTGCTGCCAGGAGTCGCCGACCGCGAGCGGGAGCCGCCGAGGGGTGGCTGCAGGGCAGCACAAGGGCTGTGCTGAAGTGTGGAGGAGGAGGAGAGCAGAGAGGAGCCGACTGGGAAGGCACCTTCCTGCTTCAGGGTGAAGCCAGAGCAAGGAGGACAAGGATGGAGCTCTGGGACGCTGGCCACGGGATGCTGCGTGGGCCAGGGGTGCCAACACTCCCTCCCCAGGGTAAGGCCTTTGGGAGCTCCTTCACAAGGGTTGTTGTCAAGAGCCTGGGCTCTGGCCATGGCTGTGGATGCCCTGGGGCTGTGAGGGTGGCTGGACGGGCTGTTGCGTTCCCCAGGAGCCCTGACTGATGGTACCTTTTGGCGCAGGTGGCAATGTGACTGCCAGGGCTGCTGCGTCCTGGCCCTCCCCTGCCCCTGCTGTCAGCTGGGGAAAGGGGTGGAGCTGCTCCAGTGGCCATGCAGAGCCTGGAGCTGCTCCGGGGGCCTTGCTGAGCCTGTATGTGCAGGGATCCGGAAGAGGGGAAATTAGCACTCCCACACTGCCACAGGCACAGCACTGTCCTCTGTGGGGTGGAAATCCCAGGGAGGGGACTGCCCTGCAAGAGCTGCATCTGCAAGGCAAGGAGACCCATCTGAGCATGGCTGCAGTGTCCTGCAGCTCCTAGTGGCTGTGGCCAGTCTGTGCGATTGCATGTTCTCGCAGCCAATCCCCAAGCTTTTCCTCAGGTCAGCTTGGCTTTCTGTGTGGCAGCCCAGCCGCTGCGTGTTGTCCTTCCCCCTGGATGCCTTGGTAACCTCCAGCCTGGCAGAGCAGGCCTTGAGCTGGGAGGTGCACTGTGGATGTTGGGTGGCAGGATCTGCATGTCTGTGCTTCTCCAGGCCTCTCGTTTGGGAGCAGACCTCTGCTGGGGTCAGAGGGCAGGTTCTAGCCTGAAGGCAGTGCCTGCCTCAGCTCTGCAGTCCCTGTCAGGCATGGGGTTAGTTTGGGGGAGGGGGTGTCTCTTGGATTCTGCCTGCTCTTGTCATCTCCTTGGTTAGGTGTGTGCTGAACAGCTGTGAGCTAGCCAACCCAGAGCATGACAAGTATTTCCCTTGCTTTCCAGAGAGTCTGCGTATCTGGGGAGGTGTGTCAGCCTACATTATGGAGCAGCTGGTGCGGAACAAGGTGAGTCTGCCAGCCTTTTCCTCCCCGTCAGCCCTGATGAGAGATCTGCAGTCCAGTTTCAGTTGGAGGAAGGGTCCGAGGCTTCCTGGGTCTTGTCTAGGCCCCTCTGGCAGAGTGAAAGGCCAAAGAGGGAGCCTGGCACATTCTTCTGAGGTTATCTCTGTTCTTGGAAACCTGTTGATGGATCTTCCGGATGTGAGGGATGGTTACTTGCCCTTTGGAGAAGGAGAGGAGGAGGAGGGGTAGGAAAGCATCTGGAAAGTTCTCCCAAAGGGCTTCTTCAAGGCTTCTCCCAAGCTTTCCAGAGGGTTCCCTCTTGCCCCTTTGCACACCAGGAGTGGGCAGGGCCCAGAGCACTATGGTCATGCTCTGACAAGTGCACAGTCTGTTTGTCCATCTCCGGTGCTTCTAATTCTCCTCTTTGCTTCTGTTCACAGGACGTGAGGGTTATTCGACTTGGGACCTTCAGCGTTGTTACAGAGCAGGTTGTTGATAGAAAGAATGGTCTTCTGACTGTTCGCAGACCCATGTTTCACCTTTCAAAGAATCTTGCAGAGCTTCATGGCCTCACCGATGACAAGGCTTATGTTCCTGGTAAGAGGACAGATTGAAACTTTGGCTTTGCCTGGCAGCATGTGTGGGGTGTGGATAATTGCTGCTTTGCCATGCCTGGCAGGACCAGGGACAATACAACCTGGCTGGTCCTGGGACCAGCTTCTGTTTTCTCTTATTACCATGGTATCACCACGCAGAAGCAAAGGAAACTCTCTCGCGCGCACTTGCCTTAACAGTGGGCTCCATGCCAGATGTTCGGGGGCTGCTGCTTCTAATCTGATGTGGTAGGAGCTGTTGTTCCATGTTTATGGCACAGCAGACCTTGTAAGGGCAAACAGTAGCATTGCTGCCATCTCTTAGAAATCGCTTCTGGTGAGAAGTGGGTAGAAGCCAGCCACAGAGAGCCTTGCGACAAAAGGGAACTCTAGTGTGTGTGTGTGGGAGGTTGGGGGGCGGGGCTGGGAGGTGGAGGGGAAGGATGCACTGTGCAGTTCTGAGGGCCTGGGGGCAACCAGAAAGTTTAAGGTGATGATTATGATTAATTAATATTCATCTCTAATGAAGACTGACCCGGTAAGACTAAGGGCTGTTGTGCAGTCCATGTGTTTTCCTTCTTCATTGCACCCACTGTGATGCAGCACAGCTAAGTCTCTTCAAACCTGACATGCCCGGAGTGTGTGGGCACAATTAATGAGATCTCACATCATCCTGTGGGATCGTGTGCTTTGGTGACCACTGCGTTCTCCTGGGAACTGACCCCTTCTCTCCTCTCCTTGTCCTGCCATCCTGCTTCCTGGTCATCAGAGATGGCTGAGACTCTTTCTTTCTGCTTTGGCCAGGAAGGAAGCATCACTGTACCCTTGGCCTATGAGGCTGCAGAGAGTTTTGAACTTCTGCCAGGGAGGGATGACATCAGCCTCCTTTATGGACTTTCCCAGAGGGCTGAAGAAAACAGCGCTGGAGCATGGTCTTGCTGGGAGAGCTTCAAGTTGCCAACACTCTGCTTGAGCCTGCTGCAGTGCTGTGTTGGTGACTGCGTTGCTCTGTTGTTGTTGCCTAGGTCATAAGCAAGCTGAGCCCCTGAAGTATGCTCGCATAGCCTCGGCCTTCTCCGTTGATCGGAAAACAGTGGAGGCTTGCATAGAAGAGACCATGTACCTTCTCTCCTGCTGCCTTGCGAGTGGGAAGAACGTTGCTCTTGTTTTGAAGGGCATTGGCATGCTTGTCATCCAGGGCAAGAAGGTGAAAATGGGATTTTACAAAGGCCTTCTGCAAAGGCTGAATGGGCAGGAACAGCTGGTAGAAGCTCTTCTTGGGGTGAGTTTTCCATGTCTCCAGCTTTCTTGCTCATTGGAAACCCTAGCAAAGTCCAGGTGAATGTCTTTCCCGTGGCCTGCCACAACCTGTCTGGACAGGTGGGCAGTCCTAGTCTCGAGCAGTGCCAGCTCCCTGCCCAGACTCAGTAACATAGAAGACCCTGGGAAGAGCTGTCCTGGGTCCAAGCAGAGAGACACGCAGCCCAGGATCCCGTGTCTGAATGCCCAGCAAAGAGTCCAAGAGAAGGGCAGGTCTTGTGTAGTTTTTTTTTTTTCCCATTAGATTTCCTCCAGAAGTCTTCCAGAAAGCCAGGATTTAGCACCCCTTGAGGTCAGGATTACATTTGACTCCGGGCCTCTTTTGGCTGTGTTTGGGATTGTGGAGCAGGGAGTTCAGCAGTTTCACCCGAGGCTGTAGAACATTACTGCTGTGTGCCACCAAGGAAGCTGCTGCAGTCCCTTGCCCTTCCCCAGGTCCCTAGTGCAGGCCTGTCCTTCAGCCTGGGCATTCAGGTGCAGTTGGGAAGCACAGCTGTGAAAGCAGGCTGAGCCCCTCAAGGGCTAAGCTGCAGATGCAAGCAGGCTGTAGCCTAGCCCTACTTGCCAGCTCTGTGTTTTCCTTCTGTCCCAGTCCGTGAGATCTTTTCAGTCCATTCTCTTGGCCAGGGCCTTTTCTGCAACCTTTGTTGCAGTGGGTCCCAGACCAGGACCCTCCACTGCTCCTTGAACATACTCCAGAAGTTTGGCACTCTCACAGGAAAGAAATTCCTCCTTACATTCAGGCGGAACTTCCTGTGGTTCAGTTTGTGCCCGTTGTTACTAACTGTACAGGGGAATCACAGAATCACAGAATGGGTAAGGCTGGAAGAGACCTCTGGAGATCATCTAGGCCAACCTCCCTGCTTAAGCAGGGTCACCTAGAACATGTTAGCCAGGGTTGCATCCAGGCGTGTTTTGAATCTCTCCAGAGAAGGAGACTCCACAACCTCCCTGGGCAACCTGTTCCAGTGCTCTGTCACTCTCACAGGAAAGAAATTCCTCCTCATATTCAGGCGCAACTTCCCGTGTTTCAGTTCTTGCCCATTGCCTCTTGTCCTGTCACACAGGGCAACTGAAAAGTTTGTCCACATCCCCTTGACACCCTCCCTTCAGGTACTTGTGCACATTGATAAGATCCCCCCTCAGTCTTCTCTTCCCCAGGCTAAAGAGGCCCAGCTCTTGCAGCCGTTCCTCAGAGGGCAGAAGCTCCAGTCCTCTGATCATCTCTGTAGCCCTACACTGGACTCTCTCCAGTAGCTCCATGTCTCTCTTGTACTGGGGAGCCCAGAACTAGATGCAGTACTCGAGGCCTCCCCAGGGCTGAGTACAGGGGCAGGATCACCACTTGCTGGCAACATTCTTCCCAATGCACCCAAGGATACCATTGGCCTTCCCGGCAACCAGGCCACATTGCTGGCTCGTGGTCAACTTGTTGTGCACCAGCACTCCCAGGTCCTTCTCTGCAAAGCTGCTTTCCAGTAGGGCAGCCCCCAGCCTGTACTGGTGCATGGAGTTATTTCTCCCTAAGTGCGGGACTCTGCACTTGCCCTTATTAAAGGGCTTATTATGAGCTTTCCCCTTTCTAGGGAAAGGAGAGGCTCTGTGTCTCTATTCCTCCACACTGCAGAGAAAGCCACTGGAATCTCTGGAGAGACTTTGGGGTTAAGCCTACACATGCATGCTTTGTCCTCAGCTCACGAGCAGGCAGCCCAAATGGGCAGACAGAATGCAGAGACCAGGAGGACAGGCTAGTGAAAGGCCTTCCCCTGTGCTTGCCTACCTTGACTTCCCTGTTAGGAAAGAACTACTCTAACAAGCGATGCTCTTGATTCTTGCCCCTGCCAAAATCCCGGCAGTGTTATTTCTCCTTCTCCTGCATTCCCCTGAAGCTGCTATTCTGTCCAATTGGGGGGCAGCCGTGAGAAACAGGCAGGTTTGTTTCAGAGTTTCTGAGAGGCAGCTTCTTCTCTGAGCAGTGGAAACGTTTGCTGCCCTTGTGAGCAATGAGATCCTTTGCTTGGCAGCATCTCACATGTGTCTCTCACTTTTGCAGATGCCTGAGATGAGCAATTCAGTCCTCACAGGCACCGAAACAGCTGCTTCCCAGACCCGCTCAGGCTGTGTCATTGTCCTTCCCAAGTGAGTATGTTTGCTTGCTTCTTAGGCTCCAGCTGACCCAGCAAGCAGCTTCTCACTGCGTGTGTGGGAGTGCTGTGCTGCGAGGGTTGGCGAAGGCTGCTCAGGAAGTGATTTGGGACTAACGCCTTCCAACGGCCGGGTCTGCGCTGAGTTACTGCATTTCCTACAGCAGTCCTCCACAATCTGGCATATTCTGTATATTCTACTTGGGAAAGGGTGGGGTTCCTAACAGCTCTGGCATGCGCCTGTGTGCCCGTGGTGAGCATAATTTGCAAAGGAGGGGCTGCAGTGGAAATGTGGTGCCCTTCCATCACAGCGGAGCCTTTTTTACTGTCTCCAGGCTTGAGCTGGAGACTTCCCCCGAGAAGCCGTGTGTGAGAGCTGTGAGGCCGCCTCAAAAAGAGGAGAAGGGAAGACCTGATCTCAAAGCTGAGAAAGGTAATGGAGCAGCTGATTCCTGGCCTGTGAGATCCAACGAAGTATCGCAGGCTCTGTTTCCCTCGTGTGAAGTTAGGGCCCCAAAGAGTCTCGTAGTTCACCAGCGCATCCCTGCGAGCCCCACTGTTCCTGGTGTGGACAGGGTAGAGCAGTAGAAAAGCACTCCCACAGGAAAGGGCGTTTTAGGCTAGAAATGAAGAGCTGGACAGGAGCCAGAGTGAGGGAGGGCCTCAGAGTGCCTTGGAAACATGGCTTCAAAGGAATCCCCTTGAGGCTTCACAGGTCTATCACTGACTGGAGCGGTGCTGCACATCACTGCTATACAGATGGCCACCCCGGCGGTGTTCTGAAGGGTTTTCTTGTCTGCTGCTTACAGGGGATGTTCCTACCCTGCGCCTCCTCGTCCGAGAGAGGCAGCCTCCAGCCAGACTAGCAGCTCCTAGTGTGGAGGAAGGCATGGGGGAGCAAGGCAAGGGGAAGGAGCGTCATAGCAGGTGAGATGCTTGGAGCTGTTTGTGAGGGTGAGCCTGTAGCCTTGTTGGTCTTGGAGATGCATGTTTCCCTTGGACATCATGGCCCTAGTGACTCTGAATGCCTTTCATCCCATACTGCAACGACTAGTAATCTCTGGCTGGATGGACAGCACAGAGCAAGTGGTTGGGAGAGCCTCCTGTTGGCTTCCTGTTTCTGCTGCCACTGCTTCCCGGATGGAGACCCTTGGGAATGTCAAATCCTGCTTCCCAGACATGGGGGCCTTTCCACAATTCCCCATAGCCGAAAGTAAGCAGGATTGTTTCTACCTGCCGACAGCAGGGCTTGGAGTCTACGGACATGTTGTGAGGCTGAGGAGAGGTCTGCATGCTCTTGTGAAGCCTTTGCAAGAGGGAGGTGTTTGTCTGCCCTTTGGGCCACAACGTGGGCTGTTTCCAGAGGCCAGGGAGTATGCAGTGAGAGGGGACTCAACAGAGAGGAGCTCTTTCTTGGCCTGGAAAGGATGCTGCCTTGCAAGCAGAAGGGCAGCCCCCCTCTTCCTGCCACCAAGGCCAAGGAGCAGGGGCTGTTCTCACAGTGCCAGATTCACGTAGTGACCTTGAAGGCCTTTCCTTCACGTGAAACCTCCTCCTGCAGCTGGCACAAGCCGAGCGTGGCTACACCTGCTGTCAGGCATCTCTCTGTGTGCCCAGAGCATCCTGAATGCCTGATCAGAGTTGTGGGCTCTGAGATAAGGGGACTGTGTGTGTGTGCAGGGTCTGGGAGAGGCAGGAGGTCTCCAGCGAGAGTGAGAGAGAGCCTCTGCCCCTACTGTCATCAAAGCCTTTCTCAAGCATGTCCCTGTGGCAGGCGAGTTGCAATATGCAGCGTAGCTGCAGAGATAGCAGTGCTTGACTCCCTCGATGCCTTTCTCCTGCTTTGAGCCTGGGTGCCCAACTAGAATCCATTTTCCATCCTAAAAACAGAGTGTTTGGGAGCAGTGGCTAAAGGAATTGGGAGGAGCGGGGGCAACGGTGTGTCTTGGAGCCTGTCACTGTTGCTGTGCCTGCTGTTCTCCTTGCTGCATGGAGAGAAAGCCTTGGTGTGGGCAGCCTGAGCTTTGCTAGCTTTCCTTCAGGCATGTTGTGCAGCCTTGCATGACTTGGCAGGGCATGATCTCCACCTCCGATGAGGGCAGTGAGTGGAACCCATGTCCTTTGGCTGCCGAAGGAGGTGCCCATCTTGCGAGCGCGGGATGGAGGCCCAACTCCCCCTGTGCTCATGCCACCTCCCCGCGGTGTCTGTTTGCAGTGTGCTTCAGCCTGAGGAAGTCAGATGGCCAGCTGCACGTGCTGTGAGTGCAGGCCCTCAGAGGGCAGGCAAGGTAGGTGCTGCTGCTTGGGGCCCTTCCTGCGGCAGCCGGAATTGTGGGAAAGCATCGTCCCCTGGGCAGTGGCTGTACCAGAGCCCTTCCCCTGCACTCCTTTGAGCTCTGAGTGACCTAGTCCAGGGCTTGCTTTCCAAGATGCCAGCTGTGCTCTGCTTTTGCAGCACATCTGTTGCTGCTGCCTTCTCTGTGGACACAGCAGAAGATGCCTGCATGGGGCCCTGTTTCTGGTGGGAAGTTAACTGCTGGGCCTGTGTGGGGTGGAAGCTGGAGAGCTTCTGTTCATGCTCATGTCGATGATGGGGCAGCAGGAAAAAAAGGGTTCTTCAGTCTTGTTCAGATTCATTTCAGGTCTGAATGGGGCGGAGGGGAAGACTTGCAGCAGACAGGGGTCAGCGGAGAGTGTGAGGATTACCCTGCCCTTTACGGGCGGATGTAGCTGCCCCTAGTGTACCTGTGGTGCTCTCTCTCTCCTTACCTGGACAACACTGCCCATTTCCTAGATTGGAGGGGAATGCTTTTTTTGCCTGTGCTTCCCTCCATTGACTTCCCCGTTAGGAAAGACCTGCTCTCCTAACTCAGGTTCTTCATTCTCGACCTTGCCGAAAGCCCGGCAGTGTGATTTGTCCTTCTCCTGCATTCCCCTGCAGATGCTATTCTGTCCAGTTGGGGGGCAGCCGTGAGAAACAGGCGGGTTTGTTTCAGAGGTTCTGAGAGGCAGCTTCTTCTCTGAGCAGTGGAAACGTTTGCTGCCCTTGTGAGCAACGAGATCTTTTGCTTGGCAGCATCTCACATGAGTCTCTCACCTTTGCAGGTGCCAGATATAAGCAATTCAGCCCTCACAGCCATCAGAAAGGTTGCTGCTCAGGCCCTTGCTGGGCCTGGCGTTGTCCTTCCCAAGTGAGTATGTTTGCTTGCTTCTTAGCCTCCAGCTGACCCAGCAAGCAGCTTCTCACTGCGTGTGTGGGAGTGCTGTGCTGCGAGGGTTGGCGAAGGCTGCTCAGGAAGTGATTTGGGACTAACGCCTTCCAACGGCCGGGTCTGCACTGAGTTACTGCATTTCCTACAGCAGTCCTCCACAATCTGGCGTATTCTGTATATTCTACTTGGGAAAGGGTGGGGTTCCTAACAGCTCTGGCATGCACCTGTGTGCCTATGGTGAGCATAATTTGCAAAGGAGGGGCTGCAGTGGAAATGTGGTGCCCTTCCATCACAGCAGAGCCCTTTTTTTCTGTCTCCAGGCTTGAGCTGGAGACTTCCCCTGAGAAGCCGTGTGTGAGAGCTCCAAGGCCACCTCAGAAAGGGAAAGAGGGAAGACCTGATCTCAAAGCTGAGAAAGGTAATGGAGCAGCTGATTCCTGGCCTGTGAGATCCAACGAAGTATCGCAGGCTCTGTTTCCCTCGTGTGAAGTTAGGGCCCCAAAGAGTCTCTCTTAGGTCACCAGCACATCCCTGCGAGCCCTACTGTTCCTGGTGTGGACAGGGTAGAGCAGTAGAAAAGCACTCCCACAGGAAAGGGTGTTTTAGGCTAGAAATGAAGAGCTGGACAGGAGCCAGAGTGAGGGAGGGCCTCAGAGTGCCTTGGAAACATGGCTTCAAAGGAATCCCCTTGAGGCTTCACAGGTCTATCACTGACTGGAGCGGTGCTGCACATCACTGCTTTACAGATGGCCACCCCGGCGGTGTTCTGAAGGGTTTTCTTGTCTGCTGCTTACAGGGGATGTTCCTACCCTGCGCCTCCTCGTCCGAGAGAGGCAGCCTCCAGCCAGACTAGCGGCTCCTAGTGTGGAGGAAGGCACGGGGGAGCAAGGCAAGGGGAAGGAGCGTCATAGCAGGTGAGATGCTTGGAGCTGTTTGTGAGGGTGAGCCTGTAGCCTTGTTGGTCTTGGAGATGCATGTTTCCCTTGGACATCATGGCCCTAGTGACTCTGAATGCCTTTCATCCCATACTGCAACAACTAGTAATCTCTGGCTGGATGGACAGCACAGAGCAAGTGGTTGGGAGAGCTTCCTGTTGGCTTCCTGTTTCTGCTGCCACTGCTTCCCGGATGGAGACCCTTGGGAATGTCAAATCCTGCTTCCCAGACATGGGGGCCTTTCCACAATTCCCCATAGCCGAAAGTAAGCAGGATTGTTTCTACCTGCCGACAGCAGGGCTAGGAGTCTAAGGACATGTTGTGAGGCTGAGGAGAGGTCTGCATGCTCTTGTGAAGCCTTTGCAAGAGGGAGGTGTTTGCCTGCCCTTTGGGCCACAGCGCGAGCTGTTTCCAGAGGCCAGGGAGTATGCAGTGAGAGGGGACTCAACAGAGAGGAGCTCTTTCTTGGCCTGGAAAGGATGCTGCCTTGCAAGCAGAAGGGCAGCCCCCCTCTTCCTGCCACCAAGGCCAAGGAGCAGGGGCTGTTCTCACAGTAGTGCCCTTGAAGCCCTTTCCTTCACGTGAAACCTCCTTCTGGGGCTGGCACAAGCCGAGCGTGGCTACACCCTGCTGTCAGGCACCTCTCTGTGTGCCCAGAGCATCCTGAATGCCTGATCAGAGTTGTGGGCTCTGAGATAAGGGGCCTGTGTGTGTGTGCAGAGTCTGGGAGAGGCAGGAGGTCTCCAGCGAGAGTGAGAGAGAGCCTCTGCCCCTCCTGTCATCAAAGCCTTTCTCAAGCATGTCCCTGGGGCAAGCGAGCTGCAATGAGCAGCGTAGCTGCAGAGGTAGCAGTGCTTGACTCCCTCGATGCCTTTCTCCTGCTTTGAGCCTGGGTGCCCAACTAGAATCCATTTTCCATCCTAAAAACAGAGTGTTTGGGAGCAGTGGCTAAAGGAATTGGGAGGAGCGGGGGCAACGGTGTGTCTTGGAGCCTGTCACTGTTGCTGTGCCTGCTGTTCTCCTTGCTGCATGGAGAGAAAGCCTTGGTGTGGGCAGCCTGAGCTTTGCTAGCTTTCCTTCAGGCATGTTGTGCAGCCTTGCATGACTTGGCAGGGCATGATCTCCACCTCTGATGAGGGCAGTGAGTGGAACCCATGTCCTTTGGCTGCCGAAGGAGGTGCCCGTCCTGCGGGCGCGGGATGGAGGCTCAACTCCCCCTGTGCTCATGCCACCTCCCCGCGGTGTCTGTTTGCAGTGTGCTTCAGCCTGAGGAAGTCAGATGGCCAGCTGCACGTGCTGTGAGTGCAGGCCCTCAGAGGGCAGGGAAGGTAGGTGCTGCTGCTTGGGGCCCTTCTTGTGGCAGCCGGAATTGTGGGAAAGCATCGTCCCCTGGGCAGTGGCTGTACCAGAGCCCTTCCCCTGCGCTCCTTTGAGCTCTGAGTGACCTAGTCCAGGGCTTGCTTTCCAAGATGCCAGCTGTGCTCTGCTTTTGCAGCACATCTGTTTCTGCTGCCTTCTCTGTGGACACAGCAGAAGATGCCTGCATGGGGCCCTGTTTCTGGTGGGAAGTTAACTGCTGGGCCTGTGTGGGGTGGAAGCTGGAGAGCTTCTGTTCATGCTCATGTCGATGACGGGGCAGCAGGAAAAAAAAGGTTCTTCAGTCTTGTTCAGATTCATTTCAGGTCTGAATGGGGCGGAGGGGAAGACTTGCAGCAGACAGGGGTCAGCGGAGAGTGTGAGGATTACCCTGCCCTTTACGGGCGGATGTAGCTGCCCCTAGTGTACCTGTGGTGCTCTCTCTCTCCTTAGCTGGACAACACTGCCCATTTCCTAGATTGGAGGGGAATGCTTTTTTTTGCCTGTGCTTCCCTCCATTGACTTCCCCGTTAGGAAAGACCTGCTCTCCTAACTCAGGTTCTTCATTCTCGACCTTGCCGAAAGCCCGGCAGTGTGATTCGCCCTTCTCCTGCATTCCCCTGCAGATGCTATTCTGTCCAATTGGGGGGCAGCCGTTAGAAACAGGCAGGTTTGTTTCAGAGTTTCTGAGAGGCAGCTTCTTCTCTGAGCAGTGGAAACGTTTGCTGCCCTTGTGAGCAGCGAGATCCTTTGCTTGGCAGCATCTCACATGAGTCTCTCACCTTTGCAGGTGCCAGATATAAGCAATTCAGCCCTCACAGCCATCAGAAAGGTTGCTGCTCAGGCCCTTGCTGGGCCTGGCGTTGTCCTTCCCAAGTGAGTATGTTTGCTTGCTTCTTAGCCTCCAGCTGACCCAGCAAGCAGCTTCTCACTGCATGTGTGGGAGTGCTGTGCTGCGAGGGTTGGTGAAGGCTGCTCAGGAAGTGATTTGGGAGTAACACTTTCCACTGGCTGGTTCCCAGGGAACTCCAGGTTTGCTCTGGCTTAACCTGAGCTTTGTGTGGCGGTGGGAGGGCGTGGCAGAGGCCGTTTCTGCAGAGCTGTGTCCTGATTCCCTCCTAGCTAAGGGGATGGATCCCTTAAAGGCCTGGCTCATGGAGGCTGTTGTTTGCAGAGGCACTGACATGAGGATTGGAAAGACTGCAGGGGGTGTGGAGGGCTAGGCTGGAGTTTCAAACAGTGGTGGAAAGGCAGAGGAAAGGAGACTAGTTTCTTCTGCCTGGACGCAAGCGTGGTCAAGAGCTGGGAGACTGCCTCTGGTGGCCTCATGGAGGGTTTGTCTTGGAAAGCTGCCAAAATCTTTCTCATGGGAAAGCCAGGGAAACCCTGGAAGAGTCTGAGAAGGAAGCTCCCGCCCCTCCCAGCACTGGAGGTCTTCACATGGTCACTGCATTTCCTACAACAGTCCTCCAGGATCTGGCATAATCTGCATATTGTACTTAGGGATCAGATGGGCTTCCTAGGAGCTCTGACACGTGTCTGTGTGTCCCTAATGAACATAAGCTGCCAAGGACGTGCTGCATGGCAATGTGGTGCCCTTCCTTCAATGTGGAGTCTTTTCCCTATCTCCAGGCTTGAGCTGGTGACTTCCCCCACCAAACCCGCAGTGAGAGCTGTGAAAGAGCCTTGGGAAGAGGAAAAGAGAAGAGACAGTCTCGGTGTTGAGAAAGGTAACAGAGCAGCTGATTGCTCCCAGGTTTTTGCTCCTTCTCCTTCTGTCCTCCTTGGCAGGACAGCGGAGCCACGGCTCCAGTGCAGTGGCTTAGATAGTATGAGGCACTAGATGCAGTTCTGCTCACCCGTGATGGGAAGTCTCCAGTGCCTCCTGCGGGGGTAAGACCCCATGGCAGGCCAACAGTCCCAAGTGAAGCTAGTCCCTTTGAGTTAAACTTTCCCAGGGGACTCGTGCCCTAATGTACACTGCCAAGTACTTTCCATGGGAGAAGGAGGAGAAGAAGGGAGTCCAAGCTGAGGAGAATCCTTGTGAATCGTTGCTTCTGTCTGGAGCAGAATGATAATGGAAGGAGTGCCCTAAGTCAGGACCTATCTCATGGAATCCTAGTACTTTCCTCTGATGGGAAAAGCCACCTAGAGGAGATGGACAAAAGTCCGGTGATGTGTGCCAAGACTTCCTCGGATGTCCAAAGCAGGCAGCTTGACCCTTTGCTTGAAAGTTTTTCATTCAAACTGCCAGACCAGTGCTTTTGGGTTGACTGCCTCATCAGAGAAAATGCAGCCCGTGAGATCCAACGAAGGATCGCAGGCTCTGTTTCCCTCGTGTGAAGTTAGGGCCCCAAAGAGTCTCTCTTAGGTCACCAGCACATCCCTGTGAGCCCCACTGTTCCTAGTGTGGACAGGGTAGAGCAGTAGAAAAGCACTCCCACAGGAAAGGGTGTTTTAGGCTAGAAATGAAGAGCTGGACAGGAGCCAGAGTGAGGGAGGGCCTCAGAGTGCCTTGGAAACATGGCTTCAAAGGAATCCCCTTGAGGCTTCACAGGTCTATCACTGACTGGAGCGGTGCTGCACATCACTGCTATACAGATGACCACCTCGATGGTGCTCTGCAGGGTTTTCTTGTCTGCTGCTTACAGGGGATGTTCCTGCCGTGTACATCTCCATTCAAGACAAGCAGCCTGGTAGAATGGAAAAAGACATGGGGAAGAGAGTCAAGCGGAAAGAGCCTCATAGCAGGTGAGATGCTTGGAGCTGTTTGTGAGGGTGAGCCTGTAGCCTTGTTGGTCTTGGAGATGCATGTTTCCCTTGGACATCACGGCCCTAGTGACTCTGAATGCCTTTCATCCCATACTGCAACGACTAGTAATCTCTGGCTGGATGGACAGCACAGAGCAAGTGGTTGGGAGAGCCTCCTGTGGGCTTCCTGTTTCTGCTGCCACTGCTTCCCAGGTGGAGACCCTTGGGAAAGTCAAATCCTGCTTCCCAGACATGGGGGCCTTTCCACAATTCCCCATAGCCGAAAGTAAGCAGGATTGTTTCTACCTGCCGACAGCAGGGCTAGGAGTCTAAGGACATGTTGTGAGGCTGAGGAGAGGTCTGCATGCTCTTGTGAAGCCTTTGCAAGAGGGAGGTGTTTGCCTGCCCTTTGGGCCACAGCGTGAGCTGTTTCCAGAGGCCAGGGAGTATGCAGTGAGAGGGGACTCAACAGAGAGGAGCTCTTTCTTGGCCTGGAAAGGATGCTGCCTTGCAAGCAGAAGGGCAGCCCCCCTCTTCCTGCCACCAAGGCCAAGGAGCAGGGGCTGTTCTCACAGTGCCAGATTCACGTAGTGCCCTTGAAGCCCTTTCCTTCACATGAAACCTCCTCCTGCAGCTGGCACAAGCCGAGCGTGGCTACACCCTGCTGTCAGGCACCTCTCTGTGTGCCCAGAGCATCCTGAATGCCTGATCAGAGTTGTGGGCTCTGAGATAAGGGGACTGTGTGTGTGTGCAGAGTCTGGGAGAGGCAGGAGGTCTCCAGCGAGAGTGAGAGAGAGCCTCTGCCCCTACTGCCATCAAAGCCTTTCCCAAGCATGTCCCTGGGGCAGGCGAGTTACAATGAGCAGCGTAGCTGCAGAGGTAGCAGTGCTTGACTCCCTCAATGCCTTTGTCCTCCTTTGAGCCTGGGTGCCCAACTAGAATCCATTTTCCATCCTGAAAACAGTGTTTGGGAGCACTGAGCAGTGGCTAAAGGAATTGGGAGGAGAGGGGGCAACGGTGTGTCTTGGAGCCTGTCACTGTTGCTGTGCCTGCTGTTCTCCTTGCTGCATGGAGAGAAAGCCTTGATGTGGGCAGCCTGAGCTTTGCTCCAGGCATGTTGTGCAGCCTTGCATGACTTGGCAGGGCATGATCTCCACCTCTGATGAGGTCAATTAGTGGAACTCATGTCCTTTGGCTGCAGGAGAACCCATCTTGTGAGCGTGGGGTACAGGCCCAACCGGCACTGTGCTCATGCCACCTCCCCGCGGTGTGTTTTTGCAGTGCGTTTCAGGCCGTCCCAGGGTACTCTACGTGGAGGGCAGCACAAGCCAGGAGGAAGGAAGCCGCTGCATCTGGATGGTCAGCAGTACGTCCTGTGAGTGCAGGCCCTCAGAGGCCAGGGGAGGTAGATGCTGTTGCTTGGGGCCCTCGTTGTGGCTGCCTGCATTGTGGAGAAGCACCATCCTATGGGCAGTGGCTGTACAGGTTCTGCAGTCACTGGCTGCTTTAGGGATGCATTGAGAGCAGCAGCTGAGCGGCTTTGGAAGTAGGGCACAAACCGCTGTGGAATTGTCTTGCAGGTTCAGCACAGAACAGAAACTCTGCCAAGCATTCTGGCCAGCTCAATCCTGTCGCAAAGCAGGAAAGCTAGGAAAGACCTTAAGAAGGTCCTGGACATTGTGGAATGGCGAGAGCTAAATGAAAGCATCACTTACCACATCTCAGCAGGAACGACTGTGACTTTGAAAGATTACTTCTCCTGCAAAGAGGAGAATGCAAAAAGGCTGGCCAAGCAGCAGGGAAGAGAAGAGAAAGAGTACGTATGTGGTAGCTTCAGGGAAAGCCTGGGACATCTGAGTGGCAGTGACCCGCCACGGGGTCAGGCTCTCAGTCCCCGAGCCACCGGCTTGCACAGAGCATCCTATGGCTTTTCCTGACATGGGATTGACTTGAGTTCGGCCCTGACACCAAGCACCTCTCTGCAGCCCCAAGCAAATGCCCAGCACTGCTTTGGAGGGGAAGGCCTGTGGCTACCAATGGGAGCAGGCGTGGGAGGCCCTGGGGGAGGAGAGAAGCAGGAGGGCTCTCAGCCCGAGTGAGGGAGAGAAGGTGTCAGTGCTTCTGCAGCCACAGTTCAGCAGCAGACAGCCACCCTGGCCTTGTACCAGACTTCCCTTCCATCCCAGGCATAGCTGTTGGGTGCTCAGAAGGGGATTTATTTCAGTGTGGACATGGGTGACTGGAGAATGGAGAAGTCCAAGGCACAGAGCTATGTCTGTTATTACTGTTCTGGTTTTATATACTTTGCAAGAAACATCCTCTTTTGTATGACAGCCTGTCTTTGTGGCTGGCACAAAAGAGTGCCCAGAACAGGAATACTGCAGGAGTGCTTTACTCCCTTGATAGCTTCCTCCTTCTTTGACCCAGAGTGCCCAGCTAGAATCCATTTTCCATTCCTAAACACAGAGTGTTTGAGACCAGTGAGCAGTGGCAAATGGCACTGGCAGGAAAGGGGACAACAGTGTGCCTTGGAGCCTGTCCTTGGAGTTGATTCTGCTGCTCTGCTTGCTGCAAGGAAAGAAAGGCTCCGTGTTGCCATCCTGAGCTTTGCTCAGGTGCTCTCTGTCTCATCCATGTGGCCACTGTCAGTCAAAACCACGGGCTTCTCCTGCAGGACTTCCTCCTGCTGCCGAAGCAGGTGCCTGGCTTGGGAGCGCAGAGTGGAGACCTAATTCCCCCTGTGCTCACACCACCTCCCTGCGGTGTCTATTTGCAGTGTGCTTCAGGAGCTCATGTGGGAATGGGAGGCAGTGGTAGCCGGAAAGGAGCAACCTCCTAAAGCTAGATCGCCACCGAGGTGGGAGGTGAGTGAAGGCCCTCAGAGCGAGGAACTGGTAGGTGCTGCTGCTTGGGGCCCTTCCTGTGGCAGCCGGAATTGTGGGAAAGCATCATCCCCTGGGCAGTGGCTGTACCAGAGCCCTTCCTCTGCGCTCCTCTGAGCCCTGAGTGTCTTTGTCTGGGGCTTGCTTTCCAAGATTCTGGTTGTGCTCTGGTTTTGCAACACATCTGTTGCTACTGCCTTCTCTGTGGACACAGCAGAAGATGCCTGCATGGGGCCCTGTTTCTGGTGGGAAGTTAACTGCTGGGCCTGTGTGGGGTGGAAGCTGGAGAGCTTCTGTTCATGCTCGTGTGAATGACGGGGCAGCAGGAAAAAAAAGGATCCTTCAGTCTTGTTCAGATTCACTTCAGGTCTGAATGGGGCGGAGGGAAGACTTGCAGCAGACAGGGGTCAGAGGAGAGGGTGAGAAGTAACCTGCACTTTAGGGGCAGACATACCTGGTGTACCTGTGGTGCTCTTTCTCTCCTTAGCTGGACAAGCGGGGAAGACTCGAGGCAGACAGGGGTCAGGGGAGAATGTGAGGAATAACCTGCCCTTCAGGGAAAAAGAGACCCACTGCACACATGCTGCCCTCTCCCTCCCTAGCTGGACAGCGCTGCAGGTTTCTTACTCTGCAAGTGGCAATTCCCTCAGCTCACTTATGCTGCCAGGAGAGATCAGAGCCTGAGGGAGAAGTGCCAGTGGGAAAGACCATGAGCCCTGGTCAAGCTGTGACATAGGCTGGGGCCTGTTGTGGGGCTTCTCACTGTTCTCCAGCTTGGGCTGCAGCATTGCTACCCTGGGGCAGCAGTTGCCGTTTGGGGTGCCTGAGGGCAGGCGAAACCAAAAGGGGCTGGTGACTGCACAGGTCCTGCAGTCACTGGCTGCTTTAGGGATGCATTGAGAACAGCAGCTGAGTGGCCTTGGAAGTGGGGCACAGACCTGTGTGGAATTGTCTTGCAGGTTGAGCAGAGACCGGAGAGTCAGGAAACCATTGAGGGCAGCTCAAACCTGTCGCAAAGTAGCAAATCAAGTGCGACTAGTGAGAAGCCACCTGTAGAAATGCCCAGCATTCAGGAAGTTGTCAAGTACGACTTTGGAATGGGGAAGGAAGTCGTCGTGAATGTTTATTACTCCTGCGTAGAGGAGGAGGCAAAAAGGCTGGCTGAGGAACGGGAGGCCACACTAGACATGGTACGTATGTGCCAGCTCCAGGAAAACCTGAGACATCTGAGTGGCAGTGGCCCACCACGGGGTCAGGCTCCCAGTCCCCGAGCCACCAGCTTGCACAGAGCATCCTATGGCTTTTCCTGACATGGGATTGACTTGGGTTCGGCCCTGACACCAAGCACCTCTCTGTAGCCCCAAGCAAATGCCCAGCACTCCTTTGGAGGGGAAGGGCTGTGGCTGCCAATGGGAGCAAGCGTGGGAGGCCCTGGGGGAGGAGAGAAGCAGGAGGGCTCTCAGCCCGAGTGAGGGAGAGAAGGTGTCAGTGCTTCTGCAGCCACAGTGCAGCAGCAGACAGCCACCCTGGCCTTGTACCAGACTTCCCTTCCATCCCAGGCATAGCTGCTGGGTGCTCAGAGGAGGATTGCAGTGCGGGACCTAGAAATCGCACCAGCGTTTGTTTGCAACCTCTCCCTGAATGCTGAAGCCAAGGCACAGGTTCACTCCCAGCCTCTGCCCCCGTGCACCCAGGCTGAGGAGCTGCTTATGCGACCCTGTTTGGACACAGGGGCGGTGAGCATGGACACACCATCAGAAGCCCATCCAAAGATACGTGGCCTGGACAAGCCTGCACTGTGCCTCTGCCTTTCGCCCTGTGCATAACACAGCCTCTTCCTTTCTCACTTCTTAGCCCTGTGAAGAAGAGCAGTATCCAGAGACAGAAGAAGAAGAAGAAGAAGAAGAAGAAGAAGAAGAAGAATCTCTGCCTGTCAGCTGGGCCAGCACATCTCCAAGCTGCTCATCAACAGCTATGGGTGAAGACCAGCCCATTGAAACAAACCCTGAAGAAGGTCTTGCCAGCATGCAGGGTGAAGACAACGCCACGACTCCCAGCCCCCAAAGCAGCCTCCACAGTGAGGCAGAGGAGGAAGAACCTAAAGAATAAATGTGGCATCTCCCAGCACAGTTGAGATCAGCTGCCAATGCTTATTCTCCTGGGGGCTGGGCACTGGTGCCATCACTTGGGGCTGGCGCACGGCTCCTTTCATAGAGTCTTCAGGGCTGGCTGGAAGGATTTGGTGCCCGACATAACAACCTTGAGTGGCTTGGCCATGGATCTGGCCTGTTCTGACCTGGCTGGCTGCTGCTCTCAGCAGCCACAGAGGTGAGGAGCGATGCTGGGTCTGCCTGGCTGGTGGCACTGGGGCCAGCCAGCTCTGAGTGCTGTAAGGCTGTAAGGGTGAGTGAGAAGGGCAGCAGCATGGCCCACTGTGCCTAGGGCCACAGAGGCCAGAGAGGTGCCCCAGCCCTCCTGGGGGCACAGATGCTTGTCAGCACCTGCTGCCAGGCCCTGCCTGGCCTCACCCCAGGGGCCCAGGGGCCCCTAGGTGCTTGCCTCTCCTTGGGGCCTGGCTGGCACAGCCAGCCCATTCCCAGGGGCCAGGAGCTTTCCCCCGGGAGCAGCAGCCTCCATGGTGCCTGTGGGAGCAGGGGAAGAGACCCAGCGCTCCTGCCAAATGCAGTGTTGGGCTGTGGGAGCACTGAGACAGAGCCGTGGTCCTCTGTGGCTCAGACAGCCTCTGCTGGCAGTGCCTGCCCTGGGCTTGGGCTTAGGCTCTGCCAGCGCAAGGGCTGGAGCTAGCTGCAGCTGCGTTTGCTGGAGAGGAAGCAGCTTTAACTGCTTCTGATTTCTTAGGAGTAGGAAGGGTGAAGCTAGAGCTGCCAGGAGACTAGAGCCCCGCAAGCTGTAAAAATGTAGCCAAGTATTTCCACAGCTGGAGCATGCATGTCCATGAGGGCTGGAAAAGCAGCTGTTCCCCACACTGCTGTCAGGGCAGGAACTCCATTCAGACATGCTGACGAAAGCGTGGATGAGCTCTGGCCCCGGCGCCTGGCTCTAGAGGAGTGCTGTGTGCCTGAGACATGGGTCTCCTGCCTGGCCCAGGTGCCAGGTCCAGCCTCTGAGCAGCCTGCCACTGCCCCTGGGGCAGGACCTGCCCTGCAGGACCTGATGGGCAAGCAGCAGGCACATTGCTGTTGCTTATGCTTGCAAGGTCACTTCTGCCTCACAACCTGACAGGCTAAAACAGCAGCAACACTGCTTCTGTTTGAGCTGCTGAAGTCACTTGTGCTGCAGTGTCTCCCAGGCCCACAGCACGCACATGACTTTTATGCTGACAGCAAGGTCACGGCTGCCTCAGTACCTGAAGGCCAGTATGAGGCAGTTGTCCCTGGACTTGAGGAGAGCAAACATTGCCTTCTTCAGGGACCTGCTTGGGAGAATCCCATGGGATAGGTCCTAAAAGGAAGAGGGGAAAGTGGAAGAAAGCTGGTTAACATGCAAGGAGCTCCTCTCCAAGCTCAGGAGTGGTCCACCCCAAGGAGCAAGAAGTCAAGCAAAGCGGGCACAAGACCTGCATGCACGAGCAGAGAGCTCCTGGCAAAACTCCAACATAACAGGGAGTACACAGAAGGTGGAAGCAGGGACAGGTAGCCTGGGAGGAAAACAGTCACAATGTCCCAGGACACACAGACGGGGCCTAGGCCCATCTGGAGTTTAATCGGGTGAGGGATGTCAAAACCAACAAGAAGGGCTTCTAGAAATACATCTGTGACAAAAGGTTGCTGAATGGGCCAAGGGCCCTGGCAACAGAGGACACAGAAAAGGCAGAGAGCCTGAGTGCTGCCTTTGCCTCAGGTTTTACTCCTCACATCGGCAGTAAAACTTCACTGCTCAGACCAGCCCTCAGCAATCCTAGGCCCTGGAGAACACGGGGAAAGTCTGGAGAAAGGAAGACTTTCCCTTGCTGGAGGAGGATCAGGTTAGCAGTCACTTCAGCACACTAGACATCTACAAGTCCATGGGCCCTGACATGGACATCCATCCAGGAGTGCTGAGGAAGCTGGCCAATGTCATTGCAAGGCCACTCTCAAGCATCTGCAAAAGGGCAAGGTGATCAGGAGAGGTGCCCGAGGGCTGGAAGAAAGCCAGTGTCACTCCAGACTTCAGAAAGGGCAACAAAGAGGACCCAGGGAGCTACAGGCCAGTCAGCCTCACCTCCATCCCTGGAAAGGTGATGGAGCAGCTCTTCCAGGACACCATTTCCAAGCACATGAAGAGCAAGAAGGTGATATTGACCAGCAGCAGTCAGCATGGATTCACCATGGGGAAATCATACTTAACCAACCTGATAGCCTCCTATGATGGAATGACTGGCTGGGGAGATGAGGGGAGAGCAGTGGATGTTGTCTCCCTTGACTCCAGCAAGGCTTTTGGCACTGTCTCCCGTAACATTCTCGTAGGCAAGCTGAGGAAGTATGGGCAAGAGGAGTAGGCAGTGAGGTGGACTGAAAACTGGCCCAGTGGCAGAGCTCAGAGGGCAGAGCGCAAAGTCTAGCTGGAAGCCAGCAGCGTCCGCTGGGGTCAGTACAGGGGCCAGTCTTGTTCAGCTTATTCATGACCCGGATGATGGGACAGAGCTCACCCTCAGCAAGTGTGCTAATGATACAAGTTTGCTGAGCAGGCTCTGATGCTATTCAGAGGGACCTCGACAGGCTGGAGAAACAGGCAGAGAGGAACCTCATGAAGTTCAATAAAGCAAATGCAGGGTCCTGCACCTAGGGAGGAATAACCCCATGCTCAACTACAGGCTCCACTGGGAAGCAGTGCCGCAGAGAAGGACCTGGCGGACACCAAGCTGACCACGAGCCAGCAAGGTGCCCCTGTGCCAAAGGCAACTAAAGGTATCCTGGGTTGCCTTAGGAAGAGCATTGCAGGCAGGTCGACAGAGGTGATCCTCCCCCCCTGCTCAGCCCTGCTGAGGCCACACCAGCAGTACTGAGTCCAGTTCCACATTCCCAGGTATGAGAGATGGAGCTACTGGAGCAAGCCCAGTGAATAGCCGCTAACAGGCAAAAAATGGAAACACAGGAAGATCTAACTCTAATCATGGTGATCTTGCTTCCCTTTAGCCCTTCCCGGCTTGTCACACTGCAATAGCTTGTGTGTCATGAGTACGCCTCAAAGTGCATGAGTGACACTTTCTCCTCTGGTGGCATTCCTGTATTTCACACCTCATACAACTTCACCTGAAGCCTGCGTATGCCAAGTGACAGCTGGGCATAGAAGAAGCTGAGCACAAGAAAGAGGTTTTCGACTCTGCTTGCTCTTGTTCTGGGCATCGGCCTGTTCAGGTTGGGCTGCCTCTGTCAAGGTTTGCTCACTTGAAAAAGATGCAAAGCAAAGAGATAAGTGAGAGTGTGTGTGTGTGTGTGCGCGCGTGCATGCGTGTGGAGGGACGGGGGAGGGGAGGGAGATGCAGGGCAGGAGGTTGGAATTGCAAAGGTGCAGAAAGCAGAGACCTGAAGAAAGGGAGCTATGAACAAAGTTGCACAGGATGCTGCTCTCCTGCTATAGGCAAAGCAGGCAACGGAGATCAAGAAGACAAAAGACACTTTTCCCTTCCCTTAAAATTTGTCAGGCAATAGTCTGTAATTGATCCATGGTATTAGCTTCTCACGGACATGGACACACAACTCAGGGGCATGATTTCACTTGGACTTAGACAAGTACAAGGGGAGAGGGCAGCGGGAAGATGCTACGACCTGGCTCTGCAGCACACTGCAGGGCAGGGGTCTCGTGACATGTAAATGACCATGATGACGATCAAGCCCACCTGCCGAAGGTCAGCGCTGTGGCTAAGCTCTTTTCCCCCTGTTAGGGTGGTCAGGAGGGGACATTAGCGGGTGGTGTCACAGTCAGCTGAGGGGCATGGGAAACCATGCTGCCACAGCACGTGGCCCTTCCTCTACAGTCCTGCGCTCCTGCTGTCACAGGATGGCTGGTCTGTGCTGAGAGGGATTTCTGGCTGGAAACAAGCCCCGGGGAGGATGAAGAGGGTCACAGGGGAGGAGAACTGCTGCTTCCAGGCCTTGCCTGGACCCACAGCAGCTGGCAGACACATCCTGAAGCCGTGAACATGGAGAGAGTTCTAGCCTGGGGGTTGTCACATTGCATTAGGCAGGAGACACTGGCAATATTGGCAGTGCCTGGCGGGGCACAACCGTCCCCTCCATCAGCTGGTGCCAGCAATCTGCTGTCCTTCCTGGAGGGAAGGTCCTCCGAACACAAATCCTCCTTCGGCCCTCACACACCAGCTCTCCTCTCCTCTTCACCTTCCTTCTGGCGAGGACACACAGGTCACTCCTTCTCCCATAGCCCAAGACCATTGCAAATTCCTGCCCTGCCCTCCAGCTCACCTGCAGCCACTCGCACGTTCACTGGCACTGCATCTGAGGACACTCAGGTCTGCCCTGCAGCCATCAGCACAGCTACTCAGCACTGCTGGCCCCACACACAGCCTGCCAGTCTCCCAAGAAAGCCCTCCTCCAGCACCCCTCCAACACCACACAAAGCCAGGCAGGACACACTTTAGTCCCTTGAGCCTCACAAAAGTCCCATTGAGCAGGAGAAAGGCATTTGCAGAGTAAGACCCCATGGAGGTGAGTAATGCACATGGGGAGCAGAAACACAACCCTCATCCCCCTGGAAACTCCTGCTCCTCCTGGGGCTCAAGTTTCAGCCCTGCATCTTCCACGGGGACAGATGGGCAGGGGGTTGGGAGGGTAGGAGCTGCCTTGGGGCAGGGGCTGTCAGCAGGAAGGCTCCTGGTCTCAGGACTAGAGGCAAAATCTGAGTCCTGGCTCTCCCCAGAGCCCCCAGAGTCACCCCTGCCCTGCCCCACTGCTTCAGGGATGTGCTGGTGACTCCATCCCCGCCACCATCAACAGCAGTGGTATTATTCCCTCACATCTACACTAGGGATCCAGGCCCCTCCCACAACTGCTTCCCAGCTCCATACATGGGGCCCCAGCACAAGTGCTCCAGTCTGGAGTGGAGCCAAAATATCCCCAGCCCCAGGATGTGCTACTGCCCACAGAGGGCCTGTGCAGGCCCTAGGGCTGGAGGAGCTCCCAGCCCAGCATGGGGATGTGCTGCCATGGGAGAGGGTGCTGGTGACAGCCTCTGGCTCCCTCCTCTCCTGGAGGCCAAGATCCTGCTGTTTGCAGTGCTGCAGAGCTCTGGCTGTTCCCAGCAGGGAGCCCAACTTTGCCCTGCCCATGCTGGGGGATGGAGGGGGCTCACACAACCCCACTGCTGGGCTGTGGCTTGGCTGCCAGGGCAGAGGAGAGCTGCCCCTCCCGGGACCCAGGGCTGAAACCCTCCTGCGAAGCAGAGCCAGCTCTGGGCAGCACTGGGGCTGTGGGGGTTATCGTCTGCCTCCTCGAGAGAGGCACCAGACTCTGGGCAGACGTGTCTGGCTTTGTCTCCCGGCCTGATGGTGACTGCCGCGGGGGAGAGGTAAGCTGTGCTGGGGCAGCTTGGCAGGGAGAGGAGAGCTGCCAGCAGTCATATGGCCTCATGCTTTCCTGTGACTGGGAAGGCTGAAATCAGTAAATGAGTGGAGGATGGATGCGTAAGAGGCAGGGTGAGGGGGAGGACAAAAGTGAGGAAGGAAAAAGTAGCAATGGCGAAAGTAGGGAATACAAATCACAGCTTAGGAAGGAAAAATTAACACCAGGAAAAAAAGCTGTTCCCAGAAACAGCCCGTTATTCCCTCGCTGGGGCTCATCAAGAGATCAAAGCTTTTTCTATAAGCGCACAAACCACAGCCCACGAGACCTCAGCAGTCCGCACCATGCTCTCCCTGCACCCAAGCCAGGAAGACAGTGGTTTCTCTCTGGGCTTGCTTCCCCAAGCAGGCTCACAGCACATAGCCATTGTGCCAGCTCCAGCCTCACACCTGCTCCCAGGGATGGGGCTGCAGGGGCTGCTCCTGCTGCCTTTGCAGACACAGGTGCCACAAACAGGTCCTAGAGGTGGCCTTTTCCCCGCAGGTGACCAAAACACTCCTGGGCCCCTCTACTCAGGGCCAGGCAGGGGGACAGGGGTCCCCTGTGCACCAGAGTCCCAGTGCTCACAGCTCACAGCACCACTGCAGCCCAGGGCCATCAGCACTTGGGACCTCTCTGTCTCTCTCTAACTCCTATCCACCACACACTACCATTTATGCAAAACAGCACACACCTCTCATTGCAGTTTCTCATTAGTGGTATGGCATCTCACACCATCCCACTGTGCTGCTATTGCATACCTTCATGCATTTCAGAGCCATTAAACCTTCACATTTGGTAAGGTATTGTAGTTTTCTACTCACTGAGTGGCTTGCAGCTCCTTCACTGCCCACCCTGCTGCCCAGGACAGCACCAGAGCCCTGACCCTGTAGTACCTCCGGTAGCTCCTGCTGCCCCAGGCAGAGCGCACTCTGATCTGAGATGGTGCTCAAACTTGTTTCTTGCACTCATTTTCTCTCTCTGAGCTCTGTCCTGCTTGTCTCCTGGGATGTCCCTGCTCCCCAGAGAGTCTTTCCCCAGGTGAGTGGGTCTGTGCTGACCTGCACAGCAGTTCATGCACCCCTCCCCTCTGCTCCTCACAGGGTCTTGCACTACTGCTACACTGCAGTGCTATCAGATGGTGGGATTACAGCGCCGTGGGGTGACCCCTGACTCCTCACTGGCTGTGCTGGTTGGGGTAGGAAGGAGAACCAGACAGACATGGCTCAACACCACCGACACTGCTAGCACGTGTTTGTGCTCATGGATGTGCTGAGAGTGATCCCAGGGTGTTTGCAATGGCAGCAGATGTGTTTTTGTGTGCCCTAGCTCTGGCCTGTGGTGTTACATGAGAGTGCATGGATCACTCTCCAGCCCCCTTTCCCTAGGTGTCCCAGGTCCCCACTGCTTCTGCAGGGATTGCAGAGCCCTCCTTTCCTATGCATACCTGGCTATAGGGCTTTATGTGACTCCACCATGAAACATCCCTCACTTTGTGAGGCTCCACTCCCTGCCCACCCCTGAGGCACACACTCTTCCTAGAGATCCCCCGAGCTCTCCTGGTGGCCAGCTTCCTTTCCAGAAGGATGGCATCTGTGAGCAGCCCCAGACAGGCATCACAGAGACCACTCACCATCTCTGCTTGCACTGGTCACCACGAAAGGAGCCCCAAATCCAGCCCTCGGTCCCTGGTGGATCACACTGGGACTCTGAGCTCATCCTGCTGGGCCCATGGAGTTCACAAGCAGGACAGCAGGCCCTTTTGTGCTGCAACCCTTGGGTGTGTTTTTTACTCTCCTTTCTGAAGAAAGGCAAGACTCACGGCACAGCACGGAGGAGATCCCCTTTTATTACAAAACGTTATTTGGGACCTCAGGTCTGACATAAAGGTGCCCATTGCCTCGTCCTGCCTGTGCTCACAGGAATGCACGGGGAAGCATAACCGTACCACCACCACATTAGGAGAGCTCTTAGGTTGTATATACACTCTAGAGCACAGCAGCACAGTGTGGCAATGAAGAGAACAGCTCCGAACAGAGAAAATCCTGCTGTTGTTGGGCAGACGTGTTTCCAGGAAAGCTGCAGCCCCCATGTGACAGCTGCAGGGAGGAAATACTTGCTGTGGTAGAGGGAGAATGGTCCTGCGGAGCATAGGGTCTGTCCCCACAGGCTGCATCCAGACGCTCCTCCACTTCTGCTCTGTGCACTGCAGCCCTGCAGAGGGAAGGGACTGGCCCACTGTGATAGCTGCCTGCCACCCTTGCAGAAGAGGCATGTGAGATCACACTCTGACTGTGGCCAGGGGAGTTGAGCTCTCCTAATGCACATGGGACCCATGCTGTCAACCCATCTGTACTTGTGCAAGCCTGACTCTTCCCCCCGAGCTCCTTTGGTATCACTGCTGAAAGAGACACTGCAGTGGGAAACTCTCCTCGTTGCACTGGGGCATCCGAGGGAGCTCAGACTAGTATGCCTTTGAGGTTCCCTCCTCCCTGCTGATGAAGGGGGAAGCCTGGCTTCCTCCTTCAGCACAGTTGTTGGGTCAGATTCAAATGAGAGATTCCAGAGGACAAATAGCACTTTTCTTTCTTTCTTTTTTTCTTTTTTTCTTTTCTTTTTTTTTTTTTTTTTTTTTTTTTTTTTGCAGGAGTGTAAATAATAAAAAAATGAATAACACATTGCTTTGATGCCAAATACGCTGGAAATGGGGAAGAGGTGCACATAGGGCAGTTACTGCTCCCAACATTGTACCCACCTGATCCGCTTCCTCACTGCATCTTGCAGCTCCTTGTTCCTCATGCTGTAGAAGAGCGGGTTTACTGTTGGAGGCACAACAGAGTACAGAACTGCCATCACCAGATCCAGAGATGGGGAGGAGATGGAGGGCGGCTTCAGATGGGCAAACGTAATAGTGCTGACAAAGAGGGAGACCACAGCCAGGTGAGGGAGGCACATGGAAAAGGCTTTGTGTCGGCCCTGCTCAGATGGGATCCTCAGCACAGCAGTGAAGATCTCCACATAGGACAGCACAGTGAAAACAAAACACCCAGAGACTAAACAGGCACTAACCACAATAAGCCTGACTTCCCTGAGGCTGGTGTCTGAGCAGGAGAGCTTGAGGATCTGGGCAATTTCACAGAAGAACTGCTCTAGGATGTTGCCTTGGCAGAGTGGTATTGAAAATGTGTTAGCAGTGTGCAGGACAGCACAGAGAAAACCACTGGCCCAGGCAGCTGCTGCCATTTTGACACAAGCTCTGCTGCCCATGAGGGTCCCATAGTGCAAGGGTCTGCAGATGGCAATATAGCGGTCATAGGCCATGGCAGTGAGAAGAAAATACTCAGCAAAAATGAAAAGGACAAGAAAAAAGAGCTGGGCAGCACATCCTGAGTAGGAAATGGCTCTGGTGTCCCACAGGGAATTGGCCATGGATTTGGGGACAGTGGTGGAGATGGTGCCAAGGTGAAGGATGGAGAGGTTGAGGAGGAAGAAGTACATAGGGGTGTGGAGGCGGTGGTTGCAGGCTATGGTTGTGATGATGAGGCCATTGCCCAGGAAGGCAGCCAGGTAGATGCCCAAGAAGAGTGCAAAGTGCAGGAGCTGCAGCTCCCGCGTGTTGGCAAATGCCTGGAGGAGGAACCTGTTGAAGGAGCTGCTGTTGGACATTTGCTCCCCCTAGGCATGGGGGATCGTCCAAAAAGACAAGACATAGACAAGTTAGGACAGAATTCTCTGCGCCAAACTTTCTATTTCTTAGTACTCTGCCCCTCCAAAAACATGTATCACCTGTCCCCACCTTGGTTTGCAGCCCAGCCAGATATCCCACAGTCAAATGGTTAAAGGTCCTAAGGATGGGATGTTCTGAAGAGAGAATTGGCTCATTGCTAGCCCCTCTCCCCTGCTCCTCCCCCCGCCCCAGCACTGCCCAGAGCCCCAGAAGCTGGAGGGGGACTTGATTACCTTTCTCAAATATACATCTCTATGGCAGGACCTGCAGGGTCAGTGTCTGAATTGCATCTCAAACACTCCTGCCCAGGGAGTCCAAGTGGAAGGACAAGAACAGCATAGACAGGTAGGGAAATACAGGGCAGTATCGTGGCATTTCTTCTGAGGGAGGCAGGAACATGGAGACTCAGGGGAACACTCAGGGTTTTCTCCTCTCCTGGGTGTCCATCAGCCAAGGAAAAACCTCATGCCATGGATCCTACAGGCTTGAGGGCAGAGAGCTGGAACAGGTTGCCCAGAGGGGTTGTGTTTGTGGAGTCTCCTTTTCTGGAGATACTTAAAACCCGCCTGGATGCAATCCTGTCTAATATGCTGTAGGTGACCCTGCTTGAGCAGGGAGGTTGGACTAGATGATCTCCAGAGGTCCCTTCCCACCTTACCCATTCTGTGATTTGGTGAGCTGATGGGTGAGAAGAGGAGATGTTGAAGACTGCAGTTTCCTCTTGCACTGTGACCATGACTGCTGCCTGGAGCTATCCCTGCAGGGAGGTGTTTCTCTGTCCCCACGTCTCTCTCCTGTCACTGGGGTGGGAATCAACTGTTCAGACAAAAGCACCTTGTGAAATATGAAGAGACAGCAGTGATCCAAGATACGTGACAGTGTCTACCTACTCTGAAGGATAAGCTGTGAGCCCCGTGTCCTTCTAGAGCCTGAGGTGAGAGCCAGGTGAGGAATTTTCTTGGCTCCCCGAAAAGACACTGGATGCCTACTATGACTAGAGCTCTGCTCTCTAGGAAGCTGAGACTCGTGCACATCTCTACATTGCAGATAGTTAATGTAATTCAGGGCAGACACTTGATTTAGTGACAGAAAATAGATGAGCAGGACCATGTCAGATGCTCGGGGTGTCCAGCACAACCACCGCTCTAGCAGACACAGCATGGGACCTACACCCCTCCAGACTCTGGAGACAAGAGAGAAAGTCTGGAGAAAGGAAGACTTTCCCTTGGTTGAGGAGGATCAGGTTAGAGAACATTTAGGCAAACTTAACATCCACAAATCCATGGGCTCCAATTGGATGCACCCACAAGTACTGAGGGAGCTGGTGGATGTTACTGCTAAGCCACACTCCATCATCCTTGAAATATTATGGAGAACAGAGAGATGCCTGCAGCCTGGAAGAAAGCCAGTGTCACTCCAGTCTTCAGCCAGGGTGAGAAGGATGACCCAGGAAACTACAGGCCAGTCAGATTCACCTCTATCCCTGGAAAGCTGATGGAGTAGCTCACCCTGCAGGTCACCTCTAAGCATATGATCATGCTTAGAAGGAAAAGAAGGTGATCAGGAGTAGTCAGCATGGATTCATGGAACTGAGATGTGGTGGGACCACTCATACAGCTAGAGGGCTGTGAGGGCAGGGTCCAAACTCTTCAGGAGAGACTGCTTGAAAGGTAGTTTCAGACAGGATAGAGCTTTTCTTGGTTTTGGCAAACAGCATGAATAGGGGAAACAACCACAAACTGCAGCTTGTAACGTGCAGATGTGACTTCAGGAAAAGAAATGTCACCTGAAGTGTAGTGCTGTAGTGCAACAGGTCACCCTAAGGGAGTCTGTGACCAGCTACTGGCTTTGTGTTTCAAGGAAAAGCAAGTGAGGGCAGGGAGACATCAGTAAAGGCAGAGAGATCCTGCAGTGGTAGTGAGGTGAGGGAGCAGGTTGGGTGTCTACAGTCTGCAAGGAAAGAGGAGGAGGTATGAGACAGCGTAGGACAGCCTGTGGTGGAAACAACCAAGGGTGAAAGCCGAGGCTGAAAGCTCCCAGCAGAACTGAGGTCTTTGTCCTTTGGCTATGGCTGTTGTCTCTGCCACTAAGGCCTCTGAGAAGAGGTTGTTTCCTTACGCCACTGAGGCCTTGCTGCCTCCTTGTCCCCGGGAAACCCAGGAGGTGCTGTACCATTGTCCTGCTCTCGGTATGGCGCACCCCCACACTCACATTGCCCTAGGAAGAGGCCTGAGCACAGTGCGAGGGAAAGCATCACCCCACCCATGGCCTGGGTGTCAGTGCCTGGCCATTTTGATTGACAAAACTCACCCAGCTTTGCATGACATTGGGGCCACCTGCACATTTCCTTTGCCTACTTGCAGCTAGTGCCTCCAACTTTCAGGTGTAATCGGCCCCTGGGGAGGCTTTCTGAGTAATGGCCCTCAGTGGGACTCACTAATGCTCCAAGAAACTTTGGCATTTGCTACTGACTTTAACTACTTGAGAGGTTTGTTCAGTCTCCTCTCAGTAGGAGATCTGAGTAGGTGCTCTGGATCAGCACCAAATACACTTGACGGGTCATTAAAATACTCAAAGCCCTAACAACCCATCTCACTCCCCCTGATTTTCTTCAGTTCTTGGGTGGCTCATGGGAGAGGTCTCAGCAGTGTATTTACAAGAGCAAGCTGTCAATGAACACCTTAAAAAGAAAGGGCTTCTGCTTTTTAAGCTCTCTTTACTTTTCGGGTTACAGAGAAAGTGATAGCCACACTCTCCAGATCATAGTAACCTGGAGTGTCTCTGCCAGAATGAAGTCTGAGCATGGAGGAAAAGCAGTAGTTTTGACAGGAGACATGTATGGACAACCTTCCTCCTCACTTCCCAAACCCAGACAATCTTATGCCTCTTGGTGGCCTATCAGCTATTCAGGCAGACAGGACCTCACAACCACTCATCCCAGACAGCAGTCAGGTGCTCCCATCAGCTTCACCTATAGAAGTGACCTCACAACCACTTTCCCATCCATGTTCCTGTTCCCGGTCCATCACCTGCAGAGACAGAAGTCACAAAGTCACCTCCAGGTCAGGGCCTCCTCCCATTCAAGGAGCTTCTGAGAGACAATCTAATTAAAATGTCACAAAAATATCAGCCTCCTGGTGGCCTACTAGCTCACCAGATACAACTGATTTTGTAATCACCTACCAAGCCAATGGGCCTCCTGCTGCTCTTTCCTCTTCCCTTATGGAAATGACCTCAGCATGTTCTGAATGACCTCACAATCAACACCCTAGCCCTGCGCCTCTTGGTGGCCGATCAGGTCCTCGCACAGAACTGACCACACAAACAGTTACCTGAGGCATGAGCCAAGGGCAGACCTATGGGCTGCTCAGACAGAGGTGACCTTACAACCATCTACCAAGCTCGTGTGGACACTCATGACCCTTCAGCTTCTCACATGGACCAAGTTTCCTTTCTTGCTTATGAGATCACTTCTGTCTCAGCCTCTGATAGGCTAGTAGCAGCATCATGGCTGGGGCATGGGCATGTGAGGTCACTCCTGCCTTAGTAGCTGATAGAGCAGCAGCAGGCACATGTCTTGGATGCTGATTATGAGGTTCCTTGTATCTCATCAGGAGAAGTCAGCATACTCCATTTCACCATGGGGAAATCATGCTTAAGCAACTTGACAGCCTTCTGTGATGGAACGACTGGCTGGGTAGATGATAGGAGAGCAGCAGATATTGTCTCCCTTGATTTCAGCAAGCCTTTTGACACTATCTTCTCCCATAACATCCTCACAGGTAAACTTAGGAAGCCTGGGCTAGATGAGTGCACAGCGAGGTGCATTCACAACTGAATGGCAGAGTTCAGAGGGTTGTGATCAGCGGTGCAGAGTCTAGTTGGAGGCCTTCAGCTAGTGGTGTCCCCTCAGGGCTCCGTACTAGGGCCAGTCTTCTTCAGCTTAGTCATCAGTGACCTGGATGAAAGGACAGAGTGCCTCCTCAGCAAGTGTGTTGATGATACCAGACTGGGAGGAGCAGCTGATACACCAATGGGCTGTGCTGCCATTCAGCAGAACTAGACAGGCAGGAGAGTTGGGCAGAAAGGAACCTCATGAAGTTCAGCAGAGGCAAGTGCAGGGTCCTTCACCTAGGGAGGAATAACCCCAGGCAGCAGTACAGACTGGGGCTGACCTGCTGGAACGGAGAAGGACCTGCAGGTCCTGGTGGACAACAAGTTGACTATGAGCCAGTAATGTGCCCTTATGTTCAAGAAGGCCAACAGTATCCTGGGGTGTATTAGGAAGAGTGTTGCCAGCAGGTCCAAGGAGGTAATGCTCCCCTCTACTCAGCCCTGGTGAGGCCACATCTGGAATACTGCGTTCAGTTCTGGGCTCCTCTGTACAAGGGAGACACGGCACTATTGGAGAGAGTCCAGCGCACGACCACAAAGAGGATTAGAGGACTGGAGGGTCTCTCTTACGAGAGTGCTGCCAAGATCCCACAGCCCATGCCAGAGTGAGAAAAATCCAGGCTCTGCAGGTGGTCTCCCTGTTCGACAGCAAGCAAGAGTCAACGCTACAGCCCACCCTGGCAGAGTGCTCCATGCACATGGGGAAGAGCTCTCTTTCAGGGTGATGCGGCCAGGCCCTTCCTGATATGAGGGCTCATCCCTTCCCAGTGTCAGGCTGGAACGCTGCAGCAGGCAGAAGGACCCTCTTGTACTGGGTGCCCTCAACTTGACCAAGAGCAATTCATGCTCTGCACAGCTGAGTGTTAGAGCGGATACAGGAAGATGAGGTTTCCTGCCAGTTCCTCCCAAACCTCCTCTGCACCCAGACAGCTCAGCATTCTACTGAGTATACCAGGGCTGCTCTGTTTGGTGTCACACTGGGACCCCACAGCATGACCGTGATCAGCCGTTCCCAGTTGAGGAGGGGACACACATGCACCCTCAGCAGGACCTGAGTGTCCAGAATGCCCATGTCCTCTGTGGGACCAGTCCTGTCCCCCCAGTGCTGCTGAGGATGCCCCAGCACCTCCCCCTCATTCCACTGGTGATTTCCTGTGACAATCTGCCCTTCCTGGCTTTGCAGGTGCTGCCCACAAAACCTACCACTGCAGCCAGCGAGACCCCACAGAGGCTCCACACAAAGCAGTGATGTAGATTGCCTTTTGCATAGGAGACAGCAGAGCTGGTGAGGGCTTGGGACAAGGCAGCAGAGTGTGCTGGCAGCTCAGCCCCACTCCTGGCTTGGGAAACGGGACCAAGGCCCTTTTCCTGGTGTATCTGAATGAAGGGCCCTGAAGGGGGGCACAGTGGGTCCCACCACATCGTCTGCCTCATGGGGCTCTGACCTAGGATCTGCACTGACGTCTAGAAGCCTGTGTCAGTGTGTCTGAGGCGCAAAACTCTCTCCACTGCCCACAGCACCTGGACAGCTGGTCTATGCCAGTGCGACAGGATGGGAAGGGACGATACAATGCCTGTTCAAGTTTCCCTGGAAGGATCCAGGATGCACTGCTAGCAGAATCCTGGACAGTCACAGGGAGGTCTTTCAGGAAGGAGCCTTTGAGCTCCCTAGTGAAAATCTGGGTTGGCACTCCTGAAGACCTTGTTAACCAAGAGACAGCACTAGGCAGAAGGTGGCTCAGAATGCAGCAGATGTGGCTGGATGACTTCTGTTCTGGAGGAAACAGGCTGGGAGCTGAGAAAGCGGCTCCCTTCAGCACAATACCCCCCACCCCAACTTTGCCCCTACCTGGGGTCTTAGGTCTTAGGTGGAGGAAGAGGCCAGGTGGAACCCTAACAGCACTGTGGCATCTTTGGCTTTGGTGCTCAAGCAGCCCCTCCCGCAAATGCTGCTAGGTGCCTGGCACTGGCAGCAGCCCCTGGCAATGCCCACGAGGAAATCACTGCCATGTCGGGAGCAGGCAGGCAGGACATAGGCACATCTCTCTCCACATGCCGAGAGCAGGGAGATGGGCTTACGGGGAGCTGGGCCAGATCTGTTGGCCAGGGGTGATAGTGGCAGTGCTGGGGACAGCTTTCTGCCACCTGCCAGGCTGCTCTTCACCCTGGGAAAGACACTGCTGTCAATGGAAAGCTCCAGGGAAAAAACCTGCCAACTTGGTCTTGAGACAAGGGAAGAGACAGATGCTACAGTTGAACTCTCAGCAGAGATGAGAGATGCCTCTCCTCTGCCCTCACTTCTCTCCCCTAGAAAAGGGACTGGGGACAGATGGGAGCCTGCTCAGCAGCGCAGCGATGATGCCACTTGCCAGCCCCTCCCCCAGGACGAGGGCTGGCTTCCTCCCTCTACCTGCAAATGCCTCCTTTCCTTTTTCAGGCAACAAAGAGGGCCAAGAGGACCACATCAGATACCCGGATAGAGCAGGACATGGTGAACAGTGGCATCGGTGCCCAAGTATCACCTAAGCAGACAGCTGAGGCCACAGACCTCAGCAGGAGGGGCTTTGTTTGGGCTCTGCCACTGGGCACAGGTCCTGGGCTCCTGGACGAGCTCAATGTCATGTTCAGCTCCTGCACCAGAACAGCTTAATCATAGCAGCCACAGCCCGGGCAGAAGAGAAGGTCATCTTGCCCTCTCTCATGGCCCTGCCAAGGAGACCCATCCTTTCCTACATTCTCCATTGCCTCACTCTGAATCCAACTTTGGACCAGCCTTGGGACAGACATGTGGTGCATTCACCCCTTCCCTGAGGAACAAGCTGCCTTTGCAGCTGGGGCTTGGATGTGCTGCTCCATTATGCTCCTGGGAAAGGCACAGCACTGAGGCCATGCTGGCAGCATAGTATTCAGGCCCATGTGCCAGCCAGCTCACCTCTGATGCGAGAAGCCCCCAGTCAAGGCATCTCTTTTCCTAGGTTTTTGCAGCCTCCATTTTTTCAGCTCCTGTCAGGTCAATGGACTGGTTCCCTGAAACAAGGGGAAAAATGAGAAAAGTAAGAGGCCACTGCCAGATCAAGGATGTCAAGAACCTGAGAGCCTGCATACAGCAGCTATCAGGCATACGTGGAGCTGTGACAGTCTCCCAGCCACTCTTGTCCTTCCCTGAGCCCAGCCAATCCCCAACACTACTCAGCAGTCAGGCACAGACTGGGGCTGACAGTGAGGGATGACATGGGGCTCCTGCTCAGCCCCAACAGCCATGGCAGAGACTTGTCTCCACACAGCTTGTGGCTAGGGGTTGCGAGACAGGCCTGGCACTGGTGTGCCCCAGGTTGTTCCTTCTCCCGAGGACCATGTCACACAGCAGCCTGCGCCATGCTCCACTAGGTCCTGGTACCAAGGCTGCGCTGCCACCTGCGTGATGGCAGTAGGCCTCAGAGGGATGTGGGAGGATCGCTCTGGGTGCCTTCCCCAGTGCTGAGCCCAGCACGTGTGATTGCAGGACACGGCAATCCCTGACCAAGCTGATATCAGGAGCCCACATTGCTACACCGCTGATCTTCAACAGACTACGGCAAGGAGGGGCAGCAAGGAGACGCGCCAAGGACAACACGGCTTGTGGGGGGGCTCCTGCGCCCTGCTCCCTGCTGCTGCTGAGGAAAGGGTGTGCTTGAGAGGGAGCACCAGGAGAGATGGATGGCTCCTGCAAGCAGAGAGCTCAGCCATGGGCACTCCCAGTCCATTGGGCTGGAATGCACTGGTAACGCAGGCAGGAGAGTGCCCAGCAGGTGGGCCAGGAGTGGGAACTGGCTGGGCCGCAGGGGCCTCCTGTGCCCCCAGCCCTCTGGTCGGGGTCTGTTTCCCTTGGGGTCCTCATCTGCCCCATTCTTAAGCTACATCTCAATATTCCTCTTTGAACGTTAAGAAAATGCTATAACCATCGATTACATGATGTGAATACTCATCAGTTTAAACAAATACCTGGAAATGTAAATGCTGCAATAGTTATTATTTTCAAAAAACATTTCAACTTTTTTTTTTTCTTGGATGGGGGGGGAGGAAGAGCTCCTTCTACCTTAGCACCAGGCTTACACTTTCCAGATGCCACTTCAGGGGGCTCCGATGGTTATACTGCTCTCTCTTCCTTCTGCAGAGATTGGGCTCAGTGCTGCCAGAGAGGGAAGGACTTGGCAGGGGGCAAGGGCTTCCTCGATGGCTCCTCAGGTAATACACCACAACCTCCATCCCTCTGTTCCTCAGCGGCATGTGTGCAGGCAGGGGCAATAGGAAACCACTCCGCCACTGAGATGCTCCATCCCCATGTCTACTGAGGTGATGTGGAGCTGCAGAGAGGCCACAGCACCTGCAGACAGACTGGCTGTGAACCCAAGCTGAGCCCTGGCAGAGCTGGGACACAAATGAGGCCTGAAACCGGCACTGGGCGAGAGAGATGTGCTGGGAGACGAGCAACACGGCTGCGCCTGACCGCACAAAGGCACTCTGTTCTGCACGCACCACAAAATACACACGGGGTGAGCCCCGGTCTCCCCTACAGCACCCTCAGTGTGCTTTCCAGTGCCCCCGGCACCCTCCCGGTGCCCTCCGGAAAAGCTCAGACCCCTATGCCTGCCACCGAAGGATGGCGAGCTCCGGCCCAGCCTCACGTGGCGGGCGGCGGGTGCTAGGCCAGGCTGGCCCGGGTGGGTGAGCACGGACAGCCCCACAGGGGCATGCCATTGGGTGCTCTCCTTGGTGGATTGAGAACTGGCTGAAAGGCAGAGCTCAGAGGGTTGTCATCAGTGGCGTGGAGTCTAGTTGGAGGCCTGTGGCTAGTGACATCCCCCAGGGCTCAGTACTGGGTCTCATCCTGTTCAACTTTTTCAACAATGGCCTGGATGATGGGATGGAGTGCATCCTCAGCAAGTTTGCTGATGATACCAAGCTGGGAGGAGTGGCTGACACACCTGAGGGCTGTGCTGCCATACAGAGAGACCTGGACAGGCTGGAGAGCTGGGCAGAGAAGAACCTCATGAGGTTCAGCAAGGGCAAGTGCAGAGTCCTGCACCTACGGAAAAATAACCCTAGGCATCAGTATGAGCTGGGGGCTGACCTGCTGGAGAGCAGCTCTGCAGAAAAAGATCTGGGAGTGCTGGTGCACAACAAGTTGACCATGAGCCAGCAATGTGCCCTTGTGGCCAAGAAGGCCAATGGCCTCCAGGGCTGCATTAGGAGGAGTGTTGCCCGCAGGTGGAGGGAAGTGATCCTGCCCTGTGAGAGCTGGGCCTCTTTAGCCTGGGGAGGAGAAGACTGAGGGGGGATCTTATCAATGTGTACAGGTACCTGAAGGGAGGGTGTCAAGGCGACAGGGACAAACTCTTTTCAGTACTCCCATGTGACAGGACAAGAGGCAATGGGCAGAAATTGAAGCACAGGAAGTCCCGCCTGAACGTGAGGGGGAATGTCTTCACTGTGGGAGTGACAGAGCACTGGAACAGGTTGCCCAGAGGGGTTGTGGAGTCTCCTTCTCTGGAGATCTTCAAGGCCCGCCTGGATGCAACCCTGTCTGACTTGCTCTGGGTGACCCTGCTGAGCAGGCACGTTGGCCTAGATGATCTCCAGAGCTCCCGTCCAACCTTACCCATTCTGTGATTCTCTGCATGTCTCTCACAGCACAGCCCGCCCCTCCCAGCCACTCATTGGCTCTCTGCCTCCCCGCGCTAGCTGATTGGACAGGCAGCACAGAGGGCTGGGGCAGCAGGAGGCGCCGTTGCCAGGCGACGGGGGCGGCGCGGGCGGGGCCGGCGCTTCTCTCCCTGACAGGAACCAGGAGCCTGGCGGCTGGAGCCAGGAAGTTCAGAAAATGATCTCAGGTGAAGAGGGGTTTTGTTACACTTTTCAGGTTTTAAAATTCTTTGTGTTCTTATTGTCCTTCACTTTGTTGTTGTTTTTCTTTATTATACTGGTCTTTTTTTTTTGGGGGGGGGGGGAATTTTCTTCCTTTTTAAAGGAAAGTGATTTTCGGAACTGAGGTGGGATGCAGTCACAGGCTCATGGATGTCAGTGCCAGGGTAGGTGCTTTGTTCCCCTCTGCCCTGCCTCCATCTGTGGCTCCAAGGGTCTCCTATCTTCTGCGGGTCCTCTGGGAGGGCCGCCAGAGCCGGGCAGGTACCTCAGATACACGAGAGCCTCTCCAAGGGCCCCTGGATGCTTGCAGTGAGATGCCTGAGCTCTGCCTGAAAAGGTGAAGAACCGTTTTCAACATTTGCAAAGCATGAACACACACTCATCAGCTAAGATGACTGAATGATTTTAATACAAATGTCAATGTTCCCCATGAGGAACTAATGTAAATTTTCAGGCAGGGTATGAGTCTCAGGAGAAGAATACAGCCGTTGACTCGTGTTACCACTGCTCTGCCTGTTTTGCTGTGGCTGTAATCTCACTAATCTCTCGCATATTTCCACATATGCTGATGAAGGGGATCATTTCTAAAGGCACCCTAGGAACTGGACATACGCACTTCCTTTGCTTTCTGGGACTGGAAATGCCCTGAGGACCCTTCCCAGTAAAACTCCTCTGCGATTGCATGAATGGAAAGACCCTGAGCACAGAGCCAGGCTCCGCCTGTCTTGTGAGCTGCACTACTGATGAGCAAGGGGCAGAGCCCATGGCCGGCCCCACACTCCTTCATGCACCTCTACCTCTGAGCAGGACAGAGCCTGGGTCCAGGGTAGTGCTCTGCTCATGGCCCCACCACAGGCTGCTGCCTGTAAAGGGTGAAACCCCAACACTCCCAGCATGGAGCTGCTGCCAGAGCAGCATCCTCAGGCCTCAGTGGCCTCCGTCCTCCCCCGTCCAGCTGCTGGGCCCCAAGTTGGGCTGCTCACCCTGCCCCAGTGCTCCCCGCCCTGCCCTGTCCTTGCTCTGGTGCTGGCTGGCCACCCTGGGCCAGCTCAGCTCCACCCTCCTCATGAGGGAGAAGGGGCATGGGGGAGCCTATCGGTGGGCTGAGGGGAGGCTGGCATCCTGCTGCCTGTCTGGGGCTAGATCCTCGGTGTGGGGAGGGGCAGAGTTCATTGAGCTGCTGCCTGCAGAGCTGGTCCGTGCAGTGCAAAGAGAGGGGCTGGGAGCCAGAAGCAAAGGAGGCAGGAGGCCAGGCAGGGGCCAGGGTGGCAGGGCTGCGGCAGGGGCCACAGTGGGTGCTGCTGCAGTGCGACGGCTGTCCAGTTGCCTCCCTTGCGAAAGGTCCCCCTGGGCAGGAACAGGCTGCTCCCATGTTCTCATGCTGCCCTCCAAGCAGGATGGGACATATGAGGAGGGGCTTGGGCTGCCCCATGCTCAGGGCCAGCTGCCTGGGGCTGGCACAGCTTGCCCTGAGGCACCTCCAGCTCATGAGCCTCTGCTCCAGTACGGCTGGTGTGGGGCCAAGAGCCACTAGGGCAGGACAGAACAAGCGCTGCTGGGAGAGTGTCGGGGGAAGATTCATAGGTCTCTGGCAGAGCCCGGGGCTTTGGAAAACTCCCTGATGCACCCCAAGTGGCTCCGTCTGCCTCTTTCACCCTGCCCTGTGCTCCTCTCCCATCTCTCCAGGACTCTCTTTCTCACAGGGAGAAGAGGGAGGGCCTCCAGCAGCCCCGCACTGCCGTTTCCACCCCCCATCCTTTGCAGTTGCATGTACCTGGCTCTGCCCACTTGCCTTCGCCACAGCCATGCTTGCACTGGAAGTCCATTAAAATCCCAGTGCTATGATCCTCAAGCTGCCATCCACCCCAAACCTGGAGCCTGGCTGGCCACAGAGGCATCAGCCATGCAGTGTCCCAGCTATGTAGCCAAGGGCAGGGGTCTCCACCCCAATTGCCCTGCTCCTCCCCTAGCTCCTGGCACCGCTGCTGCTGTGCCCATGCCTATCCCTCCTGCCACCAGACTGCCTTGAGGCCCAAGGCAGCTCCAGCTTCCTGGAGGTCTGTGCTGAAGCCTTGGAGGTTGGACTGGCACCAGCAGGGTGGGTTGGGAGAGGGAAGCTTCCCTCTGGCATGCTGGGGCTGGGGATCACTCTGGAGCTGGGCACATCTTCTCCCCTGGGGCAGGGGAGGAGGGAAAGAGCTATCCCAGGGCAACTCTGAAAGCCGCTTTCAGACAGGGTTTGTCCCATGGGAGCACACTGAGCTGCTGGGGGCAAGGCACTCACCAGGCCTCAGCAATAGCCTGCTGCCTTCGGCCTCTCCCAAATCTTTGGTGCAAAATGACCAGCACAGGAATATCTGATGCCAAAGCGGTGGTAACCTCAGGAGTCTGACGCAGGCCAGTGAACGGCTCAGGGAAGGACCTGCACCCCTGCAGCAGCAGGTGATGAGGAAACAGCTGTTCTCCTCCTCCTCCACCTCCTGCACACTTCTCCACAGCCCCACACTGCCCCAGCCTCCTCTATACAGCTCCCACACAAGCCTGGCAGCTCCTGCCGCAGAGCGGGACTGAGAGCAGCCGCAGTGCCTGGCCACCCCCGGCCTCACCAGGACGTGTGTTCGGAGGCCATGGCTGGGCAGGAGAGAGCAGCCTCAGGGCAAAGAGGGGGTTGACAGCACCTAAAATGCAGAAGGAACTCAGCATGTGTATACACACTAGAGTGTGCACACACCGTGCAAAGTACTCACTTACTCAAAAGTGTGCACATGCACCGTAGTATACACACACCCCACAGTGTGCATACACACACCAAAGTGCACATGCCTAACCAAAGAGATGAGCAGTGCAAGCGTACTCCAAGAGCACCCCCTTCACAATGAACTGGACTGTGTGGTGGAAGGACCATGGGAGCAGGCAGAGCTGGTGCTGGGCAGGGAGCTGCCCAGAGCCCCTCAGCCAGGCTCCAGGCCTCCCCCTGCACCACACTGCCAACCAGCACCCAACCATAGGCAAAGGGCAGCATCCCCCTGCCTGGGGCTGGGCATGGGGCTGGGCTCAGGGACGTTCCCATGCCCACACCACCAGGACAGTGCTGACACTGGAGCCCCCGGCACAACCCCAGGTGGGGGGTTTCTGTGGCACAGCACGCAGCAAGTTCGGCTGTAAACAGAAAGGTTGTTGGTTGGAGCCCACCCAGGGACGGTGCCCCCGTGGTGGGGTGCCTGGGGGACTGTGCTGCTCGGCACCCTGGCTTTTGCTCACAGTCGCCAGGAAGGATCCCAGACAAAGCAGTGGGAACCTCAGGGGTCTGACGGAGGCTGGGGAAGGCCCAGGGCCCAGGGAAGGACCTGTGTCCTGAGGCAGGGCTGCTGTGAGCAGGGGGGTCACGGCTGCTGGGCTGGTGCCACTGACCTTCCCCTTCACCCCTGTGTGTGTGTGCAGAGGTAGGTCTTGCTGGGGGTGGGGGGATGGGGAGGCTCACCGGGAGGGAATGGGGAGAGGAATCAGAAGTGTTTAGGATCAGCACCAAGCAGAAGGCACACCCTTTGCTAGGGCTAAAAGAGAGTAAATCAGGGTTTAGTGAATACTATCCATTCTGCCCTCTGTCCTCCGCAAAGAAGAGCAGAAAGGCAATCCTCAGCAGACACAAATGGAACCCAAGAGTGTTCCCAAAGCATCTCATGGCCCCGTCTTCACCAGCCCCTTCATGTGATGCCACCTCCATACACCTCCCTGCTCTTTCATGAGCGGCAAACTCCCTGCACCTCCCCTGCTCGCAGGGAATGCTCTTTTCCACTCCCAGGAACTGACGTGGGAAACCCAGAGGGAAAAGGCAAAATTCCCTCCCCACTTCTCCAGAGGTCCAGCCCTGGCCAGGTGGCTCTGGGACAGCACATCTGCTGGAGGGTAGCACATGCACGCTCCTGGGGGATGTCCCTCTGGACCAAATGGGATGGGCAGGGGACCAGGAGAGCAGCACGGAGGATGCATGTGTGTCTTGCTGAAGCTGAGCTGAGCTGTGCTGTGCCATGCCCATCCCTGGTAGGAAGGACAGGAGAGGGACCAGCGTGTGCCCGTGCTGGGTGGTCATGTCTGTACCTCTGCTTCCTGAATGGGGAGAAGGGAGGGAGCAGTGCCATGGGGCAGCCAAAGGGGCCAGCTGAGTCCCTGCTGCCGTGACCATGCAGGGATGTGGGAGCACTTCAGAGCTCTGCTTGCTGTGCAGGCGGCTCTGCCAGAGACCCCTGTAGCCGGGACAGTGCTTCATTTGCCCTGAGCACAACGTGGGTGGAGAGGACAGCGCTCTCCACCCAGCCTGTGCTTGATCCTTGGCCTGAGTTGTTGGCTGGAGAGAGGCTGAGACTGGAGACGCAGCGGGACGCAGTGGGTGGTAGACGCAGCTGAGCTCCAGCTGGGAGAGCAGGGTTCAGCAGCAGCAAGAGCTGCTGTGGGGCGGCAGGAGCAGGGCTTCTCCCTCTGTGCAGGGACGGGGAGCTGGAGCTGGGCTGGGCAGGGCTGGGCAACCAGATGGGGGAGTAGGCTTGGGTGAGGGAAGTGGGGAGGATGGATGGAGGCATTGGTGCCGTGAGCTGGTCGTGAGGGGACAGAAAACGCAAAAGTCAAATCTCTGTGCAATGTTCAGGAAAAGTTTTATTAAGAAATAAATAACCCCCCCCCCCCAAAAAAAAAAGGAAATTTGGAGAAGACTAACTGCTTGTCAATGGAAGCAGAAGCCCCCTTCCTGATGGGTCCTTGCCTCTTACAGATGCTTCTGGAAAAAAGCTCTGGAGGAAATGCCAGCCTTTCTCCAGGGGAGTTCTCCCAAAGCACTCTTCTCTCTTCTGTTGCCTGCTTGGGTCTCCAGCCAAGGACTCCAGAAGGGGAAATCTTCACAGGGCTTCAGATGGGAGGAAAGACAAGAACGCCCTCGCCCATTATCTGGAAGTGATATTCCACCTGGAGGGCCACAGAAAAGAAACGGCAAAGAGGACTGATGGCATCTGTGCTTTCCCAGGGCGCAAAGGGCATTTCTCATCCTCTCTCCTGCCGCTTGGCTTGAGCCTTCCCGGCAGCGCTCTTACGCCCTGAAGCTCATAGGGGCAGGTCTCAAAATCCCAGTTTGGATCTCACCAATGAGCTCAGTAATCACAGAACTAAAGGGAAACTGCCCATGGCCTCTCCCTGAAAGGCCCAGCAGGTACCTTCCCATGGGAAAAAGGGCCAAAGAGGGGCTTCTGAGGTGCTTCCTGAGAATGCCGGAGGGACAAATGCCCTCCAGAACTAGCGGGTGACCTGCACCTTTTCAAGCAAGGCCCAGATGTGGTTGGTCACTGGCCAAGTGAACACGCAGGCAGGGATCTCTCCTACCCACTGCCCATAGGACTGCGCTTTTCCACACGTCCCCGTGGCACAAGCAGGACCTCAGGCTGTAGCACGCACCTGTCCTGGCCACCTCTGGATTTTCTTCACCAGTTTCTCCGGTGGGGGCATGGCTTCAGCACTGCCCTTTCTCCTGCCTTGCACCACCTTCCTGGAGCAGCTGCCTGCGATGGCCGGGAGCCCCCTGAAAAGACACCTTGTGGGCAGGTGCTGGGAGCACAGGGGCACTTGGGTCTCCGTCCTGCACTCACCGGCTGGGCACCTGCCTCTGCGGCACAAGGCCCTTCTGCCAGAGAAGGAGATGGGTTCCGCTGACTGTGTTCACACCCACAGGGACAGAGACCACCCCCAGCTGAAACGCCCGGGGCTGCAGGATGTGCCCTCAGGAACGCTCTGCGTGCCCAGACACGGGCTCGCTCTGGATGCAGCCCGGAGAGGAGCAGCCTCCTCTACCAAGACAGGCTCCAAGAGACACCCTTACCCTGTCCTGCCAAATGTATTACAAATGGCCTGGCGGTCCCCAGTGCCCTGTGCTTAGGCATGGAGAACAGATTGTTCCTGGAGACGCAGGGTCAAAGAAGGAGAAAGTGGTCAGGGCTGTCAAGGCATTCTCGCCATCAAGGGCTCAGTAGTCCCTGGGGCATGTGATAAAGGACATTCAGAGCTGCTGTGAACCTTGTGTGCAGAGGAAACATCTCCCCCAGACATGCACTAGGCTACAGGCTCACCCTCACCCACTCCTCCACGGCTCTCACCTGCCAGCAGGCGCTTTGTCCTCTGCTTTCTTCCCTTTCCCCTTCTGCTTCGTGGGAGCTGTTATTTTGGCAGGAGGATGCCTCGCTCTGAGGGGGAGGTGCTTGGCGGGAAGATTTCCTGTAAGCAGGAGAGAAGAAAACACTTCAGGACAGCATTGAGGAGGCCTTTGGAACGGGAAGGCTCTTCAGATGTGCTCCAGCCTGTGATAACAGTGTGAGGCCTCAAGGTGGCTCCTTCTAGGCCTTCTTTCCTGGGTGGTCTTTGGCCCTTCCACACACTGGCTTCTCTCTGCCTTGTTGTTTTTCCCCATCTACTCTCAGGGGCTTTTCTCATTCAATGACAACTCACTGGTCCCATGAAATAGCTCTGCCTCTCTGTGACCTGCAGCTCCCTGCACAATTTAGGATTCACATTGCACAAGGACAGTGCTCACGTTTGCCTCCCTTCTGCACCAACACCTCCAGCGCAAGAGCACTTTGCAGTGCACCCCAGGGCACTGAGTGCCGTGGCAAAGGGGGAAAGTTTATCTGGGAGGCATCAGCTGCAGCTGGGAGTGTTGGGCTGCCGGGAGGTCGTGTTCCCTCAGGAATCACTCCAGATGTCCCGTACTGGGAACGCAGCGTCACCTCCGGTGCCTGATGCTACCTGAGCCATGGCACTGTCGCCTTGCCTCCACTGCCTGGCCAAAGAGGACGGAAGCAGAAGGCACAAACCCCTGCCAGGATCCAGCGTTCCCATTACCTTTCTTGGCCCTGGTGTCCTCTTTTGCCTTCTCCTCTTCCTGCGGGGGCTTTGCAGGTGCCACAGGGGGCTTTCTAGATGGACTGTCAGCATTGTACCTGGAAAGAGGAAAAAGATGCCAGTCTAAAGGGAGGGCACCACACTTCCTTTGCACCTTGTGTCCATAATGGGGACAGAGGGGCATTAGGGAGCTACCAAGAAGCCCCTCTTTGTCCAAAGCACAATAGGCAGAACATGCCAGATGCTGGAGGACTGTATCAGCAAGCTGAGAGACATTGTGAAGACCTCCAGCATCTGCAGGGGCAGGAGCTTCCTTCTCTGCCTCTTGCAGAGCTTCCCTAGCCTTCCTGTGAGAAGGGGTGCTTGGCAGCACCAGTTCTAATGCCCCTCTCACCCACCGTATCACCTGCAGGCTCTCCAAATCTCATCTCCGTGCCTCTGCAAAAAGGAAGCACCATCTCCCAGACAACTAATGGGACAAAACACTGAGCAGGATGGGAGCCAGCACAAAGCTCTCCACAACCCCACTGCGTACAGGCTTCGCTTTGCCCTAGACAGGCCTCCCCACAGAAGACATTTGACCCAAGACAACATGTTCAGCACACATTTGATTCATGCATGTCTCACAGAAGACAAGAAAACATCCTGAGCCAGTGACCAGCAGGAACCTGCACTTTGATCCACACTGGAAAGTATTCCTCTCCAATGACTTCCTGAGCAGCTTTCACAAGCACTGGCAACACAGGGCTACCAGACGAGTCCCGAGAAGCTGCTGGCTTCGCCAGCCGGGGCTAAGAAGTGAATGTACTCACTCAGGAAAGACAATGACACGACCAGAACGGGTCTGCAAAGCAGCAGTTTCGGAGCCTGAGAGGACTGAATCCCTCATCTCTGGCATCTGCAAAGGGGAGAGACACACGAGAGATGATGCCAAGACAGTTGTCTCAGGGCGCACAAGGGCAGCACACTTTCCCACTGCTCAGAGAAGCAGCTGCCTCTGAAACACGGAATTTCTCTGTGCCTCTCCGCAGCCCCTCAGTTGTGCAGCAGAGCAGCTTACAGGAAATGGAGGAGAAAGGGTGAGAAGACTGCCAGGCTTTTTGCAAGGCTGAGAATCGAGAGATGCAGTCAGGAGACCAGGTCCTGCCTAGTGCAGAGGTCTGGCCTGCAGCCGGCTTGCATCTCTGCCTTAACCCATGAGAGGAGGCTCAGCTCAGCCTCCTTTCACATCTCAGCCTTCCTGCTGCACCTGAAGGACCACGCTGAAGGACGGGGCTGCACTAGAGACCTGGCCAAGGCCACTGGGCTCCAACGACTCTCTCTGCGACATGCTGCAGCCATCACTAGCAGCGTGCAAATGCTCACATTTGGACAGAAAGACGCCCTTCATGGTGGCGAGACTCCAGGGCCCTGGCAAGAGCTGCTCAACACAACTAGACCGGCACAGCAAGAGCAGCAAGAGGGCTCTGGTCACACAGGGGCCTTGGTCTGCCTAAGCCTCTGCTTCGTGTCCAGAGAGTGGGGCGAGCAATGATTCCTGCAAAAACAAACCTACTTGGAGACAGAGGTAGAAATGCCAAAGAGCAAGAGGACCAGGGGGATCCAATATTCTGAGCAGCTGCCCCATGGGAGAGATGAAAGACACTCAGGCCCTCCAGCTGCAAAGGGAGAGCACTGAGGTCAGCAGAGGTTTCACGGAGCTGCTTCACATGCCCGCTGGCCCAGGCAAGGGGAGGAGGGATCACTCCCTTGCCCTCACTCCACCCTAGGGCAAAAATGTCCCATGGAGGCATCAGGCCGAGCTCCCAAAGGGACACGCAGAAATAGTGTCACCCAGCATCAGGGGAAAGTGCTGAACTCGCTGCCTTACTGTCCCAGACACAGTCCAGGGAGACATGGGTTCAGATGTGGTCCTGACACAAAGCAGCACTAAACCATGGCTTTCTGTCAGGAGGGAAGTCTCCTGGAAAAAAGCACACAGGACTGGCCCTTTTCTGGGACTTTTCCCTCGAGCACATGAAAATGAGCTCTGGGGCTGGATGATTTTTTGGGGCAGAGCCAGCACAGCTATTCCCAGGGCCATCCTTGTTGCCAAGTCCTCTGGACGCTCAGGACCAGCTGTCCAGGGAGCTGGCATTACTCTCAGCTGGGACTCTCCATGCACCTGGATAGGTCACAGCAGGCTGACAGCATTGCATTCACTGGTGCTTTCCAGAGGACGACAGGTAGTGCTGGAGGAATGGGGAACTCACTGCGAGAAGAGCTTCAAGCAACTGCTCTGTCCCATTGAGCCTCTTCAGAAAGTCCCTGCAAAACCTCATTTTCACAGCTGCTCCTTGAATTACAAGCATGCCAAGGCCCTTCAGCACAAGGGCCACGTTCTTCCCGCTCTGCAGGCAGCGGGAGAAAAGCCGCATGGTCTCTTCTATGCACGCCTCCACTGTCTTCCGAGGAACAGAGAGGGCCGAGGCTATGTGAGCGTACTTGAGGGGCTCGGAGAGCTTATGACCTGGAAAGCAGCAGAAGGGGAACGCAGTCACTAGCAGAGAAGCAGCAGCCCCAAGACATCTGGCTTGTTGCCAGTTGTGAAAGCAAGTCTGGGAAGGAGGGAGTGTGACTGTAATGTGCATGATGTTGTCCTGGTGCTTTAAAACCCCCTGAAGCTGTTCTCCACAGCTGCTGAAGGAATTCTAGCTTCCTAACAGTCACTGCTGCACAGCAGTTAGGCACACCCCAAGGATGTCCCCAGGGGAAGTAAACAGTTCAGCCTCTCCTCTTACCAGGAGCATAGGCCAGGTCATAGGCGAGGCCGGGAAGCTCTGCAATACTCCGCGACAGATGGAACACGCGCCTGCGAACAGTGAGAAGAGCACGCTTCCCACCACCGACGTGTTCGGTTACTACGTCAAATGTGCCAAGGCGAATAACTCGGACTCCCTGCAAACAGGAAGGAAGAGAAGAACGATGAGACTGGCAGCTGGACAGGCCGGGCACTTGTCAGGGCGTGGGGATGGTGCTCGGTGCCCTGCTCCATCCTGCTGTACAAAGGGGACAGACAAAGCGCTGGACAAAGCTTTGGAGAAACCTTGGGGCCCTTCTTTGGAAGACCTTTCCAGACGCTTTCATCCCCCTCCTCTTCACCCTCTCAACTCTACCAGTCAAAGCAGAGAAGTCATCCCACAGACACACAAGCTCCAGGAGAAGGCTTCCCGGGGCAGGCCCCGCAAGGCACACCCACCTGGTTCCGCATCATCTGCCGCACAATGTAGTCAGACACCCCTTCCCAGACAGCAAGCTGCTCTGGAAGAGAAGGGAAAGACCCGTCATGCTCTGGGGGCAGCTCTCAGCTGCTCCATACCTGCCTCAGCCAGAGGATGAGCAGTGCGAGCGTCCTCCAAGAGCACCCCCTCCCCAAACAGGCCCCATTCCCTACAGGGGCTGAGGTGGGCACTGCCTCCAGGCAATACCCTGCCAGACCTGGGGAGGATCCCTGCTAGACCTGAGGAGGATCTCCGGAAGGCCTTACCCCAGGTGGGGAGTGCTGGCACCCCCTGTCCACGCCGTGTCCCGTGGCCAGCGTCCCAGAGCTCCATCCTGGTCCTGAGTGCTCTGGGTCACCCCTGCAGCAGCAGGTGATGAGGAAGCAGCTCCTCTCCTCTTCCTCCTCCTCCTGCACACTTCTGCACAACCCCACAGTCCCCTGACGCCGCTCGCTGGCTCCTGCTGAGCTCGGCAGCTCTTGGCAGCAGAGAGGTGCCGAGAGCAGCCCCTGTGCCTGCGCTAGACCAGCCTCACTGGGACCTGTGGGGAGAGGCCGGGTCTGGGTGGGGGAGGGCAACTGTGGCTGTGACACAGGATGTCTCCTGTGACCACAGCCCGTGTCACAGAGAGGCACGGCCCCCATCACCCCCAGGGCCCTGGCCAGGGCTAACCCTGCAGCGGAATGGGGCTGAACGAGGCACTCGGGGTGTTTGCTTTGGAGTCCTCCTTTGCTTCAAAAGGTTTCCGTCGCAGCCCTGCGCTGTGCCGCAGCAGCACCTGGCACCCAGGAGCACCCACAGCCCTCCCAGCTGTCACTGACCACAGCCAGGAGCACAGCTTGGGTGGCTCCTCCCTGTCCCCTCTGCACCAGGACCTCCTCTAGTACAGTGCCAATCATCTGCCCCACTTGCTCCCCACTCTCTGGGTCCTCCTAAAATATCTACTGGTTGTTCAAGGTGAAAGCCAGGAAGAGAAAGGGCCAGGAGGGGCCGACTGAGACGAAAAGGGGCCACACAGACCTGGACCAAACCCTGCTGGTACTGCACTGGCCAGGGACTCAAGAAGGGACACAGGCATCTGTGGCTGCCCCACTCCATCATTACATCTGCCCTACCAGAACTTATGGTTCTGGCAGGTTGTCCAGGGCCAGACTTAGGGGGTGGGGGGCACTGACGGGATCAGAAAATCGCAGATTCAGAGAATGTTGGGGGAGACTCCACAACCTCTCTGGGCAGCTTCTTCCAGTGCTCGGTCACTCAAGAAAGAAGTTTGCCCTCACACACACGTGGAACTTCCTGTGTTTCAGCTGGTGCGCACCGCCTCTTGTCCTGCTGCTTGGCACCACCGAAAAGAGTGTGACCCTCATCCTCTTGACACCCTCCCTTTGGGTACTTGTACACATTGATAAGATCCCCTCTCAATTGTCCCTTCTACAGGCTGCCATTGCCCTTCTTGGCCACAAGAGCACATTGCTGTCTCATGGTCAACTTAGTGTCCACCACCACTCCCACGTCCTTCTCCGCAGAGCTGCTCTCCAGCAGCTCAGCCTCCAGCCTGCACTGGTGCATGGGGTTATACCTCCCCACGTGCAGGACCGTGCACTTGCCCTTGTTGAACTTCATGAGGTTCCACTCCTCTCACCTCTCCAGCCTCTCCAGGTCTCTCAAATGGCAGCACAGTCTTCTGATGCATCAGCTGCTCCTCCCAGTTTATTATCGTCAGCACACTTGCTGTACCTTCGTCCAGGTCACTGGCGACTAAGTGGAAGAAGACTGGCCCCAGTACGGAGCCCTGGGGGGACATCACGGGCCTCCAACTAGACTCTGCACTGCTGATGACAACCCCCAGAGCTCTGCCATTCAGTCACTTCTCAAGCCACCTCACTGACCACTCATCTCGCCCACACTTCTTGCCTATGAGGATGCTATGGGAGACAGTGTTGAAAGGCTGGCTGAAGTAAAGGGAGACAACCTCCACTGCTCTCCCCCTATCTCCCCAGTCACTCGTTCCTTCATGGAAGGCTAGGGGTGGATGAACAGTGAGTCAAGAGCTTATGGGTGAGGATGACTAGGCAGGCTAACATGGCAGACACTGCTGTAGGTGTTTACAACAAGCCACCAGCTCAGGAAGAGGAAGTTGATGAGGCTTTTGATGGACGGCAGGAAGCCGCCTCTGGATCACAGACCCAGGCTCACCCAGGGGACTTCCACCACCCTTATATCTGCTGGGAAGACAACACAGCGAGGCACAAAAGCCCTCGCTGGAGATGCTGGGGACTGAACCCAGGACCTCCTGCATGCAAAGCAGGCGCTCTTCCACTGAGCTACATCCCCTTACACATGGCATATGTAGATGGGGGCTGATCTTTAGGGTGCCCTCTCCTCCCATGCCATGTCCCTGACAAGCACAGCCCCCTTGTGCCCTGCTGCCCTCAGACCCTCCCCAGAAAACTCCATTCAGACCCTCCTGCCTGGCCGTGGGGGAAGCTGGCCTTGCCTCTGCCCTGGGACTGCTCCTGCACAGGGCCACCCCAAGGAGTGCTGCCCCTTCAGCATCTCTGCAGCTAATTGGGTCAGGGGGAGAGTGTCGCTGCAGGTGCTGCTGCCAGGCTCTGGCCCTGCCAGGGGAGGCTCGATGGAGAGGGGCAAGCCCCTTCCCTGAGTCACCTCTGCCAGCGCAGGCAGCACTCCTGTGTGCGTCACCTGTGTCCACGAGGGCAGCAGCAGGATGGAGGGATGTGAGGGAAATGCCCTCCCCAGGGGGATGTGCCCACAGCTCCGATTGCCCCCAGGGTGTGGGGTGGAGGGAGCAGGGGAGCAGGCAGAGCTGGTGCTGAGCAGGGAGCTGCCCAGAGCCCCTCAGCCAGGCTCCAGGCCTCCCCCTGCACCACGCTGTCCACCAGCACCCGGCCATGGGCAAAGGGCAGCGTCCCCCTGCCTGGGGCTGGGTACGGGGTTGCGCTCAGGGACATTCCCATTCTTGCAGCACCAGGACAGTGCTGACACTGGAGCCCCCGGCACAGCCCCAGGTGGGGGGGTTTCTGTGGGCCAACCGGCAGTGCATTGAGCTGTTAACTGAAAGGTTGTTGGTGGAGCCCACCCAGGGACAGTGGAACAGGGAATGGAGCCTGGGGTTGCTGATTTGATTCCAAATGGAATTACAGTATAATGGCCTTGTAATACCTCTTGTAATACCTCTGCAGGAAAGCAAAATTGGACCCCCATGGGAACACTGGCATTCTGTTGGAATGATGCTGTGGAAACCCTCCAAGAGCTAACAAGACTCAAGGACAAGGGAGAGAGGATCTTGGGAAACAGTATTGCAAAGGGCAACCGGCTCCAGCCAAATAACCGTGAGGAAACCACAACACTTTGAAGAACGTGAGGAACAGAGAGGACAAAAACAGCAGAATAACCCAGAGGAACCTACAAGTTCATTAGGGCTTATTAACCGATTAAAGTGCACTCCCCAAAATGAATAATGAGATGGTAATGACATGATAATGATGTTACCACCTTCTTCTCTGCTTCCTATGCTAATTAACACGGATGTTAAAGCACAAGCACAGAGCAAGAATGTGATGTGATAAAACTGTAACCAACAGAAAAATCTGTATAAAGTACTTCCTGAAAAGTGTTTATAGATAAAGAATGAGAAAGGGAAAAGGTGTGCTAGCTTTGTGGATCTACCACCAAGCACCCATCCCTGTGCAGAAATGAACAAGTATTTCGATCCTGCGCGTCTATTGGTTAGTTGCATACTCGGTAAAAGAACCCAATTTGGGACAACACTGATACAGCCCCAAACAAGCCACCATGCCTCTGGGTCAACATGCCCTGTCTGTGCTCCTTTTCCCACGGAACAGTCTGGCTCGCTTCCATCCCTTACCTCCTCCAAATCTGCTGCATTTTCCCATGCAGTAGGTGTGCTCTGACACTTTGTTTCTGTGTACGATCTGGTCAATATAGTTTTCAGTTTAAAGCCTGTTTGCATGTGTTCATACATGTCTGTCTGCATGGATACATAGTTATTAGTTACATGGCAGCCTATTCCACCTGGCTCTGTATTCTCTTCCAAACTTCCTTTTCACCAGCACCCGGCAAGCCCAGAGGACAGCACCAGCTATCATTTAGGTTCCACATTGCCAGGTATGCTGGGAGGCTGCTGGAGACTCCCTGGGAGCTCCATTTACAACAGCCTTACAGATAGTCCAGCACATGCACCAGGTTTTTGGCTTGTGCATTCAGATGAGTGCGGACATATATTATTAAGTTTCATTTCATTTGCCCTTTCCAGGTTCCTTTGCACTTCTGTGCCCTTCAAGCACCCAACTGCTGTGCTTTCCCCAACAAACTGGATACTAGTATCACAAGGACACAACACCTGAATCTCTGAAGAGCTGCTTCTGTAGAACTGAAAACATTTATGGCTGCTGAGTCAAGACACTCACTTGGAGGCAGCCTTCCCCCACCTCCTGCACACACCGACTTAGTAGACAGATGTGTATCTTTGCCTAGAGGAATAAATCTGGTAATTTCAACGGAGTTTTTTATAGCCTGAGCCCCTCAGCTCCATGTGTCAACAGCCCCCAACCTGCCACCATGACAAGAGGAAAAAAAAAAGAAAGAAAGAAAGAAAAAGAGCTCCAGTGCTGTGCTTCAGGAGCTGGGCTAGCTTATCACCACACCCATTTCCTCTCCCTGAGCCCTGAATCTTGGTGCTGCACTCCAGAGGCAGACTCTAGCACCTTCAGTGCCTTTTGCCATCCTGATCCTGGCACACCAGAAGGAAATGAAGCCCTTGAGGTGGAAGGCTCAGAGAATTGATGTAATTCTATGAATTCTTTGCAGTAATAGGGAAGCATGGAAGACAAAAGTTTCTTTTCCCTTCTTATTCTCCATTTCCTGCATTTTTCCCATAGTGAGACAGAAGAAAATCTTGCTCTTCCAGCAGGGTTCCCTACTTCTACATGCCTGCTTTCTGCACCTTTTCCACACCCTCTGTCTTCCCTGTCTATATCCTCACACACACCCCAGTTCCTCTCCTTTCCTCCAGCAGCATGCTAAGACTGAGAAAGACTAAGCGGGGATGGAAAAAATAAAATAAAATAACAAGATGCAAGCATGAACAGCAGCGGGATGGCAAAGCAGGCGGTATATGAAAATATTTGCAAACCATGTCAGACACACAGAACAACTTGTGTCCTTCCAAATCTGCAAAGTGGAAATGATCTACCAAGTGAAGCAATTCTGAACGCTTGTGGAATTTGGTACCTCTGGTTCTGCATGTTGCCAGGGACACCTGGCTGCAAGAAGCACTTGGGAGAGGGCCAAGCGTTGCAAGAGGCAGCCTCAGCTGGACCTGAGCCCTGGCAGGAGCAGAAGGAGGTAAGGTAGGTGTCTTGATGATGCTCTGCTTCTTCTGCTAGCCAGGCTGGCTGGGCAGAGGCTTTGTTGGTGTGGGGCAAGAGATGGGCAGTGGCAGCTGCCTTGGGCACCTCAAGGCATGTGCTTGCAGGCTGCCATGCCGAGCATGCAGCCAGCCTGCTGGCAGGCAGAAACCTCCTGCTCTTTGCCAGCGCTTCTCACCTGCTTCTCGGCAGCTCCATGCAGTCAGGCAGAGGCATCTCTGGAGCAGAACTGAATGCACAGGGCTGCGATGGGGCTGTGGGTTAACACTCTCCTGAGGACACGTCACCTTCAGACCCTCGACTGCCTCTGCGGAGGTGTCTTGAGGGGCTCAAGTGCCCTCCAGCAGGGCACAGCTCTCCCACAGCTGATTTGCTGCAATACCCGAGAGCCTGGCTCTGGCCATGGTCGTCAGGAGGCTCTGCACATCCTGCTCCTCATGGTGCCCACAGCCAGGCTGGGCTCAGAGTGCAGCTGGGGATGTGCCCAGGGAAAGTGGGGCTGTCAGCAGGGGCACCGGGACGCTGGCTGCCTCCTGCCTCCAGCCTGGAGCCCCCACAAGCCCTGCTGCACCCGCGGCGTCTCCTCACAGCTGGGACGGTGCTAAGAAACGGTGACTGCAGCTGGCACCGAGCCGTGGGGCCACCAGGAGAAGGGGTGCAAGAGCCGGGGCCTCCCAGGGGCCAGAGGTGGCCCAGGCTGGGCCGGGCCTTCCCCAGCCGCTGCTGCCACACAGCCGGGCCGTGGCGGCTCTGGCTGCCCCCGTGCGCACGGCCGCTCGCTCTGCCCAGCCCGCGGCCCTCGGCCCGGCGCGGCAGCTCCCGGCGCTGCGGCTAAAGGCTCTGGGCGGCCCCGGGCCGGGAGACGCTGCCCTGCAGCAGCAGCCGCCTCTCGCCCCCTCCCCGCCCGCAGGGCCCGGGCAGCCCCGCCCCCGCCCCGCCCCTCACCGCCCTCCTCTGGGCCACTGCGCATGCTCTGCCCTGCCCGGCCCCGCCCCTCCCTCTCTGCCGCGCCCCTCCCCTCCCCTCGGGGCCCCTCCCCGCCCCTCCCCACCCGGCCCTTCACAGCGCATGCGCACTGCTGCCTCCCTCCCGCCCCTTCCTGGTGTCCCGCCCCGGGAGGCCACGTCCAATAGAAGCCAATGGGGGAGCGTGGGGTGGGAGGGGCCTTGGTGTGAGAGGCGTCACTTCCGGGTGTGGGGGCGGGGCCTGTGTGGGCATGGCTGCTGGTGCTGGTGTGTGGGGAAATGCTGCTGCCCCAGGGCCCTGGGAGAGTCTGCGGGAGGGGAGGGGATGGGAGGGGAGAGAGAGAAACCTCTGCACTGTGCTGGGGGCAGCTGCTGCCTGTGAGCATCCCGGGGACACAGGGGGGGGTTTCAGCGCATGCTGCAGCCTGGCCGGTGCTGAGAAGCCCTGAGGTATGAGAGCTGCAGCACTAGTGACCCCCCAGGAATCAAGGGAGGAGGGAGAGGAACAGGGCAGCTGCTTCCTGTGCTGCTTCTGCCCCGGGATGTTCTCCCCTGGTGGAAAGCTGAAACGTCCTGGGTGTGGGTGGGGAAGCTGGTGGGGAAAGTAGATAGGCAGGAGCTGCTGCTGTAGAGCGCTGGGGCAGTGCAGCAGGTTTTGTGATTAGCGTGTGAAATTTTGATTTATTTTCAGCTTTAGATTACAAACCTTAGCAGTCTGTCCTCTGCAGTAATGAGGAAAGAAGAGGGCTGTGAAAAGAGCAGGGCCTGAGCCCTGAGGTAGGTATATGTAGACCTCCAGTGCTTTTTTGGTAGCTTCCTCTCTTCTTACAGTTGCTTGGGAGGAAAGTAAAAGGATGGCCACAAACAGGCACTGTCCTTGCTTTTAAAGCCGGAGTAGAAGGTGTGCATTGCTGTGGGAGGCAGAGGTATCTAAGCAGAGATACATTTTTTTCTTGCTTCTGTGTTGCAGCCATTCGTGTTCCCTGGCTGTGGCTGCTTTAGCAAATCCAAGCTATCTCCATTCATTCTTGAATCTGAAGAGAAAATGTCTTTTCCTGTATGGTCAGTCGACTTCTGGCCCCCAGAATGTTTGATAAGGACAGGACAAGGGTCTCCTGGATGGTGAGTGCTCTCCTGAAGCTGGAGAAAGAGGTGCTTCTGTTCAAGAGCGGGTATTACTACTGCAGCCAGGTATTTAAACTGTTGTCATCCCTGAATGTCACCTTGAGAAAGTTGTAGTGTTCTTTCTGTCTGCTGGCAGGCAGATGCTGGCCAGCTGTGACTGAAGAGAGCTTGGCAGAAACATGAGTCTTGTCAAAGGCTGGCCTGGAGGACACACACATGTTCTGCCTGCTTGAGTTTTACTTTTGAAATAGACCCTGCTGAATGAGAATGTATTTTTATAAGCATAGATTTATGTTTACCACCTAGCCCCCAATGATTTCTGTTTGGCTTGAGTAGCCTGTTGACAGCAGATATATGAAAGCTGCAGCTAAGGATCTCAGTTCTGTTGTAGGAAGTTTTTGTGCACCTGACACAAAAGAGAGATGGTCCTGTAGTGATGGTACCAGCAGGGTTTGGGAGCAAAATTGTTGAAGAGAAGTGCTTTTGTTGAAGAAGGTTTGAAGAATCCATACAGTGTTGCCTAGTCTTTTGGCAAGCAAGCAGAAGAAACCTTGGCAACAGCTTTCAGGCTCTATTCCTGAAGCAGAACTACTTGCAAGCCTCCATCTTTGTATCTGCTGACCAAATGCTTCAGCTGAGCATTGCCTTCCTCACTGCCAGGTGAGAAATGTGCAGCTGAGACTTACTGAAAGACCTGGCTCCTGAGGCCTCCTTTGGCAGGATGTTAAGTGGGTGCCTGTGAGTTGCTTCTCTTTTTCTGGATGTTACAGAAGGTAGAGATTTGCATGTTTCCTCCCGACCTGAGCTGGCTTAGTAATGTTTAGGGTGTTGCTTTCCTTGAGGAAGGAGGCAAGCTTTACATCTAGGCTGGGGTGGTCTGTTGTTAGTAACAGCAGAAACCTTGGGTGCTCGATGGGGCCTCTACTGGGTGGCCTGTGAGAGAGAGGCTGAAGTTGGTGTGGAGGGAGAAGTAGCTGTGTGTGAGCAGTGTGTTGCCTGGGGGAGGTGTGGGGTGTTGCTGACATGCTGCAGTGGTGGCAGTAGCTGCTGCTGGAGAGACCTTCCCGTGTTTGGAGATGATCCATGAGGTGCGTGAAGGGAGGAACTTAGGGACTGGAAATATAACGTTGGAGTGCAGGGCACTGGGTCTCTGAGAGGCTTCCCTGATGCTGCCAAACCCTGTTTTGCCTGTTTTCTCCTCAGCGTGGTGGCATGTATTTCTGACCCTGGCCAGACTTTGGGAAAGAAGTAAAGATCAGGAGTTGCACATTATTCAGTTAGATGATATGCCTTAGTGTTCTTAGGTGGCATGTGCCTTGGAAACTCTGGTTCCACTGCTGAACCATGATTACTGCAACTGTGTGGACTTTCATCCCTTCTTGTCTCTTTGTGACTGTGTGTGTGTGGCCAGGGGCCTGCGGAGGTGTCGTGGGGGCTAGCCCTAGGCATGATACTGTCTGTGGTGAGTGAGTATGGGAGGACCCGCTATTTCCAGTGCCAGCAGGATGGATTGAAAATCAGTCGAGTGACCTGGACTGCACTGTTTTCTGGTTGTGTGCCTCTCCTCATGAGCAGCAGCAAGAGCATTTCACCTGAAAGTGTTCAAATCCCTTGGTCAGAAGTCTAAATCAGCCAGTGCATTTGTGGTACAATAGCTTCTGTTGGAAGCTATGGATTAGCACAAGCTCTGTCTGAGAAAAGGGAGGGGAAAGAAAAAAATGGGAGAGAAAAATCCCTTCTGGCTATTTATTGGCAGAAGTGGCTTTGTCAGGATTTTGTGAAAGGGAGGATGCATGTTAAAGTGCATGAGAGAGGCCTGAGAGTGGTAGTGAAATTTCTAGGTGTAGACTGACTCATGTTGTCATAGTGGTGACCTCTGCAGTGTCTGGCTGTTTGCAGTGCTGGTGGATGATAAATTCCTTGTGCCCCCTTAGGAGCCCTTTGCTGCAATCAGTGTAGAGTTTAGAGAAGTCTCTTCGATAATCCCTTTGTAACTGTTTGGTGAGTGGGTGTATTTTGTTGTTGTTGTTTCTTTGATGATGGCGGAGCTTCTTTGTGAAAGTAAGGGTATTTGTAGGAGCTCCTTAGGTGTTAAAAAAAAAATCAAAGAAGCCAAGAAGCAGGTAATCCTCTCCCTGCAGCCTAGCCCAAAGTAATAATTTCCTAGTTGCTTAATTTGCTAGTTTGCTGGTTCATTACACCAAATCACAGAATGAATAAGGTTGGAAGGGACCTCTGGAGATTATGTAGTCCAACCTCCCTGCTCCAGCAGGGTCACCTAGAGCATGTTAGCCAGGGTTGCATCCAGGTGGGCTTTGAATCTCTCCAGAGAAGGAGACTGCACAACCTCCCTGGGTAACCTGTGCCAGTGCTCTGTCACTCTCACAGGAAAGAAATTCCTCCTCATATTCAGGCGCAACTTCCTGTGGTTCAGTTTTTACCTGCTGCATGGCACTACTGAGCAGAGTTTGTCCCCGTCCCTTTGACACCCTCCCTTCAGATACTTGTACACATTGATAAGATCCCCCCTCAGTCTTCTCCTCCCCAGGCTAAACAGGCCCAGCTCTTGCAGCCATTCCTCATAAGGCAGATGCTGCAGTCCTGTGATCATCTTTGTAGCCTTCCGCTGGACTCTCTCCAGTAGCTCCTTGTCTCTCTTGTATTGGGAGCCCAGAACTGGATGCAGTACTCAAGATGAGTACGGATACAGAAATAGCTCATTTCTGTCTTTCTCTGCTTCTCTCAGGCATTACAGACCAGCAGCAAATGTGTGTGACCAGGACAAACCAGTGAAACAAGATAGTGCGGAGGTAACCTTGTGTTTATCAGTTCATTTTTAGGGAATGATGATTGTGTATACTCAGCCATAAATGTTTGCACTCTTCCTTGTATGTTGTAGAGTGAAGAAATGCTCTGCTGCCAGTAGTTTTTCAATAGGGGAAAGGGGAGCATTCTTCAGCAAGCGACACTTTCCCAGAGGTGGCCTGCTGCTGCTTGTTTTGTTTCTGTGCCGTTCTGAGCACTCTGTACTCTGCTGTTTCAATTCTTTCCCTCTTACCTGTTGGGTTATCCTTCAAAGCCCGCAGTGCACAGGCTCAGTTGACTGACTGTACAAGCCTGCAACACGTGTTTTGTCTTCTCTGACTTTTGTTGTGAGGTACATGTCTTGGACTTTGATCTCTGATGAGGATGACATCCAAACTAGAAACTTACCCCTGGAAGTGAGAAACAGGGATCTCAGTCTCAGCTTAATACCAATGTAGGGAGGCTTTGCAGAGCTTTCTTAACGTTCTTAAAGTCAAAACCACTCAATGTTGGGGCTCTCTGGCCGCTGTTTAAATTTGGAAACAGTAGTAGCTGGGGCCCCAGTTTGAAAGTGGCCCTCCCTGAAAAAGGACCTTGTAAACTTGGAAAGAGAGGAGTGTGCTGGCTGGTTGGTTGTGTGCACAAAATATCCTTGTAGCACTGTTATGCAGGCGGAAGGCTTTTTGCATTGTCTGCTAGTCAAACAGCTTGCTAGCACTTGCCTTGCAAAGGGTTAGCACATCAAGGGTTCACCAAAGCCTGCAGAGTCATGCTGCAGCCTGAGGAAAAGGGGATTTCTTTTTGCATTTTGTGAGCCCAGCTGCAACCTAGAAGGAGATGCTATTGCAGATCGGAGCATTTTATCCCAGCAGGCCCATGCGTTGTGTGCCTGCCTTAAGCACACTTGGATGCCCTCTGCCATATTGCAGCCGGTCAAATGCCCACCATGGTGTTCCGCTTGCCTGACTCCAGTGTTGTCATCTGTTCCCCCTTGTGTTGTCAGCTCAGCTCCCTGTAAAACTCACCAGCCTCAAGTTCTTCCAGGCTCGTGTCTTTGGTGCCTTGGTGTGGGGAATGCCTGCTGTGGTTGGCTGCTGTGGTTGGCCTCAGTGTTGGGAGGGCTGCAGCATCATGTGGCACAAGAGGCCTTTGCTGTTCCTGTGTTCATTCCTGAGCTGCTTTCTTGTGTTTGCTAGTCCTCGTGTTTTCTGTCCACTTCTTCTCTTTCCCCTGTTACTGCGGAAGGAAGTACAATTGAAAGCAACCATACCCTTCCAGGTTAGGAGAGTGAGGCAAAGAACCAGGCTGCTGTTGCTACCTGAGCAGCAGGCTGAGGAAGCCCATGGTCTTTTGCTCTGAAACACTCTGACAGTTTCCAGCCTTTAACCTGACAGGCTTTTTAGTGGGCCTTGTTTCAGCTTACTGCTGCACCCAGGTTCGTGTGCTCAGTACCCTCCCTTGTAAATCCTTTCTACTATAACTCTTTTTTTTCCTCCTCAGGCCATGGTGAGAGGGTTCAGTGCTGCACTGGAGGAAGGCAGGCCAGGGGAGATCATGAGCAGTGCTTTGAACCTCACTGCCACCCCTGAGGACGTCCACACGCCAAGGAACCTTTGCTAATTGAAGGAGGAGGTGACACTTGCTGCAGTGCAGTAGTATTCTCATACGCGTTGTTGCTGTACGTGAGTTTTCTTTTCAAATTCTTTGACTTTTTCACTGCATTAGCAGGAGGGAAGAAGGAACCTAAGTGTAGTGTGTAATTGCAAATTCTCAAACGCTTGTTTCTAATTATCTGTCAAAAAGGAACATTTGCTGCTTCTCTCACTCGCTCTCTCTTTTCTTTTTTTTACCCCTCCCCATGAGCTTTTAGGAACCTCTCTAAGTTCAAACTCCAGACCAGCACATGACATGAAGAGTAATGACATGTGTGAGTAATGGATTTTGCTATGAGAAATACTAGTGCTAGTTTCATGGCAATGGCTTCTTCCAAAGAGTGTCACAGCCTGAGAGAACTTTTATTTTTCCTGTCTTGTTGTAACTTACAAGTTGATAAGTATTACCATACTGGAAGTATCCTCTAATCAGGGAGGCCCCACCTCCTTCCTCAGAACATGTGAAATAACAGTGAGAAGTTGGTATATGCACCTTGTGCTGCATTCTCTGCATTGCTTTGTTGTGGGGTTTTGGAATGGGCACTGTTTAGGAACAGCTATTTGGGGACTTGGGTTTTCAGTCAGGAACTTATCCAAATGATGGCTGGGGTTGAAAGAGGCAAGAAGATTGCCTGATGCCTTCCATCGCAGAGGCACAAGCGGCTTTTAGTCTGCTCTGATTTGCTCCTCAGGTGCTAAGTTGTCTCATTCCTCCTGCACAAAAGAAGGATGTGTGCTTGGGCAGTGGGGTGAGCCTACAGGCTAAGAGGGCACTGCTTCGCTTCCCGTGCCTGTCCTTGTGCCTCAGGTTTGGGTTCCTATTGGCCTGTTTTTCCTTGACACCTCATGCCCTCCGAAAGAATCTCCTGGCTCCTGTAGTTTAGTCGCCTGTTCCAGGCAAATGTATGCCAGCACTGATTTTATAAATGCACTTAAGTTCCCTTGTGAAATATTTCCTTGACTGAATTCAAGAATTTCCTTTTCAAGGATCTGAGGCCTTCTCAAGTCCAAAGGGCATTTCCTGATGGCAACTTGATGGGTATTTGTCCTTGTGGCAGCCTTGCTTGTGAGGGTAACCGGTTCTGTGTCCCTAGAGCCACTTTGATAGTAACAGTCCTGTTTCCTCTGTCTTAGTTTGGCTATGTCCAATTAAATTCCCCTAGTGCCCTTTGGAATGATTGGCACTTCCTTTCTGGAGCATCTTCATAGCCTGCCTTTGTTGCTTTTTGTTGGAATCTCACTTCCCTTTTTTTTTTTAAATCGGACTACAGAATTACCCACAGAACTTCCTATGGTGCCCCTCAAGTGCCAGTAGGAGCCAGTAGGAATCCTTCCATACCTGCTGGGAAAATACTCCTTTCTTCATGGTTTTAATTGTGGCTCATTAATGTGTAATTGGCTGAGGCACTCAGTTGTGTATGCAGATAAGAATTTGCGGCAACTTCCACATTACCCGAACTCGGGTTTAATTCTTGTGGTTACTCCTGCATGCCAGAATGATATTGCTGTTCTCCCCTCCTGGGTGCTCCGTGCAGATCCTGCTGCCCTGTTATTCGAGGCCACATCTGGAGTAGTGTGTGCAGTTGTGGGCTGCCCGGTCCAAGAGAGACAGAGAGCTACTGGAGCAAGTGTAGCCAAAGCCTTCTAAGATGCTGAAGGGTCTGGAGCATGTCTCATGTAGGGTAAGGCTGAGCAGGCTGGCACTCTTCAGCGTGGAGAAGAGGAGGCTGGTGGGGGATCTTCTCAATGTGTGTAAGGATCTGAAAGGAGGTTGTAGAGAGGGTGGGGCCAGGCTCTTTTCGGTGGTGCCCAGCGATAGGCCAAGAGGCAACGGGCACAAAATAAAATACAGGACGTTCCACCTGAACAAAAGGGAAACCCTCTTTGCTGTGAGGGTGACTGAGCAGTGGAACAGGTTTCCCCGAGAGGTTGTGGAGTCTCCTTCCTTGGGGATACTCAGAGCCATCTGGACGGGTTCCTGGGCAACATGTGCTAAGTGACCGTGCTTGAGCCGGGGTTGGACTAGCTGATCTCAGAGGTCCCTTTGAAGCTCTGCCATTGTGTTATTGTGTGAACTCTAAGATAAAAAAGCAAAGAGAGATTCATATACTTGAGTAATATCTGTCAATGTCTTGCTTTTTCTCCATTTTTCCCAAATGTCCTTTTTCCTTTTTTTTCCACCCTCCCTCGCGGTGCTTCCTGCCCTCCCCCACACTGCTTTTTTCCCTTGCTCATTCCCTGCCCCCTATTTTTAATCTCATGGTACATGTGTATTTTCTTTTTCCTCACGTCTTGTGGGTTTTTTTTTTTTTTTTTTTGCTTTTCTTACATTTTTCTTCTTTATTTGATATTTTATTGATGTTTTCTCTATGTTCCCCCCCCCTTATTTCCTTGCTTTAACCCCATTTGTCCCATTTCCCCCCCTTTTTTGGGGAGGGGGGGGAATTCCTCTTTTCTATGGATTTCCCCTCTTTTATTTATTTCTATTTTCTGCTTTACTCTTCTTCTCTTCCCCTCTCCAGTGTTTCTCCCTGCTCATTTTCTACCTTTGTTCTCTGTTCTTCGAGTCTTCTGTTCTGTTCTTTTCTCTCTCTTTTTTTTTTTCTCAGTTTTCTTCTCAGGGTTTTTTTTCGGAGCTTTTTGGGAGAGTGCTGGGGTTATTTTTTTCATTTTTAGGGTTTTGGGGGGGGTGTCTTTTAATTTTCTTTTTCCCTCGATGTTTTCCTGATTTACACCCCCTGTCCCCATTTTCTCTTCATTTCCCTGTTTTTCTCGGTCTCTTTGTTTCTTCCCTTTTTTACTGTTTGTCCCCATTGCCCCCATTTGTCCTATGTTTGCCTGTTTCTTTTGATTCTCTGGTTTTCTCATTTTTCCTGTTTTACCATTTTCCCGTTTTGTCTCATTTATTTTCCAGCTCTGCATGTTTTTTTCCCATTCTTCTGTCATTATTTACGTTTCCCCTCAGGATTTTTTGGCCCTCCTGGATGTTTTGGCCCCGAGTCTGTTGCCCTTAGATTTTTGCCCTCCTATTTGCCCCCTTTCCCCTTTTGGTAGTGGGTCAGCATTAGTCAACGTTTTGTGATGAAGTCTGGAGGAACGGCAAGAATGCCTTCCAGCTGGGGCTCCAAGACCTCCATGTTTGAGGTGCCCTTACTTGAACTGAAGGGCTTGGTCAAACTCTTTGATGAGGCCTATAGTAACAATTCTATCCTAAATCCATTTTTGTCTCATCTTCTTGGGAAAGGGGACGTGGAAAGCTAACAGCCTGGCTACTGGACTATTCCATCAGCGAGTGAGATGACATCTCTCATCCGGAGGAAATGGAGAGCTGTTCCCAGGGCCTGCACTGATCCCTGACCTGGGGGCTTAGCCCTCGACTACGGGAGCCTTCTGTCAGAAGAGGGACCTGCCTTGATGCCTGAAACTGTTGACAAGCCATAATTTCAGTAGTTTCTTAAGGATAAATTTTCCAATATTCTCTAAGTCATGGCATTTGCGGATAAACACATCTAGCTGAGTTCTGGATTTCCATCTTCCAGGAAACCCCATCAGGTGGAGAGTAAACTGTTTCCAGGTTTAACCTCCTTCCTTTAATGGCAGCTCTCAGAAGTTGAGGAGGTGAAGGCTGTACTCCTCCTGAAGCCTGCCGATGGAAATTGGTGGAGTTGTCTTCTCAGAGTTACTGAGACACAAGATGGAATGTAGCTGCCAACTGGACAAGCTTTGGCCCGTATGAAGAAAGAGCTGTCCTTTGAGAGAAGGCATTGAAATGCTACATCACTATCTACGATGAACACTCTAACAAGGATATATTGCAATGGCACCCTGTAAGAAGGTATACTTTTAGTGAACGGATCTTGTATTCCTTTTACCTGCCAAACCTGGCATGCACCAGACTCGGGCTATAAATAAATCACTGGATTAATCCTCTAGGCAAAGCCATACATCTGTCTACTAAGTCGGTGTGTGCAGGAGGTGGGGGACGGCTACCTCCAGGTGAGTGTCTTGACTCAGCCACCATAAATGTTTTCAGTTCTACAGAAGCAGCTCTTCAGAGATTCAGGTATGGCATTCTTGCAATACTAGTATCCAGTTCCTGGGGAAAGCACAGCATTTGGGTGCTTGAAGGGCACAGAAGTGAAAGGGAACCTGGAAAGGGCAAATGAAATGAAACTGAATAATATATGTCCGCACCCATCTGAATGCACAAGCCAAAAACCTGGTGCATGTGCTGGACTATCTGTAAGGCTGTTGTAAATGGAGCTCCCAGGGAGTCTCCAGCAGCCTCCCAGCATACCTGGCCATGTGGAGCCTAAGTGATAGCTGGTGCTGTCCTCTGGGCTTGCCAGGTGCTGGTGAAAAGGAAGTTTGGAAGAGAATACAGAGCCAGGTCGAATAGGCTGCCATGTAACTAATAACTATGTATTCATGCAGACAGACATGTATGAACACATGCAAACAGGCTTTAAACTGAAAACTATATTGACCAGATCGTACATAGAGACAAAGTGTCAGAGCACACCTACTGCATGGGAAAATGCAGCAGATTTTGAGGAGATAGGCAATGCAAGCAAGCCAGACTGTTCCATGGGAAAAGGAGCACAGACGGGCATGTGGACCCAGAGGCATGATCGCATGGCTGGGCCATACCAGTGTTGTCCCCAAACTGGGTTCTTTTACCAGATGTGCAAGCAACCAGCAGACACACAGGATCGAGATACTTGTTTATTTCATTTCTGCACAGGGATGGGTGCTAGGTGGTAGATCCACAAAGCTAGCACACCTTCTCCCTTTCTCATTCTTTATCTATAAACACTTTTCAGGAAGTACTTTATACAGATTTTTCTGTTGGTTACAGTTTTATCACATCACATTCTTGCTCTGTGCTTGTGCTTTAACATCCATGTTAATTAGCATAGGAAGCAGAGAAGAAGGTGGTAACATCATTATCATGTCATTACCATCTCATTATTTATTTTGGGGAGTGCACTTTAATAGGTTAATAAGCCCTAATGAACTTGTAGGTTCCTCTGGGTTATTCTGCTGTTTTTGTCCTCTCTGTTCCTGACGTTCTTCAAAGTGTTGTGGTTTCCTCATGGTAATTCAGCTGGAGCCAGTTGTCTTTTGCAATACTGTTTCCCAAGATCCTCTCTCCCTTGTCCTTGAGTGTTGTTGGCTCTTGGAGGGTTTCCACAGCATCATTCCAACAGAATGCCAGTGTTCCCATGGGGGTCCAATTCTGATTTCCTGACAGGCAGTGCAGGGGTATTACAAGGGAAGGCCATTATACTGTAATTCCATTTGGAATCAAATCAGCAACCCCAGGCTCCATTCCCTGCTCAGCCTCCCAGGAAAAGGTTTCTGTTTTAAACCCATTCCTGCTCCTCTGGTCCCTCGTCCTCTTGGGCCTCATCCTCTCACATTTATTCCCCTTCCTTGCATCTTTCGAATTCCTCTTAATGCTGTGACCAACATACTCGCTTCCTCCTGCTGTAGTTTTCCCTTCTCTTTCTGACCTTCCACTGTATAGGAAAGTTGCTAACGATTGTACCTTCTGTAGATTCTCTCCCTGCCACCATAGAACATGCTTTCCGAAATACTCCTGGATTCCTGGGGCTGCTGGCAGGACAAATGCACTCACTGCCAGCCTTCCATTAATATTTCTCACAGACATTCCTCCAGAGCTTAATGGGGTTTGACGCAAGCTACTCCAAAAATTGCTCAGGTGTTCCTCACGCTTTTGCTAATGAAAGTACCTCTCCTGAGTTAATGGCCATTAGTCCTGCAGTTCTTACTGCTAAGACTGGATTTTGACACTCAGTTTCACATGCTACCCAATCATTTGTAGTATTAGAATCTCGATGTGGATCTACTCCTGGTCAAGGTTGACGGTTTCCATCTCAGTCTGCCAATTCCTTATCCCTCTCCCAATGTTCATTCCCTATCCTCTGGCTGAAAGATCTCTTGTAACAAGACTTGAACATCCACCCCTCCCCAAAAGTGAGCTGTCCCTCTACTCTTGTAGAAAGCAGTCAAGCTGCCTTCTCCAGGTCTTCCTGCACCTGGGGCATTTGCTGGGCCCTTTGAATTAGATCTCCCAGAGCCCATGGCCAATAAACATAGACACAAAGGACCAGTGTGGGCGGCTGCTGGACTGGTGTCACTGGCCTGCCCACACCTGGCTTAGGAATCAGAGCTCCAGTCATAGGCGCTTGCAAAGTGGCATACTATTTTGCCATGGGAAGTGACAAATATAGGTTAGAAGCTTGAGCAGAAGCAGGTTCAGAGGGAGGAGAAGCAGGAGCAGAGCTATTCCTCATGTCTCGCAGCATTTGCTGCACAGGCCTGCGTCTTCCCTGACTTCAATCTCTGAATCCCCCAGGATGCATAAATGCCCAGTTATCCGAAATATACCAGTAGACCAATTCCCACCCTCCAAATGAACCACCCAGAGGCCATACTCAGAGGTTGTCCCCTTCTCAAGTCTGCAGTGGCCATTCTTCCTGATGGAGGGTGATTACTCTACCCTTACTGACATTTGAAGTATATTTATTTTATAGCAGTCTTCCAGAATTTCCACTAGCGGTGAACCCATTTTACATTTCCTAAGAAAGCTCCCCTGACTCATGCTGCCCTGGTTTTAGTACCTCCCTGGTGAGCATCACCGGCAAAACCTCACACCTGATGCTCATCGACAGAGCCCACAAATGAAAACCAGAAAACAGAAAATATTATCAATGTCCTGAGACAGAACCGAGCTCAGAAAGACAACACGCACAATGTTCCTGTGCCTGGAGTATCAGCTACTGAGAAAACGTGATCTCCAGGTCAGCTTAAAAGCCATGTGCCTGCTCATGGCCTATCAGGCATTGAGGCAGAAGTAATCTCCCATCTGCATAGAAAACCTGTGCTTGCTACTGACCTATCAGGCACTGAGGCACAAGGGACCTACCACCCACAAATATGAGCCATGTGGCCAGGGCCAGCCTACGCAGCACTGAGGCTCAAGTGACCTCACAGCCACAAACAGCAGTCACATGACCACCACTGGCCTGTCAGGGCCTCAGGCAGAGGTGACTTCAGAACCACTATCAGCAGCTGTGTGCCTGGCACTGTCCTATCACGCACTAAGGCACAAGGGACCTCACTGTACTGGCTACCAGTCATTGGGGCACGAGTGTCCTCACAACCACAAACAGCACCCACATGACCAGCAATGGCCCATCAGGCACTGAGGAAGAAGAGACCTCACAAACACAAACGTATCCATGGGCCTCTGGTGGAAGCGATGTCACAGCCACAAGTACCAGCCCCATGACCAGCACGGCCTTATCACGGCCTCAGGCAGAAATGGTCTCACAGCAACAAGCAGCAGCCGTGGGCCTAGTACTGGCCTATTAGGCACCGAGGCACAAGTGACCTTGTCACCGCAAACACCATCCAAGGGCCTCGGTATGGCCAATCAGGGCCTTAGGCAGAAGCAATCCAACAGCACAAGCAGCAAGCACATGAGCACCACTGGCCAATCAGGCCAGAGGCACCAGTGACCTCCCAAGAACCATGAGGAGCAATGGGCCCAGCACCAGCAAATCAGATGCTGAGGCAGAACTGACCTCACAAGCACAGTGACCAGGATGTGCCTATGAGGGCTCAGGAGAAGTGACCTCACAAGCAGAAACAAGAGCTCTGTGCGTGGCACTGTCTTATTGGGCACTGGTGCACAAGTGACCTCATAAACACAAACTGCAGACATAGGTCTACGACTGGCCCATCAGGTCGTCAGGCAGAACTGACATCATAACCACAAACAGTAGCCATGTGACCAGCACTGGCCTGTTAGGTACTGAGGAACAAGTGACTTCACAACTATAAAGAGCTAGCACATGACCAGCAGTGGCCTATGAGGCAGTGGTGCACAAGGGACCTCCCCATCACAAACAGCAGCCGTGAGCGTGGCACTGGCCTATGAGGCACTGGTGCACAAGTGACCTCACAACCACAAACACCAGCCATGTGACCAGCACTGGCCTATCAGGCAGTGAGGCACAAGTGACCTCACAATCAAACCAGGCAGCAAGGGCCACAGCCCTGGCCATTACAGCCTCAGGAGAAGTGACCTCACAAGCAGAAACCTCAACTATGTGACCAGCCCTGTGCTCTCAGGCAAAGGAGCACAAGTGACCTCACAGCCAAAACCAGCAGCCAAGAACCTAGTAGTGGCCTGTCAGGAACCAAGGCACAAGGGATCTCACTGCCACACAAAACAGCTAGATGACCAGCGCTGCCCTGTCAGGCCCTGGGGCACAAGAGAACGCAGAGCCATAAAAGGCAGCCAAAGGCCTACCGCCCTCAGAGATGTTACTGCTGCACAAGTGACCTCACAACCAGAAACGTCGGCCATGGGCCTCGCACAGTCCTATCAGACACTGAGGCAGAGGTGACCTCCCAGTCACAAACAGCAGCCACATGCCTAGCACCAGCCTGTTAGGTCCTGAGCCATAAGGTTCATCACATCTGAAACAGCAGCTCTGAACCTACCGCTGGTCTATCAGGCACTGAGGAACAGCCACAGGTAACATCCAGGGGCCTAACACCAGCCTGTCAGTCACTGCAGCACAATGACCTCACACCACAAACACCAGCCATGGGCCTAGCACTGACCTATCAGGTCCTCAGGCAGAAGTGACCTTAGAAGCACAAACAACAGCTGTGTGCCTGGCACTGACCTATCATGCACCAAGGCACAAGTGACCTCACGACCACTGACAGCAGCAATGCCCATAGCACTGGCAATTAAGGCTCAGGCAGAAGTGATCTCACAAGCAAAACATCAATCACATCACCAGCACTGGCCTCTGAGCCACTGGTGTGCAAGTCACCTCACAACCAACAACAGCAGCAGGCCTATAAGGCAATGAGGCACAAGTGATGTCACAGCTCCTAACATCAGCCATGGGCCTAGCACTGGCCTATCAGGGCCTCAGGAGAAGTGACCTCACAAGCACTAATAGCAGCTAGGATCCTCGCATTGCCCTGTCAGCAACTGAGGCAGAAATGACCTAACAACGACAAAGAGGAGCCATGTGACCAGCACTGGCCAATCAGGCCCTGGTGCAGAAGTGACTTCACAGTCCCTAATACCAGCCATGGGCCTGACACTGGCCTATCAGGCACTGGTGCACAGGTGACCAAACAACCACTAACCTCAGCCATGGGCCCAGACAGGCCTGTAAGGCCCTGAGGCCAAAGTGACCTCCCAATCCCAAGCATCAGCCATGGGCCTGACACTGGCCTATCAGGGCCTCAGGCAGAAGTGACCTCACAACCAGAAATAGCAGCCAGTGTCCGAGCGTTGCCCTATCAGGCACTGTGGCACAAGTGACTCTGCCACCACAAACAGCAGCCATGGGCCTGGCACTGGCCTAGCAGGCGCTGGCGCACAAGTGACTTTACAGCCACGAACGCCAGCCATGAGCCTGGCACAAGCTTCGGAGGGGCTCAGGCAGAAGTGACCTCACCAGCACTAACATCAGCCAGGGGCTTAGCACTGCCCTGTCAGGCACTGAGGCACCGGGGACCTCACGACCACAAACAGCAGTGACATGTCTGCCTCTTCCTTGCCATTTACGAGTGTACAAGCAGCCTAAGAACGTGTATTCACGTGCATTCAAAGGAGTTTGCTTGCCGCTTGCCTATCCCGTTCTCAGGAAGCGGTAACCTCACAGTCTTCACCAAAGCCATATGCAATCTGCTGCCCTATCAGATAGTAAATCAAGTGTGACCGCACAAGCAAGAACAGAAGCCACATGCCCCTCACTGGCCTCTCACATGCTGAAACAGAAGTGACCTCAGAGCCTGCATTGAAGCCATGTGCTTGCTGCTGGCCTATGAGGCACAGAGGCACAAGGGACCTCACAAGCACAAAAGCAGAAAGGTGCTTGATGCTCTTCCTTGAAGCAAAAGTCACCTGTCCAGGACAAAAGGGAGCAATATGGCTGCTGGTGGCCTAGCAGATCCTGATGCCCAGTGACTTCAAAAACACAACCATCAGCAAAACGGATCGAGCTGAACTGCCAACTACTGAGGCTGAGGTGACCTCACTCACAGTCAGCCATGAAGCCATAGATCTGCTCCTGGCCTGTTGGGGACTCGGGCACAATTGACCTAACCAAGCACAAACAGCAGCAATGTGCGTGCTGGTTGCCAATCACATACTGATGCACAACTGACCGCAAAAGCACAAGCAGCAGCAATGGGCCTGCTCCCTGTTTATGAGGCGCTGAGACACACGGGACCTCACCATCATCACCAAAGCTAGGGGCGTGCTGTTGGCCTGCCAGGTTCAGAGGCACAATTCGCCTCACAAGTGCAAACGGCATCGACGTACCTGCTACTGCCCTATCTGTTGCCAAGTCACAAGAGACTGGGAAGTGCAAAACCTCCCAGAGCAGAAGCTCACTTGGGCCACTCCCAAGTCCCTTGATTATGCTGTTATCTCTCCAAACATAACAGTCTTCTACAAACAGCTTTCATCTCCTGCCAAGACTCTCTCTAGGTCCTCGGACATCTCCACTCTGTCACTCTAGGCACAAATCAGAAAAGGGGAAATTGGTCTTGCCTTTCCTGCAATCTGAGCTGTGAGCCTTTGCCCTGGAGCACCTACATGAGGACAACAGGATGCCATTTCCCTTTCTTGGTACTGACAGTCATCCAGGGAGCACAGAGACCTGGGCCCTGGCCTTGATGATGACTTGCCATTTGCTATTGATCATCCTCTGAGAATTCAGGGGTTGATGCCAGAGGAGAAAACGTGGCACTGAGCCATCACCAGAGCAGTACGTGCCATGACACAGCTCTTGAATTTAGGCCTTCCCAAATGGAGCCAGTGGTAAAATGCTTCAAGAAGAGAGGGGGCATGCATGCCAAACAGCTGGGAGGCTAGTGGTAGGATGGATGTGCTCACCACCACTGCCTTGACTCCAGCTACTCCGAGCAATGCAGCTACAGCTACGTGGGGCTCCTCACACCCCCAGAAAGTGCAGGCAAAATCCGGCACCTTGCCACCTTGCCAGGGTCAGCAGTGTCAGCACCTAAACACACCACATCTAGCACAATTTGTCTACACATGGGGTGCTTTTTTATTTCCCCATTGCATCAGAGACAGTCATGCTACAGCAGGATGGTGTGGGTAACTTGCAGAGACTGCACGTGGAAGGAAAAGAGACCCAGGCTGCGCATCCCTTGCAGGGCATTTTTGCCTTGCTGCTCCCATTCCAAGGCACTCCTCCAAACAGATCTGCTATGGGAAGGACTCAGTCCCTTGACAGTCAGCTCCCAAGAACTCGCCTGCCCTTCTCCAAAGACCACCACACCACAAGTATTCACACCTAAGATACTTGCTAAGATATTGTGACCTTGCTCCTCATCTTACAAGTGTACTTCTGTGGAGCAGTCTCAAATGCCTTAAGGAAGAAGGCTGACTAGAGAGATGCTTCTGTGTGCCACTTTCCCTCTAAATACCATCTCACAGCAGCAATAGCTAGCTGACAAAAATGGTGGATTTTCACGTGAGACCATCAATTTTTTTGGCAAAGCAACAGACCTCTACCAGCCCTTTGGCAACAGTGGGACAGCTTGCACAACTTACTCTTGCACTCCTCCTTGCTCTGGCCCAGAGAAGCCCCAGCCAGTGCCAGCAGTTTGGCCATGGCAAAGGCAGGAGAGTTGCCCCTCCTGGGCTCTCTGGCCCACATTTGAGATCCACCCCGCCAGCTCCTCCAGTGAGGAAGTGGCATCTGTCCCGATGGCTTAGGATCCCTCCCACATTTCCTAACCAAAACTCTGCTGTTCCTTGCATGAAACTAACTGATAGGCATCTCCATGGTTATAAAAGCCAGAGAAATACCATGCTACTGCTGCCTTTACTAACTGCAATCACTAATTATGGATATGCAACTGTAAATCCTAACTGTCCCTACCTGATCCCATGGCTGCTTCCCTGCCTGGCCAAAAGCTTGCTCTCAAGAACACAAGGGAGAAGCCCACCTGCAGAGCTTGCGGTTGCTACAGGGCCGACAGCAAAGGGAGAAAGGGGCAAAACAGGCATGAGATGGTTGGAGGAAAGGCTGCGGAGGCACCCAGCCACCTGCTGAGAATGGAGCACTTCTCTACCTAGCTTTCCAGTATTTACCACTCCTTGCAGATCTGCATATGGGCATCAGGTTGAACTAAAACAAGCCCTTGGGAAAAGTCTCTTCCAGCTGACTTGTGTGGCAGCAGGGGAAGCCCAGAGGCTGTTACGACACATGGCTCACAGACCCAGGCCCCGTCCCTGCATGGCATCAGTCTCCACAGAACCGCAGAGGGGCCCTGGCCAAGGCAGCCCTTGCCTTAGACTGCTGCTCTAGCTCCGCTCAAACAGAGCAACATCCCAGAAGCAGGTGCCACCTGCCCCAGCTTCCCCACATCTGAGGAAGGCAAGGGGGCGTCCTATACTTGCCTGGGCTGACCTGCTGGGAAGCAGCTCCACAGAGAGAGCCCTGGGGGTCCCAGAGGACACCAAGATGACCATGAGCTGGCAAGGTGCCCTTGTGGCAAAGGCAGCCAATGATATCCTGGGGTGCCTTATGAAGAGTAGCCAGCAGGTCAGGGGCTACTCTTCTGCTCACAGAAACACAGAAGCACAGAATTGTTGAGGTTGGAAGGGACCTCTTTTCAGTGGTGGGACAAGCAATAGGACAAGGAGCAACAGGCACAAACTGAAACACAGCATGTTCCACCTGAAATATGAGGAAAGACTTCCTTCCTGGGAGAGTGACAGAGCACTGGAACAGGTTGCCCAGAGAGGTTGTGGAGTCTCCTTCCCAGGAGACAGTCAAAACCTGCCTGGGGCTGATCTTGTGCAATGTCCTTTAGGTGACCCTGCTGGAGCAGGGGGGTTAGACTAGATGCCCTCCAGACGTGCCTTCCAACCTCAACCATTCCCTGATTCTGTGATTCTGTAACACTTGCAGTATTTCTCTCCAGTAGCTAGGACTGAGTATTTGCAACCATAAATATTTGCCTTCTTCCTTTTATGCACTCATGCCAGTCGTTTTTCCCAGAGGGAGGGGGAGCATTCTTTGATGGATGGCACTTTCACAGAGCTTTCCTGTTGTCCCTGGTTTTGTTTCTGGACCGTGCTGAGCACAGTGCACTATACTGCTTCTGTTCTTTCCCTCCTAGCTGTTGGCTAACACTTCAAAGCCCCCAGTGCACAAGCTTAGTTGACTTCCAGTACAAAACTGACACACCCGTTTAATCTGCTCTTAGTTGCGTTGAGAAGTATGTGGTACGTCTCTTGGATTTACATCTCCGAGGAGCAGGAGATCAGAAATAGAAACTTAGCCATGGAAGTGAGAAATAGGAGTCTCAATCCCAGCTTAATACTGACATCGGGAGGCTTTGCTGAGCTGCTTCCTGCTTGGTCAAAGCAAAGCACCTTTGTGGGTCTCTTGCCTCTGCTTACATTTGGATGCAGGAGCACACGGGTGCACAGCTGGGAAGCGACCATCCCTGAAAAGGGACTTGGGAGTTTGGAAAGGGAGGAATGTGATGGCTGTCTGTGCCTAAAAACTATCCTTCCCTCTTTATGTGTGATTAAGACTGTCTTCATCACCTGCTAGCCAAACGCTCCCTCGTTGCTTCCTTGCTTGATGTTCTTTTGTCTCATAGAGGCAAGCTGGGGCTGAAATCTCTGGAAAGGTGCTGGCCATAAGCGAATGCCACCTGCTCTTTCCAGAGTGTCCTTGGCCCTTGAAGTGGAAGGAGAGAAGTTCCCAAGTGCAGAAGAAAGTGGAATGGCTTCCTCCTCTCCCAGAGGTGCCATAGCTCCTTGTGTGTTCAAAGCAGAGATCTGTGCAACACCCGTGAGCGAGTCCGTTTCTTAGAGCTGCTTCTGAAGGCATCTTTTTGACACGTTAAGATCTGGAGTTTACCCTGTCACTAAATGTGTGTGCAGCTCACCATGCAAGGGTCAGCCACAACTCTGCTTTCAGGCTCCACACGGTCCTTCAGCCTGTGTGACAAGGCCAATAACTGGTGCCGCTCTAGAAGCAGTGCAGCAAGAACAGTCTGCTACACAGGGGTTTGGTGAGCTGGGGCATACAGCTCTATGGGCACTGCCTCTTCACGGGTCCTACCATGGAAGCAGGACAGGAGTCAGCTTTTGCCGATCCACAGTGCTGCCTTAGCTATGGGGGTCCGGAGCATGCTGGGTGTAGCCATGATGCCCCGTCCCTCTGGCGATGTGGCAGCAAAGGCCTGCCCTGAAGCAACACCACCTGATGCACACCGCAGAGGATGAGAGCTCTCAGGAAAGATCCCATCCGCTGTGCGATGTGCTAGTTTTCGATGAGCCCTCTGGTAACCTCAGCAGCACTGCCCTGCAGCCAGAGACTTCCCACGGAAAGGGCCATGTGGATTTCTCCCGGAGGAAATCTCCCCTCCCAGAGGAGCTGCTCCTGGCCAGAGCTGGCTCTGTGCAGTGCTGCCAGGCTACTGTGAGCTCCCTCTGAGCCAGGAGCCTGGTGCAGCTCAGGAGCAAAGGCCCAGCCAAAGGAGTGACTTTGTGTTCTGGGATTGCTCGTCCCTCAGCTGCCGTGTGCACCAAAGAGATGCGTGCATGCAAGCTCCTTGTCTCCACTGCCATTCTAGTCCAAGGCGATGGAGGACAGGAATCAGTTGCTCACATGGAAACACTAAGTGAAATCTGAGGTGATCCAAGCCGTGTGCAAGTGATTGCAAGCTCACACCGGGCAATGATGAGCAACACCCCCTCTTCCATGGCATCAGCTGGGGGATTCCCTGGCCATAGGAAATGTACTAGCTGCCCCAGCCTGGGAGAAATAACCTTCTCCTTAGTCACTGAGTTCCCTGCAGCCCTCAGAGCTCCATTCCTTAGGAAGCTTAGACACATGTACACCCCTGCATTGTGGCGCATGTAGCATAATTCAGGGCAGGTACTCCATTTAGTGGCCTAAACGGATTCTTCCTGAGCCTCACGAGATGCCTGGGTGTCCAGCAAAAGTGCCTACAGCAGGCAGGACCTGGCAAGCAGATGCTGGACAGACACCACAGGGCATCTCCAATAGACCTTGGTGCCTGGGGCCACCAGCTGAATCCCACCACTGCCCTGAGCGAAGACTCATGCTGGCTACATTGAGGGGTGCTGCAGGAAGGGGATGAGCATTGCTGATGGGTTCCCCACGTGTGCCTGTGTTCTCAAAGCCAGGCATCCTCCTCTCCACCATCCGTGACTCTCCTGCCAAATTCTATGGACAGGGAATCTGCTAAGAGTGCTCCCCAGGTGGATGGGCTGCAGGCTGTCCTCCCACAAGGACTTCCTGGGTGGCAGTTTGTCCCTCTCACAGATCAGTTTCCTTCCCTCCCAGACCCTAAGGTGCTGCTGCAGGCAGTAGGTCAAAAACACCTCTCCAGGTTGAACGGTGCTTAACAGTGGTTCCCTGCAAGTTTCATGAACAGACTAACTGGCAAGGGAAGGAACCATTTTTTCGAGCGCTGAGAACAACGGTTTGATCCATGCCAGGTCATTGCTAGGGGTTGGAATGCAGTCAGTTGGCAGATCTTCCTTGCCACCACCACGGCAGCAGCCTCCGCTGTGTCACTGTGAGGTGGGCACAGTGCAGTGCCCCACTGCCCTCCCTCACAGCCAGGTTGGCCATGCATGGGGGCTATGGCTGGGGTGAATGCAGCTGCAGGGCCCAGCCCATCTGGGAACCCCGGCAGGGTTTTCCCTGCGGCACGGCCTGCGTCGGGGCTGGGACAGCTGCACAACCCCCTCGTGCAGCCCTTGCCTGCTGCAGGGCCAGCCCTGGGTGGGGGCGCTGGGTGGGGGCCCTGGGTGGAGCCCCACCTCTGCCCCTCTGTGACATGGGCTGTGCTCACAGGGGACATCCCGTGTCACAGCAACATCTCCCGCCTCCCGCGTGACCCCAGCCCCTCCTCACACATCCCAGCGAGGCCGTGGGGAGCCCAGGCGCTGGGGCTGCTCTCGGCACTGCTCTGCTGCCAGGAGTCGCCGACCGTGAGCGGGAGCTGCCGAGGGGTGGCTGCAGGGCAGCACAAGGGCTGTGCTGAAGTGTGGAGGAGGAGGAGAGCAGAGAGGAGCCGACTGGGAAGGCACCTTCCTGCTGCAGGGTGAAGCCAGAGCAAGGAGGACAAGGATGGAGCTCTGGGACGCTGGCCACGGGATGCTGCGTGGGCCAGGGGTGCCAACACTCCCTCCCCAGGGTAAGGCCTTTGGGAGCTCCTTCACAAGGGTTGTTGTCAAGAGCCTGGGCTCTGGCCATGGCTGTGGAAGCCCTGGGGCTGTGAGGGTAGCTGGACGGGCTGTTGCGTTCCCCAGGAGCCCCGACTGATGGTACCTTTTGGCGCAGGTGGCAATGTGACTGCCAGGGCTGCTGCGTCCTGGCCCTCCCCTGCCCCTGCTGTCAGCTGGGGAAAGGGTTGGAGCTGCTCCAGTGACCATGCAGAGCCTGGAGCTGCTCCGGGGGCCTTGCTGAGCCTGTATGTGCAGGGATCCGGAAGAGGGGAAATTAGCACTCCCACACTGCCACAGGCACAGCACTGTCCTCTGTGGGGTGGAAATCCCAGGGAGGGGACTGCCCTGCAAGAGCTGCATCTGCAAGGCAAGGAGACCCATCTGAGCATGGCTGCAGTGTCCTGCAGCTCCTAGTGGCTGTGGCCAGTCTGTGCGATTGCATGTTCTCGCAGCCAATCCCCAAGCTTTTCCTCAGGTCAGCTTGGCTTTCTGTGTGGCAGCCCAGCCGCTGCGTGTTGTCCTTCCCCCTGGATGCCTTGGTAACCTCCAGCCTGGCAGAGCAGGCCTTGAGCTGGGAGGTGCACTGTGGATGTTGGGTGGCAGGATCTGCATGTCTGTGCTTCTCCAGGCCTCTCGTTTGGGTGCAGACCTCTGCTGGGGTCAGAGGGCAGGTTCTAGCCTGAAGGCAGTGCCTGCCTCAGCTCTGCAGTTCCTGTCAGGCATGGGGTTAGTTTGGGGGAGGGGGTGTCTCTTGGATTCTGCCTGCTCTTGTCATCTCCTTGGTTAGGTGTGTGCTGAACAGCTGTGAGCTAGCCAACCCAGAGCATGACAAGTATTTCCCTTGCTTTCCAGAGAGTCTGCGTATCTGGGGAGGTGTGTCAGCCTACATTATGGAGCAGCTGGTGCGGAACAAGGTGAGTCTGCCACCCTTTTCCTCCCCGTCAGCCCTGATGAGAGATCTGCAGTCCAGTTTCTGTTGGAGGAAGGGTCCGAGGCTTCCTGGGTCTTGTCTAGGCCCCTCTGGCAGAGTGAAAGGCCAAAGAAGGAGCCTGGCACATTCTTCTGAGGTTATCTCTGTTCTTGGAAACCCGTTGATGGATCTTCCGGATGTGAGGGATGGTTACTTGCCCTTTGGAGAAGGAGAGGAGGAGGAGGGGTAGGAAAGCATCTGGAAAGTTCTCCCAAAGGGCTTCTTCAAGGCTTCTCCCAAGCTTTCCAGAGGGTTCCCTCTTGCCCCTTTGCACACCAGGAGTGGGCAGGGCCCAGAGCACTATGGTCATGCTCTGACAAGTGCACAGTCTGTTTGTCCATCTCCGGTGCTTCTAATTCTCCTCTTTGCTTCTGTTCACAGGACGTGAGGGTTATTCGACTTGGGACCTTCAGCGTTGTTACAGAGCAGGTTGTTGATAGAAAGAATGGTCTTCTGACTGTTCGCAGACCCATGTTTCACCTTTCAAAGAATCTTGCAGAGCTTCATGGCCTCACTGATGACAAGGCTTATGTTCCTGGTAAGAGGACAGATTGAAACTTTGGCTTTGCCTGGCAGCATGTGTGGGGTGTGGATAATTGCTGCTTTGCCATGCCTGGCAGGACCAGGGACAATACAACCTGGCTAGTCCTGGGACCAGCTTCTGTTTTCTCTTATTACCATGGTATCACCACGCAGAAGCAAAGGAAACTCTCTCTCGCACGCGCACTTGGCTTAACATTGGGCTCCATGCCAGATGTTCGGGGGCTGCTGCTTCTAATCTGATGTGGTAGGAGCTGTTGTTCCATGTTTATGGCACAGCAGACCTTGTAAGGGCAAACAGTAGCATTGCTGCCGTCTCTTAGAAATTGCTTCTGGTGAGAAGTGGGTGGAAGCCAGCCACAGAGAGCCTTGCGACAGAAGGGAACTCTAGTGTGTGTGTGTGGGAGGTTGGGGGGCGGGGCTGGGAGGTGGAGGGGAAGGATGCACCGTGCAGTTCTGAGGGCCTGGGGGCAACCAGAAAGTTTAAGGTGATGATTATGATTAATTAATATTCATCTCTAATGAAGACTGACCCGGTAAGACTAAGGGCTGTTGTGCAGTCCATGTGTTTTCCTTCTTCATTGCACCCACTGTGATGCAGCACAGCTAAGTCTCTTCAAACCTGACATGCCCGGAGTGTGTGGGCACAATTAATGAGATCTCACATCATCCTGTGGGATCGTGTGCTTTGGTGACCACTGCGTTCTCCTGGGAACTGACCCCTTCTCTCCTCTCCTTGTCCTGCCATCCTGCTTCCTGGTCATCAGAGATGGCTGAGACTCTTTCTTTCTGCTTTGGCCAGGAAGGAAGCATCACTGTACCCTTGGCCTATGAGGCTGCAGAGAGTTTTGAACTTCTGCCAGGGAGGGATGACATCAGCCTCCTTTATGGACTTTCCCAGAGGGCTGAAGAAAACAGCGCTGGAGCATGGTCTTGCTGGGAGAGCTTTAAGTTGCCAACACTCTGCTTGAGCCTGCTGCAGTGCTGTGTTGGTGACTGCGTTGCTCTGTTGTTGTTGCCTAGGTCATAAGCAAGCTGAGCCCCTGAAGTATGCTCGCATAGCCTCGGCCTTCTCCGTTGATCGGAAAACAGTGGAGGCTTGCATAGAAGAGACCATGTACCTTCTCTCCTGCTGCCTTGCAAGTGGGAAGAACGTTGCTCTTGTTTTGAAGGGCATTGGCATGCTTGTCATCCAGGGCAAGAAGGTGAAAATGGGTTTTTACAAAGGCCTTCTGCAAAGGCTGAATGGGCAGGAACAGCTGGTAGAAGCTCTTCTTGGGGTAAGTTTTCCATGTCTCCAGCTTTCTTGCTCTTTGGAAACCCTAGCAAAGTCCAGGTGAATGTCTTTCCCGTGGCCTGCCACAATCTGTCTGGACAGGTGGGCAGTCCTAGTCTCGAGCAGTGCCAGCTCCCTGCCCAGAGTCAGTAACATAGAAGACCCTGGGAAGAGCTGTCCTGGGTCCAAGCAGAGAGACACGCAGCCCAGGATCCCGTGTCTGAATGCCCAGCAAAGAGTCCAAGAGAAGGGCAGGTCTTGTGTAGTTTTTTTTTCCCATTAGATTTCCTCCAGAAGTCTTCCAGAAAGCCAGGATTTAGCACCCCTGGAGGTCAGGATTACATTTGACTCCGGGCCTCTTTTGGCTGTGTTTGGGATTGTGGAGCAGGGAGTTCAGCAGTTTCACCCGAGGCTGTAGAACATTACTGCTGTGTGCCACCAAGGAAGCTGCTGCAGTCCCTTGCCCTTCCCCAGGTCCCTAGTGCAGGCCTGTCCTTCAGCCTGGGCATTCAGGTGCAGTTGGGAAGCACAGCTGTGAAAGCAGGCTGAGTCCCTCAAGGGCTAAGCTGCAGATGCAAGCAGGCTGTAGCCTAGCCCTACTTGCCAGCTCTGTGTTTTCCTTCTGTCCCAGTCCGTGAGATCTTTTCAGTCCATTCTCTTGGCCAGGGCCTTTTCTGCAACCTTTGTTGCAGTGGGTCCCAGACCAGGACCCTCCACTGCTCCTTGAACATACTCCAGAAGTTTGGCACTCTCACAGGAAAGAAATTCCTCCTTACATTCAGGCGGAACTTCCTGTGGTTCAGTTTGTGCCCGTTGTTACTAACTGTACAGGGGAATCACAGAATCACAGAATGGGTAAGGCTGGAAGAGACCTCTGGAGATCATCTAGGCCAACCTCCCTGCTTAAGCAGGGTCACCTAGAACATGTTAGCCAGGGTTGCATCCAGGCGTGTTTTGAATCTCTCCAGAGAAGGAGACTCCACAACCTCCCTGGGCAACCTGTTCCAGTGCTCTGTCACTCTCACAGGAAAGAAATTCCTCCTCATATTCAGGCGCAACTTCCTGTGTTTCAGTTCTTGCCCATTGCCTCTTGTCCTGTCACACAGGGCAACTGAAAAGAGTTTGTCCACATCCCCTTGACACCCTCCCTTCAGGTACTTGTGCACATTGATAAGATCCCCCCTCAGTCTTCTCTTCCCCAGGCTAAAGAGGCCCAGCTCTCGCAGCCGTTCCTCAGAGGGCAGAAGCTCCAGTCCTCTGATCATCTCTGTAGCCCTACACTGGACTCTCTCCAGTAGCTCCATGTCTCTCTTGTACTGGGGAGCCCAGAACTAGATGCAGTACTTGAGGCCTCCCCAGGGCTGAGTACAGGGGCAGGATCACCACTTGCTGGCAACATTCTTCCCAATGCACCCAAGGATACCATTGGCCTTCCCGGCAACCAGGCCACATTGCTGGCTCGTGGTCAACTTGTTGTGCACCAGCACTCCCAGGTCGTTCTCTGCAAAGCTGCTTTCCAGTAGGGCAGCCCCCAGCCTGTACTGGTGCATGGAGTTATTTCTCCCTAAGTGCGGGACTCTGCACTTGCCCTTATTAAAGGGCTTATTATGAGCTTTCCCCTTTCTAGGGAAAGGAGAGGCTCTGTGTCTCTATTCCTCCACACTGCAGAGAAAGCCACTGGAATCTCTGGAGAGACTTTGGGGTTAAGCCTACACATGCATGCTTTGTCCTCAGCTCACGAGCAGGCAGCCCAAATGGGCAGACAGAATGCAGAGACCAGGAGGACAGGCTAGTGAAAGGCCTTCCCCTGTGCTTGCCTGCCTTGACTTCCCTGTTAGGAAAGAACTACTCTAACAAGCGATGCTCTTGATTCTTGCCCCTGCCAAAATCCCGGCAGTGTTATTTCTCCTTCTCCTGCATTCCCCTGAAGCTGCTGTTCTGTCCAATTGGGGGGCAGCCGTGAGAAACAGGCAGGTTTGTTTCAGAGTTTCTGAGAGGCAGCTTCTTCTCTGAGCAGTGGAAACGTTTGCTGCCCTTGTGAGCAATGAGATCCTTTGCTTGGCAGCATCTCACATGTGTCTCTCACTTTTGCAGATGCCTGAGATGAGCAATTCAGTCCTCACAGGCACCGAAACAGCTGCTTCCCAGACCCGCTCAGGCTCTGTCATTGTCCTTCCCAAGTGAGTATGTTTGCTTGCTTCTTAGCCTCCAGCTGACCCAGCAAGCAGCTTCTCACTGCGTGCGTGGGAGTGCTGTGCTGCGAGGGTTGGCGAAGGCTGCTCAGGAAGTGATTTGGGACTAACGCTTTCCAACGGCCGGGTCTGCGCTGAGTTACTGCATTTCCTGCAGCAGTCCTCCACAATCTGGCATATTCTGTATATTCTACTTGGGAAAGGGTGGGGTTCCTAACAGCTCTGGCATGCGCCTGTGTGCCCATGGTGAGCATAATTTGCAAAGGAGGGGCTGCAGTGGAAATGTGGTGCCCTTCCATCACAGCAGAGCCCTTTTTTTCTGTCTCCAGGCTTGAGCTGGAGACTTCCCCCGAGAAGCCGTGTGTGAGAGCTGTGAGGCCGCCTCAAAAAGAGGAGAAGGGAAGACCTGATCTCAAAGCTGAGAAAGGTAATGGAGCAGCTGATTCCTGGCCTGTGAGATCCAACGAAGTATCGCAGGCTCTGTTTCCCTCGTGTGAAGTTAGGGCCCCAAAGAGTCTCTCGTAGGTCACCAGCACATCCCTGTGAGCCCCACTGTTCCTGGTGTGGACAGGGTAGAGCAGTAGAAAAGCACTCCCACAGGAAAGGGTGTTTTAGGCTAGAAATGAAGAGCTGGACAGGAGCCAGAGTGAGGGAGGGCCTCAGAGTGCCTTGGAAACATGGCTTCAAAGGAATCCCCTTGAGGCTTCACAGGTCTATCACTGACTGGAGCGGTGCTGCACATCACTGCTATACAGATGGCCACCCCGGCGGTGTTCTGCAGGGTTTTCTTGTCTGCTGCTTACAGGGGATGTTCCTACCCTGCGCCTCCTCGTCCGAGAGAGGCAGCCTCCAGCCAGACTAGCAGCTCCTAGTGTGGAGGAAGGCACGGGGGAGCAAGGCAAGGGGAAGGAGCGTCATAGCAGGTGAGATGCTTGGAGCTGTTTGTGAGGGTGAGCCTGTAGCCTTGTTGGTCTTGGAGATGCATGTTTCCCTTGGACATCATGGCCCTAGTGACTCTGAATGCCTTTCATCCCATACTGCAACGACTAGTAATCTCTGGCTGGATGGACAGCACAGAGCAAGTGGTTGGGAGAGCCTCCTGTGGGCTTCCTGTTTCTGCTGACACTGCTTCCCGGATGGAGACCCTTGGGAAAGTCAAATCCTGCTTCCCAGACACGGGGGCCTTTCCACAATTCCCCATAGACGAAAGTAAGCAGGATTGTTTCTACCTGCCGACAGCAGGGCTAGGAGTCTAAGGACATGTTGTGAGGCTGAGGAGAGGTCTGCATGCTCTTGTGAAGCCTTTGCAAGAGGGAGGTGTTTGCCTGTCCTTTGGGCCACAACGCGGGCTGTTTCCAGAGGCCAGGGAGTATGCAGTGAGAGGGGACTCAACAGAGAGGAGCTCTTTCTTGGCCTGGAAAGGATGCTGCCTTGCAAGCAGAAGGGCAGCCCCCCTCTTCCTGCCACCAAGGCCAAGGAGCAGGGGCTGTTCTCACAGTGCCAGATTCACATAGTGACCTTGAAGCCCTTTCCTTCACATGAAACCTCTTTCTGGGGCTGGGACAAGCCGAGCGTGGCTACACCCTGCTGTCAGGCACCTCTCTGTGTGCCCAGAGCATCCTGAATGCCTGATCAGAGTTGTGGGCTCTGAGATAAGGGGACTGTGTGTGTGTGCAGGGTCTGGGAGAGGCAGGAGGTCTCCAGCGAGAGTGAGAGAGAGCCTCTGCCCCTCCTGTCATCAAAGCCTTTCCCAAGCATGTCCCTGGGGCAGGCGAGCTGCAATATGCAGCATAGCTGCAGAGGTAGCAGTGCTTGACTCCCTCGATGCCTTTCTCCTGCTTTGAGCCTGGGTGCCCAACTAGAATCCATTTTCCATCCTAAAAACAGAGTGTTTGGGAGCAGTGGCTAAAGGAATTGGGAGGAGAGGGAGCAACGGTGTGTCTTGGAGCCTGACATTGTTGCTGTGCCTGCTGTTCTCCTTGCTGCATGGAGAGAAAGCCTTGGTGTGGGCAGCCTGAGCTTTGCTAGCTTTCCTTCAGGCATGTTGTGCAGCCTTGCATGACTTGGCAGGGCATGATCTCCACCTCTGATGAGGGCAGTGAGTGGAACCCATGTCCTTTGGCTGCCGAAGGAGGTGCCCGTCCTGCGGGCGCGGGATGGAGGCCCAACTCCCCCTGTGCTCATGCCACCTCCCCGCGGTGTCTGTTTGCAGTGTGCTTCAGCCTGAGGAAGTCAGATGGCCAGCTGCACGTGCTGTGAGTGCAGGCCCTCAGAGGGCAGGGAAGGTAGGTGCTGCTGCTTGGGGCCCTTCCTGTGGCAGCCGGAATTGTGGGAAAGCATCGTCCCCTGGGCAGTGGCTGTACCAGAGCCCTTCCCCTGCGCTCCTTTGAGCTCTGAGTGACCTAGTCCAGGGCTTGCTTTCCAAGATGCCAGCTGTGCTCTGCTTTTGCAGCACATCTGTTGCTGCTGCCTTCTCTGTGGACACAGCAGAAGATGCCTGCATGGGGCCCTGTTTCTGGTGGGAAGTTAACTGCTGGGCCTGTGTGGGGTGGAAGCTCGAGAGCTTCTGTTCATGCTCATGTCGATGATGGGGCAGCAGGAAAAAAAGGGTTCTTCAGTCTTGTTCAGATTCATTTCAGGTCTGAATGGGTCGGAGGGGAAGACTTGCAGCAGACAGGGGTCAGCGGAGAGTGTGAGGATTACCCTGCCCTTTACGGGCGGATGTAGCTGCCCCTGGTGTACCTGTGGTGCTCTCTCTCTCCTTAGCTGGACAACACTGCCCATTTCCTAGATTGGAGGGGAATGCTTTTTTTGCCTGTGCTTCCCTCCATTGACTTCCCCGTTAGGAAAGACCTGCTCTCCTAACTCAGGTTCTTCATTCTCGACCTTGCCGAAAGCCCGGCAGTGTGATTTGTCCTTCTCCTGCATTCCCCTGCAGATGCTATTCTGTGCAATTGGGGGGCAGCCGTGAGAAACAGGCGGGTTTGTTTCAGAGTTTCTGAGAGGCAGCTTCTTCTCTGAGCAGTGGAAACGTTTGCTGCCCTTGTGAGCAACGAGATCTTTTGCTTGGCAGCATCTCACATGAGTCTCTCACCTTTGCAGGTGCCAGATATAAGCGATTCAGCCCTCACAGCCATCAGAAAGGTTGCTGCTCAGGCCCTTGCTGGGCCTGGCGTTGTCCTTCCCAAGTGAGTATGTTTGCTTGCTTCTTAGCCTCCAGCTGACCCAGCAAGCAGCTTCTCACTGCGTGCGTGGGAGTGCTGTGCTGCGAGGGTTGGCGAAGGCTGCTCAGGAAGTGATTTGGGACTAACGCTTTCCAACGGCCGGGTCTGCGCTGAGTTACTGCATTTCCTGCAGCAGTCCTCCACAATCTGGCATATTCTGTATATTCTACTTGGGAAAGGGTGGGGTTCCTAACAGCTCTGGCATGCGCCTGTGTGCCCATGGTGAGCATAATTTGCAAAGGAGGGGCTGCAGTGGAAATGTGGTGCCCTTCCATCACAGCAGAGCCCTTTTTTTCTGTCTCCAGGCTTGAGCTGGAGACTTCCCCTGAGAAGCCGTGTGTGAGAGCTCCAAGGCCACCTCAGAAAGGGAAAGAGGGAAGACCTGATCTCAAAGCTGAGAAAGGTAATGGAGCAGCTGATTCCTGGCCTGTGAGATCCAACGAAGTATCGCAGGCTCTGTTTCCCTCGTGTGAAGTTAGGGCCCCAAAGAGTCTCTCTTAGGTCACCAGCACATCCCTGCGAGCCCTACTGTTCCTGGTGTGGACAGGGTAGAGCAGTAGAAAAGCACTCCCACAGGAAAGGGTGTTTTAGGCTAGAAATGAAGAGCTGGACAGGAGCCAGAGTGAGGGAGGGCCTCAGAGTGCCTTGGAAACATGGCTTCAAAGGAATCCCCTTGAGGCTTCACAGGTCTATCACTGACTGGAGCAGTGCTGCACATCACTGCTTTACAGATGGCCACCCCGGCGGTGTTCTGCAGGGTTTTCTTGTCTGCTGCTTACAGGGGATGTTCCTACCCTGCGCCTCCTCGTCCGAGAGAGGCAGCCTCCAGCCAGACTAGCGGCTCCTAGTGTGGAGGAAGGCACGGGGGAGCAAGGCAAGGGGAAGGAGCATCATAGCAGGTGAGATGCTTGGAGCTGTGTGTGAGGGTGAGCCTGTAGCCTTGTTGGTCTTGGAGATGCATGTTTCCCTTGGACATCATGGCCCTAGTGACTCTGAATGCCTTTCATCCCATACTGCAACGACTAGTAATCTCTGGCTGGATGGACAGCACAGAGCAAGTGGTTGGGAGAGCCTCCTGTGGGCTTCCTGTTTCTGCTGACACTGCTTCCCGGATGGAGACCCTTGGGAAAGTCAAATTCTGCTTCCCAGACACGGGGGCCTTTCCACAATTCCCCATAGCCGAAAGTAAGCAGGATTGTTTCTACCTGCCGACAGCAGGGCTTGGAGTCTAAGGACATGTTGTGAGGCTGAGGAGAGGTCTGCATGCTCTTGTGAAGCCTTTGCAAGAGGGAGGTGTTTGCCTGCCCTTTGGGCCACAGCGCGAGCTGTTTCCAGAGGCCAGGGAGTATGCAGTGAGAGGGGACTCAACAGAGAGGAGCTCTTTCTTGGCCTGGAAAGGATGCTGCCTTGCAAGCAGAAGGGCAGCCCCCCTCTTCCTGCCACCAAGGCCAAGGAGCAGGGGCTGTTCTCACAGTAGTGCCCTTGAAGCCCTTTCCTTCACGTGAAACCTCCTTCTGGGGCTGGCACAAGCCGAGCGTGGCTACACCCTGCTGTCAGGCACCTCTCTGTGTGCCCAGAGCATCCTGAATGCCTGATCAGAGTTGTGGGCTCTGAGATAAGGGGACTGTTTGTGTATGTGCAGAGTCTGGGAGAGGCAGGAGGTCTCCAGCGAGAGTGAGAGAGAGCCTGTGCCCCTACTGCCATCAAAGCCTTTCTCAAGCATGTCCCTGGGGCAGGCGAGCTGCAATATGCAGCATAGCTGCAGAGGTAGCAGTGCTTGACTCCCTCGATGCCTTTCTCCACCTTTGAGCCTGGGTGCCCAACTAGAATCCATTTTCCATCCTAAAAACAGAGTGTTTGGGAGCAGTGGCTAAAGGAATTGGGAGTAGCGGGGGCAACGGTGCGTCTTGGAGCCTGTCATTGTTGCTGTGCCTGCTGTTCTCCTTGCTGCATGGAGAGAAAGCCTTGGTGTGGGCAGCCTGAGCTTTGCTAGCTTTCCTTCAGGCATGTTGTGCAGCCTTGCATGACTTGGCAGGGCATGATCTCCACCTCCGATGAGGGCAGTGAGTGGAACCCATGTCCTTTGGCTGCCGAAGGAGGTGCCCATGCTGCGGGCGCGGGATGGAGGCCCAACTCCCCCTGTGCTCATGCCACCTCCCCGCGGTGTCTGTTTGCAGTGTGCTTCAGCCTGAGGAAGTCAGATGGCCAGCTGCACGTGCTGTGAGTGCAGGCCCTCAGAGGGCAGGGAAGGTAGGTGCTGCTGCTTGGGGCCCTTCTTGTGGCAGCCGGAATTGTGGGAAAGCATCGTCCCCTGGGCAGTGGCTGTACCAGAGCCCTTCCCCTGCGCTCCTTTGAGCTCTGAGTGACCTAGTCCAGGGCTTGCTTTCCAAGATGCCAGTTGTGCTCTGCTTTTGCAGCACATCTGTTTCTGCTGCCTTCTCTGTGGACACAGCAGAAGATGCCTGCATGGGGCCCTGTTTCTGGTGGGAAGTTAACTGCTGGGCCTGTGTGGGGTGGAAGCTGGAGAGCTTCTGTTCATGCTCATGTCGATGATGGGGCAGCAGGAAAAAAGGGGTTCTTCAGTCTTGTTCAGATTCATTTCAGGTCTGAATGGGGCGGAGGGGAAGACTTGCAGCAGACAGGGGTCAGCGGAGAGTGTGAGGATTACCCTGCCCTTTACGGGCGGATGTAGCTGCCCCTAGTGTACCTGTGGTGCTCTCTCTCTCCTTAGCTGGACAACACTGCCCATTTCCTAGATTGGAGGGGAATGCTTTTTTTTGCCTGTGCTTCCCTCCATTGACTTCCCCGTTAGGAAAGACCTGCTCTCCTAACTCAGGTTCTTCATTCTCGACCTTGCCGAAAGCCCGGCAGTGTGATTCGCCCTTCTCCTGCATTCCCCTGCAGATGCTATTCTGTCCAATTGGGGGGCAGCCGTGAGAAACAGGCAGGTTTGTTTCAGAGTTTCTGAGAGGCAGCTTCTTCTCTGAGCAGTGGAAACGTTTGCTGCCCTTGTGAGCAGCGAGATCCTTTGCTTGGCAGCATCTCACATGAGTCTCTCACCTTTGCAGGTGCCAGATATAAGCAATTCAGCCCTCACAGCCATCAGAAAGGTTGCTGCTCAGGCCCTTGCTGGGCCTGGCGTTGTCCTTCCCAAGTGAGTATGTTTGCTTGCTTCTTAGCCTCCAGCTGACCCAGCAAGCAGCTTCTCACTGCGTGTGTGGGAGTGCTGTGCTGCGAGGGTTGGTGAAGGCTGCTCAGGAAGTGATTTGGGAGTAACACTTTCCACTGGCTGGTTCCCAGGGAACTCCAGGTTTGCTCTGGCTTAACCTGAGCTTTGTGTGGCGGTGGGAGGGCGTGGCAGAGGCCGTTTCTGCAGAGCTGTGTCCTGATTCCCTCCTAGCTAAGGGGATGGATCCCTTAAAGGCCTGGCTCATGGAGGCTGTTGTTTGCAGAGGCACTGACATGAGGATTGGAAAGACTGCAGGGGGTGTGGAGGGCTAGGCTGGAGTTTCAAACAGTGGTGGAAAGGCAGAGGAAAGGAGACTAGTTTCTTCTGCCTGGACGCAAGCGTGGTCAAGAGCTGGGAGACTGCCTCTGGTGGCCTCATGGAGGGTTTGTCTTGGAAAGCTGCCAAAATCTTTCTCATGGGAAAGCCAGGGAAACCCTGGAAGAGTCTGAGAAGGAAGCTCCCGCCCCTCCCAGCACTGGAGGTCTTCACATGGTCACTGCATTTCCTACAACAGTCCTCCAGGATCTGGCATAATCTGCATATTGTACTTAGGGATCAGATGGGCTTCATAGGAGCTCTGACACGTGTCTGTGTGTCCCTAATGAACATAAGCTGCCAAGGACATGCTGCATGGCAATGTGGTGCCCTTCCTTCAATGTGGAGTCTTTTCCCTATCTCCAGGCTTGAGCTGGTGACTTCCCCCACCAAACCCGCAGTGAGAGCTGTGAAAGAGCCTTGGGAAGAGGAAAAGAGAAGAGACAGTCTCGGTGTTGAGAAAGGTAACAGAGCAGCTGATTGCTGCCAGGGTTTTGCACCTTCTCCTTCTGTCCTCCTTGGCAGGACAGCGGAGCCAAGGCTCCAGTGCAGTGGCTTAGATAGTACGAGGCACTAGATGCAGTTCTGCTCACCCGTGATGGGAAGTCTCCAGTGCCTCCTGCGGGGGTAAGACCCCATGGCAGGCCAACAGTCCCAAGTGAAGCTAGTCCCTTTGAGTTAAACTTTCCCAGGGGAATCGTGCCCTAATGTACACTGCCAAGTACTTTCCATGGGAGAAGGAGGAGAAGAAGGGAGTCCAAGCTGAGGAGAATCCTTGTGAATCGTTGCTTCTGTCTGGAGCAGAATGATAATGGAAGGAGTGCCCTAAGTCAGGACCTATCTCATGGAATCCTAGTACTTTCCTCTGATGGGAAAAGCCACCTAGAGGAGATGGACAAAAGTCCGGTGATGTGTGCCAAGACTTCCTCGGATGTCCAAAGCAGGCAGCTTGACCCTTTGCTTGAAAGTTTTTCATTCAAACTGCCAGACCAGTGCTTTTGGGTTGACTGCCTCATCAGAGAAAATGCAGCCCGTGAGATCCAACGAAGGATCGCAGGCTGTTTCCCTCGTGTGAAGTTATGGCCCCAAAGAGTCTCTCGTAGGTCACCAGCACATCCCTGCGAGCCCCACTGTTCCTAGTGTGGACAGGGTAGAGCAGTAGAAAAGCACTCCCACAGGGAAGGGTGTTTTAGGCTAGAAATGAAGAGCTGGACAGGAGCCAGAGTGAGGGAGGGCCTCAGAGTGCCTTGGAAACATGGCTTCAAAGGAATCCCCTTGAGGCTTCACAGGTCTATCACTGACTAGAGCGGTGCTGCACATCACTGCTATACAGATGACCACCTCGATGGTGCTCTGCAGGGTTTTCTTGTCTGCTGCTTACAGGGGATGTTCCTGCCGTGTACATCTCCATTCAAGACAAGCAGCCTGCTAGAATGGAAAAAGACATGGGGAAGAGAGTCAAGCGGAAAGAGCCTCATAGCAGGTGAGATGCTTGGAGCTGTGTGTGAGGGTGAGCCTGTAGCCTTGTTGGTCTTGGAGATGCATGTTTCCCTTGGACATCATGGCCCTAGTGACTCTGAATGCCTTTCATCCCATACTGCAACAACTAGTAATCTCTGGCTGGATGGACAGCACAGAGCAAGTGGTTGGGAGAGCCTCCTGTTGGCTTCCTGTTTCTGCTGCCACTGCTTCCCGGATGGAGACCCTTGGGAATGTCAAATCCTGCTTCCCAGACACGGGGGCCTTTCCACAATTCCCCATAGTCGAAAGTAAGCAGGATTGTTTCTACCTGCCGACAGCAGGGCTTGGAGTCTAAGGATATGTTGTGAGGCTGAGGAGAGGTCTGCATGCTCTTGTGAAGCCTTTGCAAGAGGGAGGTGTTTGCCTGCCCTTTGGGCCACAGCGCGAGCTGTTTCCAGAGGCCAGGGAGTATGCAGTGAGAGGGGACTCAACAGAGAGGAGCTCTTTCTTGGCCTGGAAAGGATGCTGCCTTGCAAGCAGAAGGGCAGTCTCCCTCTTTCTGCCCCCAAGGCCAAGGAGCAGGGGCTGTTCTCACAGTGCCAGATTCACGTAGTGAACTTGAAGCCCTTTCCTTCACGTGAAACCTCTTTCTGGGGCTGGCACAAGCCGAGCGTGGCTACACCCTGCTGTCAGGCACCTCTCTGTGTGCCCAGAGCATCCTGAATGCCTGATCAGAGTTGTGGGCTCTGAGATAAGGGGACTGTGTGTGTATGGGCAGAGTCTGGGAGAGGCAGGAGGTCTCCAGTGAGAGTGAGAGAGAGCCTCTGCCCCTACTGCCATCAAAGCCTTTCCCAAGCATGTCCCTGGGGCAGGCGAGTTACAATGAGCAGCGTAGCTGCAGAGGTAGCAGTGCTTGACTCCCTCGATGCCTTTGTCCTGCTTTGTGCCTGGGTGCCCAACTAGAATCCATTTTCCATCCTGAAAACAGAGTGTTTGGGAGCACTGAGCAGTGGCTAAAGGAATTGGGAGGAGCGGGGGCAACGGTGTGTCTTGGAGCCTGTCACTGTTGCTGTGCCTGCTGTTCTCCTTGCTGCATGGAGAGAAAGCCTTGGTGTGGGCAGCCTGAGCTTTGCTCCAGGCATGTTGTGCAGCCTTGCATGACTTGGCAGGGCATGATCTCCACCTCTGATGTGGTCAATTAGTGGAACTCATGTCCTTTGGCTGCAGGAGAACCCATCTTGTGAGCGTGGGGGACAGGCCCAACCGGCACTGTGCTCATGCCACCTCCCCGCGGTGTGTTTTTGCAGTGCGTTTCAGGCCGTCCCAGGGTACTCTACGTGGAGGGCAGCACAAGGCAGGAGGAAGGAAGCCGCTGCATCTGGATGGTCAGCAGTACGTCCTGTGAGTGCAGGCCCTCAGAGGCCAGGGGAGGTAGATGCTGTTGCTTGGGGCCCTCGTTGTGGCTGCCTGCATTGTGGAGAAGCATCATCCTATGGGCAGTGGCTGTACAGGTTCTGCAGTCACTGGCTGCTTTAGGGATGCATTGAGAGCAGCAGCTGAGCGGCTTTGGAAGTAGGGCACAAACCGCTGTGGAATTGTCTTGCAGGTTCAGCACAGAACAGAAACTCTGCCAAGCATTCTGGCCAGCTCAATCCTGTCGCAAAGCAGGAAAGCTAGGAAAGACCTTAAGAAGGTCCTGGACATTGTGGAATGGCGAGAGCTAAATGAAAGCATCACTTACCACATCTCAGCAGGAACGACTGTGACTTTGAAAGATTACTTCTCCTGCAAAGAGGAGAATGCAAAAAGGCTGGCCAAGCAGCAGGGAAGAGAAGAGAAAGAGTACGTATGTGGTAGCTTCAGGGAAAGCTTGGGACATCTGAGTGGCAGTGACCCGCCACGGGGTCAGGCTCCCAGTCCCCGAGCCACCGGCTTGCACAGAGCATCCTATGGCTTTTCCTGACATGGGATTGACTTGGGTTCGGCCCTGACACCAAGCACCTCTCTGTAGCCCCAAGCAAATGCCCAGCACTGCTTTGGAGGGGAAGGCCTGTGGCTACCAATGGGAGCAGGCGTGGGAGGCCCTGGGGGAGGAGAGAAGCAGGAGGGCTCTCAGCCCGAGTGAGGGAGAGAAGGTGTCGGTGCTTCTGCAGCCACAGTTCAGCAGCAGACAGCCACCCTGGCCTTGTACCAGACTTCCCTTCCATCCCAGGCATAGCTGTTGGGTGCTCAGAAGGGGATTTATTTCAGTGTGGACATGGGTGACTGGAGAATGGAGAAGTCCAAGGCACAGAGCTGTGTCTGTTATTACTGTTCTGGTTTTATATACTTTGCAAGAAACATCCTCTTTTGTATGACAGCCTGTCTTTGTGGCTGGCACAAAAGAGTGCCCAGAACAGGAATACTGCAGGAGTGCTTTACTCCCTTGATAGCTTCCTCCTTCTTTGACCCAGAGTGCCCAGCTAGAATCCATTTTCCATTCCTAAACACAGAGTGTTTGAGACCAGTGAGCAGTGGCAAATGGCACTGGCAGGAAAGGGGACAACAGTGTGCCTTGGAGCCTGTCCTTGGAGTTGATTCTGCTGCTCTGCTTGCTGCAAGGAAAGAAAGGCTCCGTGTTGCCATCCTGAGCTTTGCTCAGGTGCTCTCTGTCTCATCCATGTGGCCACTGTCAGTCAAAACCACGGGCTTCTCCTGCAGGACTTCCTCCTGCTGCTGAAGCAGGTGCCTGGCTTGGGAGCGCAGAGTGGAGACCTAACTCCCCCTGTGCTCACACCACCTCCCTGCGGTGTCTATTTGCAGTGTGCTTCAGGAGCTCCTGTGGGAATGGGAGGCAGTGGTAGCCGGAAAGGAGCAACCTCCTAAAGCTAGATCGCCACCGAGGTGGGAGGTGAGTGAAGGCCCTCAGAGCGAGGAACTGGTAGGTGCTGCTGCTTGGGGCCCTTCCTGTGGCAGCCGGAATTGTGGGAAAGCATCATCCCCTGGGCAGTGGCTGTACCAGAGCCCTTCCCCTGCGCTCCTCTGAGCCCTGAGTGTCTTTGTCTGGGGCTTGCTTTCCAAGATTCTGGTTGTGCTCTGGTTTTGCAACACATCTGTTGCTACTGCCTTCTCTGTGGACACAGCAGAAGATGCCTGCATGGGGCCCTGTTTCTGGTGGGAAGTTAACTGCTGGGCCTGTGTGGGGTGGAAGCTGGAGAGCTTCTGTTCATGCTCATGTCAATGACGGGGCAGCAGGAAAAAAAGGATCCTTCAGTCTTGTTCAGATTCACTTCAGGTCTGAATGGGGCGGAGGGAAGACTTGCAGCAGACAGGGGTCAGAGGAGAGGGTGAGAAGTAACCTGCACTTTACGGGCAGACATACCTGGTGTACCTGTGGTGCTCTTTCTCTCCTTAGCTGGACAAGGGGGGAAGACTCGAGGCAGACAGGGGTCAGGGGAGAATGTGAGGAATAACCTGCCCTTCAGGGAAAAAGAGACCCACTGCACACATGCTGCCCTCTCCCTCCCTAGCTGGACAGCGTTGCAGGTTTCTTACTCTGCAAGTGGCAATTCCCTCAGCTCACTTATGCTGCCAGGAGAGATCAGAGCCTGAGGGAGAAGTGCCAGTGGGAAAGACCATGAGCCCTGGTCAAGCTGTGACATAGGCTGGGGCCTGTTGTGGGGCTTCTCACTGTTCTCCAGCTTGGGCTGCAGCGTTGCTACCCTGGGGCAGCAGTTGCCGTTTGGGGTGCCTGAGGGCAGGCGAAACCAAAAGGGGCTGGTGACTGCACAGGTCCTGCAGTCACTGGCTGCTTTAGGGATGCATTGAGAACAGCAGCTGAGTGGCTTTGGAAGTGGGGCACAGACCTGTGTGGAATTGTCTTGCAGGTTGAGCAGAGACCGGAGAGCCAGGAAACCATTGAGGGCAGCTCAAGCCTGTCGCAAAGTAGCAAATCAAGTGCGACTAGTGAGAAGCCACCTGTAGAAATGCCCAGCATTCAGGAAGTTGTCAAGTACGACTTTGGAACGGGGAAGGAAGTCGTCGTGAATGTTTATTACTCCTGCGTAGAGGAGGAGGCAAAAAGGCTGGCTGAGGAACGGGAGGCCACACTAGACATGGTACGTATGTGCCAGCTCCAGGAAAACCTGAGACATCTGAGTGGCAGTGGCCCACCACGGGGTCAGGCTCCCAGTCCCCGAGCCACCAGCTTGCACAGAGCATCCTATGGCTTTTCCTGACATGGGATTGACTTGGGTTCGGCCCTGACACCAAGCACCTCTCTGTAGCCCCAAGCAAATGCCCAGCACTCCTTTGGAGGGGAAGGGCTGTGGCTGCCAATGGGAGCAAGCGTGGGAGGCCCTGGGGGAGGAGAGAAGCAGGAGGGCTCTCAGCCCGAGTGAGGGAGAGAAGGTGTCAGTGCTTCTGCAGCCACAGTGCAGCAGCAGCCACCCTGGCCTTGTACCAGCCTTCCCTTCCATCCCAGGCATAGCTGCTGGGTGCTCAGAGGAGGATTGCAGTGCGGGACCTAGAAATCGCACCAGCGTTTGTTTGCAACCTCTCCCTGAATGCTGAAGCCAAGGCACAGGTTCACTCCCAGCCTCTGCCCCCGTGCACCCAGGCTGAGGAGCTGCTTATGCGACCCTGTTTGGACACAGGGGCGGTGAGCATGGACACACCATCAGAAGCCCATCCAAAGATACGTGGCCTGGACAAGCCTGCACTGTGCCTCTGCCTTTCGCCCTGTGCATAACACAGCCTCTTCCTTTCTCACTTCTTAGCCCTGTGAAGAAGAGCAGTATCCAGAGACAGAAGAAGAAGAAGAAGAAGAAGAAGAAGAAGAAGAAGAAGAAGAAGAAGAAGAAGAATCTCTGCCTGTCAGCTGGGCCAGCACATCTCCAAGCTGCTCATCAACAGCTATGGGTGAAGACCAGCCCATTGAAACAAACCCTGAAGAAGGTCTTGCCAGCATGCAGGGTGAAGACAACGCCACGACTCCCAGCCCCCAAAGCAGCCTCCACAGTGAGGCAGAGGAGGAAGAACCTAAAGAATAAATGTGGCATCTCCCAGCACAGTTGAGATCAGCTGCCAATGCTTATTCTCCTGGGGGCTGGGCACTGGTGCCATCACTTGGGGCTGGTGTACGGCTCCTTTCATAGAGTCTTCAGGGCTGGCTGGAAGGATGTGGTGCCGACATAACAACCTTGAGTGGCTTGGCCATGGATCTGGCCTGTTCTGACCTGGCTGGCTGCTGCTCTCAGGAGCCACAGAGGTGAGGAGCGATGCTGGGTCTGCCTGGCTGGTGGCACTGGGGCCAGCCAGCTCTGAGTGCTGTAAGGCTGTAAGGGTGAGTGAGAAGGGCAGCAGCATGGCCCACTGTGCCTAGGGCCACAGAGGCCAGAGAGGTGCCCCAGCCCTCCTGGGGGCAGAGATGCTTGTCAGCACCTGCTGCCAGGCCCTGCCTGGCCTCACCCCAGGGGCCCAGGGGCCCCTAGGTGCTTGCCTCTCCTTGGGGCCTGGCTGGCACAGCCAGCCCATTCCCAGGGGCCAGGAGCTTTCCCCCGGGAGCAGCAGCCTCCATGGCGCCTGTGGGAGCAGGGGAGGAGACCCAGCGCTCCTGCCAAATGCAGTGTTGGGCTGTGGGAGCACTGAGACAGAGCCGTGGTCCTCTGTGGCTCAGACAGCCTCTGCTGGCAGTGCCTGCCCTGGGCTTGGGCTTAGGCTCTGCCAGCGCAAGGGCTGGAGCTAGCTGCAGCTGCGTTTGCTGGAGAGGAAGCAGCTTTAACTGCTTCTGATTTCTTAGGAGTAGGAAGGGTGAAGCTAGAGCTGCCAGGAGACTAGAGCCCCGCAAGCTGTAAAAATGTAGCCAAGTATTTCCACAGCTGGAGCATGCATGCCCATGAGGGCTGGAAAAGCAGCTGTTCCCCACACTGCTGTCAGGGCAGGAACTCCATTCAGACATGCTGACGAAAGCGTGGATGAGCTCTGGCCCCGGCGCCTGGCTCTAGAGGAGTGCTGTGTGCCTGAGACATGGGTCTCCTGCCTGGCCCAGGTGCCAGGTCCAGCCTCTGAGCAGCCTGCCACTGCCCCTGGGGCAGGACCTGCCCTGCAGGACCTGATGGGCAAGCAGCAGGCACATTGCTGTTGCTTATGCTTGCAAGGTCACTTCTGCCTCACAAGCTGACAGGCTAAAACAGCAGCAACACTGCTTCTGTTTGAGCTGCTGAGGTCACTTGTGCTGCAGTGTCTCCCAGGCCCACAGCACGCACTTGACTTTTATGCTGACAGCAAGGTCACGGCTGCCTCAGTACCTGAAGGCCAGTATGAGGCAGTTGTCCCTGGACTTGAGGAGAGCAAACATTGCCTTCTTCAGGGACCTGCTTGGGAGAATCCCATGGGATAGGTCCTAAAAGGAAGAGGGGAAAGTGGAAGAAAGCTGGTTAACATGCAAGGAGCTCCTCCTCCAAGTTCAGGAGTGGTCCACCCCAAGGAGCAAGAAGTCGAGCAAAGCGGACACAAGACCTGCATGCACGAGCAGGGAGCTCCTGGCAAAACTCCAACATAACAGGGAGTACATAGAAGGTGGAAGCAGGGACAGGTAGCCTGGGAGAAAAACAGTCACAATGTCCCAGGACACACAGACGGGGCCTAGGCCCATCTGGAGTTTAATCGGGTGAGGGATGTCAAAGCCAACAAGAAGGGCTTCTAGAAATACATCTGTAACAAAAGGTTGCTGAATGGGCCAAGGGCCCTGGCAACAGAGGACACAGAAAAGGCAGAGAGCCTGAGTGCTGCCTTTGCCTCAGGTTTTACTCCTCACATCGGCAGTAAAACTTCACTGCTCAGACCAGCCCTCAGCAATCCTAGGCCCTGGAGAACACGGGGAAAGTCTGGAGAAAGGAAGACTTTCCCTTGCTGGAGGAGGATCAGGTTAGCAGTCACTTCAGCACACTGGACATCTACAAGTCCATGGGCCCTGACATGGACATCCATCCAGGAGTGCTGAGGAAGCTGGCCAATGTCATTGCAAGGCCACTCTCAAGCATCTGCAAAAGGGCAAGGTGATCAGGAGAGGTGCCCGAGGGCTGGAAGAAAGCCAGTGTCACTCCAGTCTTCAGAAAGGGCAACAAAGAGGACCCAGGGAGCTACAGGCCAGTCAGCCTCACCTCCATCCCTGGAAAGGTGATGGAGCAGCTCTTCCAGGACACCATTTCCAAGCACATGAAGAGCAAGAAGGTGATATTGACCAGCAGCAGTCAGCATGGATTCACCATGAGGAAATCATGGTTTACCAACCTGATAGCCTCCTATGATGGAATGACTGGCTGGGGAGATGAGGGGAGAGCAGTGGATGTTGTCTCCCTTGACTCCAGCAAGGCTTTTGGCACTGTCTCCCGTAACATTCTCGTAGGCAAGCTGAGGAAGTATGGGCAAGAGGAGTAGGCAGTGAGGTGGACTGAAAACTGGCCCAGTGGCAGAGCTCAGAGGGCAGAGCGCAAAGTCTAGCTGGAAGCCAGCAGCGTCCGCTGGGGTCAGTACAGGGGCCAGTCTTGTTCAGCTTATTCATGACCCGGATGATGGGACAGAGCTCACCCTCAGCAAGTGTGCTAATGATACAAGTTTGCTGAGCAGGCTCTGATGCTATTCAGAGGGACCTCGACAGGCTGGAGAAACAGGCAGAGAGGAACCTCATGAAGTTCAATAAAGCAAATGCAGGGTCCTGCACCTAGGGAGGAATAACCCATGCTCAACTACAGGCTCCACTGGGAAGCAGTGCCGCAGAGAAGGACCTGGCGGACACCAAGCTGACCACGAGCCAGCAAGGTGCCCCTGTGCCAAAGGCAACTAAAGGTATCCTGGGTTGCCTTAGGAAGAGCATTGCAGGCAGGTCGACAGAGGTGATCCTCCCCCCCTGCTCAGCCCTGCTGAGGCCACACCAGCAGTACTGAGTCCAGTTCCACATTCCCAGGTATGAGAGATGGAGCTACTGGAGCAAGCCCAGTGAATAGCCACTAAAAGGCAAAAAATGGAAACACAGGAAGATCTAACTCTAATCACGGTGATCTTGCTTCCCTTTAGCCCTTCCCGGCTTGTCACACTGCAATAGCTTGTGTGTCATGAGCACGCCTCAAAGTGCATGAGTGACACTTTCTCCTCTGGTGGCATTCCTGTATTTCACACCTCATACAACTTCACCTGAAGCCTGCGTATGCCAAGTGACAGCTGGGCATAGAAGAAGCTGAGCACAAGAAAGAGGTTTTCGACTCTGCTTGCTCTTGTTCTGGGCATCGGCCTGTTCAGGTTGGGCTGCCTCTGTCAAGGTTTGCTCACTTGAAAAAGATGCAAAGCAAAGAGATAAGTGAGAGTGTGTGTGTGTGTGTGCGCGCGTGCATGCGTGTGGAGGGACGGGGGAGGGGAGGGAGATGCAGGGCAGGAGGTTGGAATTGCAAAGGTGCAGAAAGCAGAGACCTGAAGAAAGGGAGCTATGAACAAAGTTGCACAGGATGCTGCTCTCCTGCTATAGGCAAAGCAGGCAACGGAGATCAAGAAGACAAAAGACACTTTTCCCTTCCCTTAAAATTTGTCAGGCAATAGTCTGTAATTGATCCATGGTATTAGCTTCTCACGGACATGGACACACAACTCAGGGGCATGATTTCACTTGGACTTAGACAAGTACAAGGGGAGAGGGCAGCAGGAAGATGCTACGACCTGGCTCTGCAGCACACTGCAGGGCAGGGGTCTCGTGACATGTAAATGACCATGATGACGATCAAGCCCACCTGCCGAAGGTCAGCGCTGTGGCTAAGCTCTTTTCCCCCTGTTAGGGTGGTCAGGAGGGGACATTAGCGGGTGGTGTCACAGTCAGCTGAGGGGCATGGGAAACCATGCTGCCACAGCACGTGGCCCTTCCTCTACAGTCCTGCGCTCCTGCTGTCACAGGATGGCTGGTCTGTGCTGAGAGGGATTTCTGGCTGGAAACAAGCCCCGGGGAGGATGAAGAGGGTCACAGGGGAGGAGAACTGCTGCTTCCAGGCCTTGCCTGGACCCACAGCAGCTGGCAGACACATCCTGAAGCCGTGAACATGGAGAGAGTTCTAGCCTGGGGGTTGTCACATTGCATTAGGCAGGAGACACTGGCAATATTGGCAGTGCCTGGCAGGGCACAACCGTCCCCTCCATCAGCTGGTGCCAGCAATCTGCTGTCCTTCCTGGAGGGAAGGTCCTCCGAACACAAATCCTCCTTCGGCCCTCACACACCAGCTCTCCTCTCCTCTTCACCTTCCTTCTGGCGAGGACACACAGGTCACTCCTATTCCCATAGACAAGACCATTGCAAATTCCTGCCCTGCCCTCCAGCTCACCTGCAGCCACTCGCACGTTCACTGGCACTGCATCTGAGGACACTCAGGTCTGTCCTGCAGCCATCAGCACAGCTACTCAGCACTGCTGGCCCCACACACAGCCTGCCAGTCTCCCAAGAAAGCCCTCCTCCAGCACCCCTCCAACACCACACAAAGCCAGGCAGGACACACTTTAGTCCCTTGAGCCTCACAAAAGTCCCATTGAGCAGGAGAAAGGCATTTGCAGAGTAAGACCCCATGGAGGTGAGCAATGTACATGGGCAGTAGAAACACAACCCTCATCCCCCTGGAAACTCCTGCTCCTCCTGGGGCTCAAGTTTCAGCCCTGCATCTTCCACGGGGACAGATGGGTGGGGGGCTGGGAGGGTAGGAGCTGCCTTGGGGCAGGGGCTGTCAGCAGGAAGGCTCCTGGTCTCAGGACTAGAGGCAAAATCTGAGTCCTGGCTCTCCCCAGAGCCCCCAGAGTCACCCCTGCCCTGCCCCACTGCTTCAGGGATGTGCTGGTGACTCCATCCCCGCCACCATCAGCAGCAGTGGTATTATTCCCTCACATCTACACTAGGGATCCAGGCCCCTCCCACAACTGCTTCCCAGCTCCATACATGGGGCCCCAGCACAAGTGCTCCAGTCTGGAGTGGAGCCAAAATATCCCCAGCCCCAGGATGTGCTACTGCCCACAGAGGGCCTGTGCAGGCCCTAGGGCTGGAGGAGCTCCCAGCCCAGCGTGGGGATGTGCTGCCATGGGAGAGGGTGCTGGTGACAGCCTCTGCCTCCCTCCTCTCCTGGAGGCCAAGATCCTGCTGTTTGCAGTGCTGCAGAGCTCTGGCTGTTCCCAGCAGGGAGCCCAACTTTGCCCTGCCCATGCTAGGGAATGGAGGGGGCTCACACAACCCCACTGCTGGGCTGTGGCTTGGCTGCCAGGGCAGAGGAGAGCTGCCCCTCCCGGGACCCAGGGCTGAAACCCTCCTGCGAAGCAGAGCCAGCTCTGGGCAGCACTGGGGCTGTGGGGGTTATCGTCTGCCTCCTCGAGAGAGGCACCAGACTCTGGGCAGACGTGTCTGGCTTTGTCTCCCGGCCTGATGGTGACTGCCGCGGGGGAGAGGTGAGCTGTGCTGGGGCAGCTTGGCAGGGAGAGGAGAGCTGCCAGCAGTCATATGGCCTCATGCTTTCCTGTGACTGGGAAGGCTGAAATCAGTAAATGAGTGGAGGATGGATGCGTAAGAGGCAGGGTGAGGGGGAGGACAAAAGTGAGTAAGGAAAAAGTAGCAATGGGGAAAGTAGGGAATACAAATCACAGCTTAGGAAGGAAAAATTAACACCAGGAAAAAAAGCTGTTCCCAGAAACAGCCCGTTATTCCCTCGCTGGGGCTCATCAAGAGATCAAAGCTTTTTCTATAAGCGCACAAACCACAGCCCACGAGACCTCAGCAGTCCGCACCATGCTCTCCCTGCAGCAGCACCCAAGCCAGGAAGACAGTGGTTTCTCTCTGGGCTTGCTTCCCCAAGCAGGCTCACAGCACATAGCCACTGTGCCAGCTCCAGCCTCACACCTGCTCCCAGGGATGGGGCTGCAGGGGCTGCTCCTGCTGCCTTTGCAGACACAGGTGCCACAAACAGGTCCTAGAGGTGGCCTTTTCCCCGCAGGTGACCAAAACACTCCTGGGCCCCTCTACTCAGGGCCAGGCAGGGGGACAGGGGTCCCCTGTGCACCAGAGTCCCAGTGCTCACAGCTCACAGCACCACTGCAGCCCAGGGCCATCAGCACTTGGGACCTCTCTGTCTCTCTCTAACTCCTATCCACCACACACTACCATTTATGCAAAACAGCACACACCTCTCATTGCAGTTTCTCATTAGTGGTATGGCATTTCACACCATCCCACTGTGCTGCTATTGCATACCTTCATGCATTTCAGAGCCATTAAACTTTCACATTTGGTAAGGTATTGTACTTTTCTACTCACTGAGTGGCTTGCAGCTCCTTCACTGCCCAGCCTGCTGCCCAGGACAGCACCAGAGCCCTGACCCTGTAGTACCTCCGGTAGCTCCTGCTGCCCCAGGCAGAGCGCACTCTGATCTGAGATGGTGCTCAAACTTGTTTCTTGCACTCATTTTCTCTCTCTGAGCTCTGTCCTGCTTGTCTCCTGGGATGTCCCTGCTCCCCAGAGAGTCTTTCCCCAGGTGAGTGGGTCTGTGCTGACCTGCACAGCAGTTCATGCACCCCTCCCCTCTGCTCCTCACAGGGTCTTGCACTACTGCTACACTGCAGTGCTATCAGATGGTGGGATTACAGCACCGTGGGGTGACCCCTGATTCCTCACTGGCTGTGCTGGTTGGGGTAGGAAGGAGAACCAGACAGACATGGCTCAACACCACCGACACTGCTAGCACGTGTTTGTGCTCATGGATGTGCTGAGAGTGATCCCAGGGTGTTTGCAATGGCAGCAGATGTGTTTTTGTGTGCCCTAGCTCTGGCCTGTGGTGTTACATGAGAGTGCATGGATCACTCTCCAGCCCCCTTTCCCTGGGTGTCCCAGGTACCCACTGCTTCTGCAGGGATTGCAGAGCCCTCCTTTCCTATGCATACCTGGGTATAGGGCTTTATGTGACTCCACCATGAAACATCCCTCACTTTGTGAGGCTCCACTCCCTGCCCACCCCTGAGGCACACACTCTTCCTAGAGATCCCCCGAGCTCTCCTGGTGGCCAGCTTCCTTTCCAGAAGGATGGCATCTGTGAGCAGCCCCAGACAGGCAACACAGAGACCACTCACCATCTCTGCTTGCACTGGTCACCACGAAAGGAGCCCCAAATCCAGCCCTCGGTCCCTGGTGGATCACACTGGGACTCTGAGCTCATCCTGCTGGGCCCATGGAGTTCACAAGCAGGACAGCAGGCCCTTTTGTGCTGCAACCCTTGGGTGTGTTTTTTACTCTCCTTTCTGAAGAAAGGCAAGACTCACGGCACAACACGGAGGAGATCCCCTTTTATTACAAAACGTTATTTGGGACCCCAGGTCTGACATAAAGGAGCCCATTGCCTCGTCCTGCCTGTGCTCACAGGAATGCACGGGGAAGCATAACCGTACCACCACCACATTAGGAGAGCTCTTAGGTTGTATATACACACTAGAGCACAGCAGCACAGTGTGGCAATGAAGAGAACAGCTCCGAACAGAGAAAATCCTGCTGTTGTTGGGCAGACGTGTTTCCAGGAAAGCTGCAGCCCCCATGTGACAGCTGCAGGGAGGAAATACTTGCTGTGGTAGAGGGAGAATGGTCCTGCAGAGCATAGGGTCTGTCCCCACAGGCTGCATCCAGACGCTCCTCCACTTCTGCTCTGTGCACTGCAGCCCTGTAGAGGGAAGGGACTGACCCACTGTGATAGCTGCCTGCCACCCTTGCAGAAGAGGCATGTGAGATCACACTCTGACTGTGGCCAGGGGAGTTGAGCTCTCCTAATGCACATGGGACCCATGCTGTCAACCCATCTGTACTTGCACAAGCCTGACTCTTCCCCCCGAGCTCCTTTGGTATCACTGCTGAAAGAGACACTGCAGTGGGAAACTCTCCTCGTTGCACTGGGGCATCCGAGGGAGCTCAGACTAGTATGCCTTTGAGGTTCCCTCCTCCCTGCTGATGAAGGGGGAAGCCTGGCTTCCTCCTTCAGCACAGTTGTTGGGTCAGATTCAAATGAGAGATTCCAGAGGACAAGTAGCACTTTTCTTTCTTTCTTTTTTTTTTTTTTTCTTTTTTTTTTTTTTTTTTTTTTTTTTGCAGGAGTGTAAATAATAAAAAAATGAATAACACATTGCTTTGATGCCAAATACGCTGGAAATGGGGAAGAGGTGCACATAGGGCAGTTACTGCTCCCGACATTGTACCCACCTGATCCGCTTCCTCACTGCATCTTGCAGCTCCTTGTTCCTCATGCTGTAGAAGAGCGGGTTTACTGTTGGAGGCACAACAGAGTACAGAACTGCCATCACCAGATCCAGAGATGGGGAGGAGATGGAGGGCGGCTTCAGATGGGCAAACGTAATAGTGCTGACAAAGAGGGAGACCACAGCCAGGTGAGGGAGGCACATGGAAAAGGCTTTGTGTCGGCCCTGCTCAGATGGGATCCTCAGCACAGCAGTGAAGATCTCCACATAGGACAGCACAGTGAAAACAAAACACCCAGAGACTAAACAGGCACTAACCACAATAAGCCTGACTTCCCTGAGGCTGGTGTCTGAGCAGGAGAGCTTGAGGATCTGGGCAATTTCACAGAAGAACTGCTCTAGGATGTTGCCTTGGCAGAGTGGTATTGAAAATGTGTTAGCAGTGTGCAGGACAGCACAGAGAAAACCACTGGCCCAGGCAGCTGCTGCCATTTTGACACAAGCTCTGCTGCCCATGAGGGTCCCATAGTGCAAGGGTCTGCAGATGGCAATATAGCGGTCATAGGCCATGGCAGTGAGAAGAAAATACTCAGCAAAAATGAAAAGGACAAGAAAAAAGAGCTGGGCAGCACATCCTGAGTAGGAAATGGCTCTGGTGTCCCACAGGGAATTGGCCATGGATTTGGGGACAGTGGTGGAGATGGTGCCAAGGTCAAGGATGGAGAGGTTGAGGAGGAAGAAGTACATAGGGGTGTGGAGGCGGTGGTTGCAGGCTATGGTTGTGATGATGAGGCCATTGCCCAGGAAGGCAGCCAGGTAGATGCCCAAGAAGAGCGCAAAGTGCAGGAGCTGCAGCTCCCGCGTGTTGGCAAATGCCTGGAGGAGGAACCTGTTGAAGGAGCTGCTGTTGGACATTTGCTCCCCCTAGGCATGGGGGATCGTCCAAAAAGACAAGACATAGACAAGTTAGGACAGAATTCTCTGGGCCAAACTTTCTATTTCTTAGTACTCTGCCCCTCCAAAAACATGTATCACCTGTCCCCACCTTGGTTTGCAGCCCAGCCAGATATCCCACAGTCAAATGGTTAAAGGTCCTAAGGATGGGATGTTCTGAAGAGAGAATTGGCTCATTGCTAGCCCCTCTCCCCTGCTCCTCCCCCCGCCCCAGCACTGCCCAGAGCCCCAGAAGCTGGAGGGGGACTTGATTACCTTTCTCAAATATACATCTCTATGGCAGGACCTGCAGGGTCAGTGTCTGAATTGCATCTCAAACATTCCTGCCCAGGGAGTCCAAGTGGAAGGACAAGAACAGCATAGACAGGTAGGGAAATACAGGGCAGTATCGTGGCATTTCTTCTGAGGGAGGCAGGAACATGGAGACTCAGGGGAACACTCAGGGTTTTCTCCTCTCCTGGGTGTCCATCAGCCAAGGAAAAACCTCATGCCATGGATCCTACAGGCTTGAGGGCAGAGAGCTGGAACAGGTTGCCCAGAGGGGTTGTGTTTGTGGAGTCTCCTTTTCTGGAGATACTTAAAACCCGCCTGGATGCAATCCTGTCTAATATGCTGTAGGTGACCCTGCTTGAGCAGGGAGGTTGGACTAGATGATCTCCAGAGGTCCCTTCCCACCTTACCCATTCTGTGATTTGGTGAGCTGATGGGTGAGAAGAGGAGATGTTGAAGTCTGCAGTTTCCTCCCACACTTTGACCATGACTGCTGCCTGGAGCTATCCCTGCAGGGAGGTGTTTCTCTGTCCCCACGTCCCTCTCCTGTCACTGCTCACAAACCCCATTCCCCTCATGGGGCACTCAACCTTGCCCTGCAGACACCTCCCAGGAGCAGGCAACTGCCCAGGGGCATCTCAGTGACACAGGGGCTAAGGAGCAGGTGAGATATACCCTGATGAGACTGGAAAGGTGATGCTCGTTCTGTCTGTAGGCTCTGGGGTGGATGAAGAGATTTGCTGAGTTCCCTCCAGAATTGCAGCTCGCTCACTGTCAAGTTTTGGAGCCTCAGTTGCCTGTCTAAATCTGACAGATCCAGCAACATTTCATCCCACCCACAGACAATACGACTGAAGGTAGAGACTCATGGATGTCCCTTCCCTTTCAAGTATGCCCTGCCTTGACCTTCCTTTTGGAAACCCCCCTCCAGAATGTTCGCAGGGTGAGCTGGAGCTGTGAGCAGCCCTGACCCAGGCAGCATCCCCTCCACAGCAGAATAACCTGTCCTGCAGGGGTGTGATCCTCCCACCCAGAGCTCCTCCCCACAGCACTGTGGCGAGTTCCCTGGGCACGCTGAGTGCTGACCCTCGCAGGTGGCAGAGTCACTGCCCTGGGCGCACTGCACCCTGTGGTGCAGAAACACTGCTCTGAATTACAGCCCTGGGCAGACCTGAGTGCACTCCCTGGCTTCACAGCCCTGCAGCATCCCTGGAAGAAGGAAGCAGGATGCCCTGTCCCTCTGACAGGGTCCCTAGGAATCCCTGCTCTGAAGCACCAGCTGCTCCACACCAGAGAAATGGGGATACCCATTGTGAAAGATCCTATAGGCCATGGAATGTGCTAGCTTCAGAGAAAGCCTCAGGGTACCTCACCTGCACTGCCCTGCAGCCACAGACTTACTGTGTTAAGGGCGGCAAAGATTTATCTCCCAGTGAGCTCTCAGCTGTCCTCCCACTCCTGATTGCCTTTAACTTCCTTCTGTCTCACTCATCTTGCTCACCTTGCTTGTCTCCTCTGGGCACCTGGCAAGTGCACACCTGCAGCCCTGCTGCTGTATGCAGAGGAGCTGCTCCTGGGCAGAGTTGCTTCTCAGCAGTGCTGCCACATTGCCATGAGCTCATCCCTCCATCTCAGGAGCCTGGCCCTGCTTGGGAATAGTTGCCCAGCTGAAGGTGTGACTTTATCTGTCCTTCGGACTCCCTCCTCCTGGGAAATGTTCACTGAAGCAGACTGAAACAATCATCTCTAGTCTCTCCCTAGGAGAGACTGAAGAGACACCGATTCCAGCATTGTAATTTGTCACATCAGGGGATGGTTTTCTAAGAGAGGTGGAAATGTCCCACTCTGGAAGACTCTATTCTCAGCTCAGGACACCCCAAGAGGGACAAGAAGGGAGTTTGTTTCCCCATGGCTCAGGTGCAGTTCAGATGAATCAATCCAGGCATCATATGCCCTTTAGAAGTCCCTGGTCTGGAATGGGATTCAGATCCCTCCTTTGGACTCCACAAAACACAGGTGGTGGCATTCTCATTGCCCACACTGAACTGTGAACAACACAGATGTCTGCATGCAAGCTCCCTGTCTATACTCCCATTATTATCAATGGAGATGGAGGGTGGGAATCAACTGTTCAGACAAAAGCACCTTGTGAAATATGAAGAGACAGCAGTGATCCAAGATACGTGACAGTGTCTACCTACTCTGAAGGAGAAGCTGTGAGCCCCGTGTCCTTCTAGAGCCTGAGGTGAGAGCCAGGTGAGGAATTTTCTTGGCTCCCCGAAATGACACTGGATGCCTACTATGACTAGAGCTCTGCTCTCTAGGAAGCTGAGACTCGTGCACATCTCTACATTGCAGATAGTTAATGTAATTCAGGGCAGACACTTGATTTAGTGACAGAAAATAGATGAGCAGGACCATGTCAGATGCTCGGGGTGTCCAGCACAACCACCGCTCTAGCAGACACAGCATGGGACCTACACCCCTCCAGACTCTGGAGACAAGAGAGAAAGTCTGGAGAAAGGAAGACTTTCCCTTGGTTGAAGAGGATCAGGTTAGAGAACATTTAGGCAAACTTAACATCCACAAATCCATGGGCTCCAATTGGATGCACCCACCAGTACTGAGGGAGCTGGTGGATGTTACTGCTAAGCCACACTCCATCATCCTTGAAATATTATGGAGAACAGAGAGATGCCTGCAGCCTGGAAGAAAGCCAGTGTCACTCCAGTCTTCAGCCAGGGTGAGAAGGATGACCCAGGAAACTACAGGCCAGTCAGCTTCACCTCCATCCCTGGAAAGCTGATGGAGTAGCTCACCCTGCAGGTCACCTCTAAGCATATGATCATGCTTAGAAGGAAAAGAAGGTGATCAGGAGTAGTCAGCATGGATTCATGGAACTGAGATGTGGTGGGACCACTCATACAGCTAGAGGGCTGTGAGGGCAGGGTCCAAACTCTTCAGGAGAGACTGCTTGAAAGGTAGTTTCAGACAGGATGGAGCTTTTCTTGGTTTTGGCAAACAGCATGAGAAGGGGAAACAACTACAAACTGCAGCTTGTAACGTGCAGATGTGACTTCAGGAAAAGAAATGTCACCTGAAGTGTAGTGCTTTAGTGCAACAGGTCACCCTGAGGGAGTCTGTGATCAGCTACTGGCTTTGTGTTTCAAGGAAAAGCAAGTGAGGGCAGGGAGACATCAGTAAAGGCAGAGAGATCCTGCAGTGGTAGTGAGGTGAGGAAGCAGGTTGGGTGTCTACAGTCTGCAAGGAAAGAGGAGGAGGTATGAGACAGCGTAGGACAGCCTGTGGTGGAAACAACCAAGGGTGAAAGCCGAGGCTGAAAGCTCCCAGCAGAACTGAGGTCTTTGTCCTTTGGCTATGGCTGTTGTCTCTGCCACTAAGGCCTCTGAGAAGAGGTTGTTTCCTTATGCCACTGAGGCCTTGCTGCCTCCTTGTTCCCGGGAAACCCAGGAGGTGCTGTACCATTGTCCTGCTCTCGGTATGGCGCACCCCCACACTCACATTGCCCTAGGAAGAGGCCTGAGCACAGTGCGAGGGAAAGCATCACCCCACCCAGGGCCTGGGTGTCAGTGCCTGGCCATTTTGATTGACAAAACTCACCCAGCTTTGCATGACATTGGGGCCACCTGCACATTTCCTTTGCCTACTTGCAACTAGTGCCTCCAACTTTCAGGTGTAATCGGCCCCTGGGGAGGCTTTCTGAGTAATGGCCCTCAGTGGGACTCACTAATGCTCCAAGAAACTTTGGCATTTGCTACTGACTTTAACTACTTGAGAGGTTTGTTCAGTCTCCTCTCAGTAGGAGATCTGGTGCTCTGGATCAGCACCAAATACACTTGACGGGTCATTAAAATACTCAAAGCCCTAACAACCCATCTCACTCCCCCTGATTTTCTTCAGTTCTTGGGTGGCTCATGGGAGAGGTCTCAGCAGTGTATTTACAAGAGCAAGCTGTCAATGAAGACCTGAAAAAGAAAGGGCTTCTGCTTTTTAAGCTCTCTTTACTTTTCGGGTTACAGAGAAAGTGATAGCCACACTCTCCAGATCATTGTAACCCGGAGTGTCTCTGCCAGAATGAAGTCTGAGCATGGAGGAAAAGCAGTAGTTTTGATAGGAGACATGTATGGACAACCTTCCTCCTCACTTCCCAAACCCAGACAATCTTATGCCTCTTGGTGGCCTATCAGCTATTCAGGCAGACAGGACCTCACAACCACTCATCCCAGACAGCAGTCAGGTGCTCCCATCAGCTTCACCTATAGAAGTGACCTCACAACCACTTTCCCATCCATGTTCCTGCTCCCGGTCCATCACCTGCAGAGACAGAAGTCACAAAGTCACCTCCAGATCAGGGCCTCCTCCCATTCAAGGAGCTTCTGAGAGACAATCTAATTAAAATGTCACAAAAATATCAGCCTCCTGGTGGCCTACTAGCTCACCAGATACAACTGATTTTGTAATCACCTACCAAGCCAATGGGCCTCCTGCTGCTCTTTCCTCTTCCCTTATGGAAATGACCTCAGCATGTTCTGAATGACCTCACAATCAACACCCTAGCCCTGCGCCTCTTGGTGGCCGATCAGGTCCTCGCACAGAACTGACCACACAAACAGTTACCTGAGGCATGAGCCAAGGGCAGACCTATGGGCTGCTCAGACAGAGGTGACCTTACAACCATCTACCAAGCTCGTGTGGACACTCATGACCCTTCAGCTTCTCACATGGACCAAGTTTCCTTTCTTGCTTATGAGATCACTTCTGTCTCAGCCTCTGATAGGCTAGTAGCAGCATCATGGCTGGGGCATGGGCATGTGAGGTCACTCCTGCCTTAGTAGCTGATAGACCAGCAGCAGGCACATGTCTTGGATGCTGATTATGAGGTTCCCTGTATCTCATCAGGAGTAGTCAGCATAGATTCACCATGGGGAAATCATGCTTAAGCAACTTGACAGCCTTCTGTGATGGAACGACTGGCTGGGTAGATGATAGGAGAGCAGCAGATATTGTCTCCCTTGATTTCAGCAAGGCTTTTGACACTATCTTCTCCCATAACATCCTCACAGGTAAACTTAGGAAGCCTGGGCTAGATGAGTGCACAGCGAGGTGCATTCACAACTGAATGGCAGAGTTCAGAGGGTTGTGATCAGCAGTACAGAGTCTAGTTGGAGGCCTGCAGCTAGTGATGTCCCCCAGGGCTCCGTACTAGGGCCAGTCTTCTTCAGCTTAGTCATCAGTGACCTGGATGAAAGGACAGAGTGCCTCCTCAGCAAGTGTGTTGATGATACCAGACTGGGAGGAGCAGCTGATACACCAATGGGCTGTGCTGCCATTCAGCAGAACTAGACAGGCAGGAGAGTTGGGCAGAAAGGAACCTCATGAAGTTCAGCAGAGGCAAGTGCAGAGTCCTTCACCTAGGCAGGAATAACCCCAGGCAGCAGTACAGACTGGGGCTGACCTGCTGGAACGGAGAAGGACCTGCAGGTCCTGGTGGACAACAAGTTGACTATGAGCCAGTAATGTGCCCTTATGTTCAAGAAGGCCAACAGTATCCTGGGGTGTATTAGGAAGAGTGTTGCCAGCAGGTCCAAGGAGGTAATGCTCCCCTCTACTCAGCCCTGGTGAGGCCACATCTGCAATACTGCGTCCAGTTCTGGGCTCCTCTGTACAAGGTAGACACGGCACTATTGGAGAGAGTCCAGCGCACGACCACGAAGAGGATTAGAGGACTGGAGGGTCTCTCTTACGAGAGTGCTGCCAAGATCCCACAGCCCATGCCAGAGTGAGAAAAATCCAGGTTCTGCAGGTGGTCTCCCTGTTCGACAGCAAGCAAGAGTCAACGCTACAGCCCACCCTGGCAGAGTGCTCCATGCACATGGGGAAGAGCTCTCTTTCGGGGTGATGTGGCCAGGCCCTTCTTGATATGAGCGCTCACCCCTTCCCAGTGTCAGGCTGGAACGCTGCAGCAGGCAGAAGGACCCTCTTGTACTGGGTGCCCTCAACTTGACCAAGAGCAATTCATGCTCTGCACAGCTGAGTGTTAGAGCGGATATAGGAAGATGAGGTTTCCTGCCAGTTCCTCCCAAACCTCCTCTGCACCCAGACAGCTCAGCATTCTACTGAGTATACCAGGGCTGCTCTGTTTGGTAGTCACACTGGAACCCCACAGCATGACCGTGATCAGCTGTTCCCAGTTGAGGAGGGGACACACATGCACCCTCAGCAGGACCTGAGTGTCCAGAATGCCCATGTCCTCTGTGGGACCAGTCCTGTCCCCCCAGTGCTGCTGAGGATGCCCCAGCACCTCCCCCTCATTCCACTGCTGATGTCCTGTGACAATCTGCCCTTCCTGGCTTTGCAGGTGCTGCCCACAAAACCTACCACTGCAGCCAGCGAGACCCCACAGAGGCTCCACACAAAGCAGTGATGTAGATTGCCTTTTGCATAGGAGACAGCAGAGCTGGTGAGGGCTTGGGACAGGGCAGCAGAGTGTGCTGGCAGCTCGGCCCCACTCCTGGCTTGGGAAACAGGACCAAGGCCCTTTTCCTGGTGTATCTGAATGAAGGGCCCTGAAGGGGGGCACAGTGGGTCCCACCACATCGTCTGCCTCATGGGGCTCTGACCTAGGATCTGCACTGACGTCTAGAAGCCTGTGTCAGTGTGTCTGAGGCGCAAAACTCTCTCCACTGCCCACAGCACCTGGACAGCTGGTCTATGCCAGTGCGACAGGATGGGAAGGGACGATACAATGCCTGTTCAAGTTTCCCTGGAAGGATCCAGGATGTACTGCTAGCAGAATCCTGGACAGTCACAGGGAGGTCTTTCAGGAAGGAGCCTTTGAGCTCCCTAGTGAAAATCTGGGTTGGCACTCCTGAAGACCTTGTTAACCAAGAGACAGCACTAGGCAGAAGGTGGCTCAGAATGCAGCAGGTGTGGCTGGATGACTTCTGTTCTGGAGGAAACAGGCTGGGAGCTGAGAAAGCGGCTCCCTTCAGCACAGCACCCCCACCCCATCTTTACCTCTACATGTGATTGATCCCCAGGTCTTAGGTGGAGGAAGAGGCCAGGTGGAACCCTAACAGCACTGTGACATCTTTGGCTTTGGTGCTCAAGCAGCCCGTCCTGCAAATGCTGCTAGGTGCCTGGCACCGGCAGCAGCCCCTGGCAATGCCCATGGGGAAATCACTGCCATGCTGGGAGCAGGCAGGCAGGACATGGGAACATCTCTCTCCACATGCTGAGAGCAGGGAGATGGGCTTACGGGGAGCTGGGCCAGATCTGTTGGCCAGGGGTGATAGTGGCAGTGCTGGGGACAGCTTTCTGCCACCTGCCAGGCTGCTCTTCACCCTGGGAAAGACACTGCTGTCAATGGAAAGCTCCAGGGAAAAAACCTTCCAACTTGGTCTTGAGCCAAGGGAAGAGACAGATGCTATAGCTGAACTCTCAGCAGAGATGAGAGATGCCTCTCCTCTGCCCTCACTTCTCTCCCCTAGAAAAGGGACTGGGGACAGATGGGAGCCTGCTCAGCAGCGCAGCGATGATGCCACTTGCCAGCCCCTCCCCCAGGATGAGGGCTGGCTTCATCCCTCTACCTGCAAATGCCTCCTTTCCTTTTTCAGGCACCAAAGAGGGCCAAGAGGACCACATCAGATACCCGGATAGAGCAGGACATGGTGAACAGTGGCATCGGTGCCCAAGTATCACCTAAGCAGACAGCTGAGGCCACAGACCTCAGCAGGAGGGGCTTTGTTTGGGCTCTGCCACTGGGCACAGGTCCTGGGCTCCTGGGCGAGCTCAATGTCATGGTCAGCTCCTGCACCAGAACAGCTTAATCATAGCAGCCACAGCCTGGGCAGAAGAGAAGATCATCTTGCCCTCTCTCATGGCCCTGCCAAGGAGACCCATCCTTTCCTACATTCTCCATTGCCTCACTCTGAATCCAGCTTTGGACCAGCCTTGGGACAGACATGTGGTGCATTCACCCCTTCCCTGAAGAACAAGCTGCCTTTGCAGCTGAGGCTTCTCTCTTGGGAGAATAACCCTCCCCATAAAGATGCGAACAGGGACCCAAGCTTTTTGCTGCCATCAAATGGGCCTGCAGCCCTAGCTGAGTCTTCTCTTGACAAACCCAGGAATTTAAGTCAGAAACAACTGTTGTAACCCCCAATGTGCCACTGTCTTTAGTTTCAAAAGACAAGTGGTGTTGGATTTTGAGTTTAGGGACCACCAGGAGGACAGAGCACAGCCAGGCGTCATCCCCCGCAGCAGTTCACAGCCATCAACTGGGTCACCAGAGAGGAAAAGAAAATCAAAATTCTGATGGAGAAGAGAGGCAAGATGCAGTGCAAGAGGGCTATAAGGCAAAAGGCTCATAAGGCAATGGGCTCCTAAGTGTGTAATATACTACATGCAGATTTCTAATAGATACAATTTCTGTGTAAATTGTACAGTAGTCTGACAGATTAAACTATGCTGTAAACTTTACTATACCCCGTTACTTTGTATTACAACATGTATGTAATAACAAAAGCAAAAATAGAAGTGTATAATGTTCTCTAGAGAGAGCTGAGTAGTGTTGCTGGGGAGGTCTCGGGCAGGGAGCTCTGTGTAGACCGGGAACTCACTGAACCCTGCAGGGTCTCTCTTCCAACATCATCTGGGACGAGGGTGGGGAGCAGGTAGCAGGTTCCTATGGCAGGGCCTGGTCCTTGCTGCCCCATACCTGCCTGGCCCCCATGGCCCCCTGAGCCACAGGACGGCACCACGAGGCCTTTGGGGGGATTTGAGGAGACTCCCCAGAGCCAAGTGTGGGTGGTTCTGTGCCCCCAGCAGGCAGGTTGGTCTGTGGCCACTAGGGCCAGCAGTGGACGAGCAGCTGTCCACATGGGGCCAGGTGCCAGGAACTTTCCTTGCACTGCTGTGCCCAGCAGGTGGGCCAGGAGTGGGAACTGGCTGGGCCGCAGGGGCCTCCTGTGCCCCCAGCCCTCTGGTCGGGGTCTGTTTCCCTTGGGGTCCTCATCTGCCCCATTCTTAAGCTACATCTCAATATTCCTCTTTGAACGTTAAGAAAATGCTATAACCATCGATTACATGATGTGAATACTCATCAATTTAAACAAATACATGGAAATGTAAATGCTGCAATGGTTATTATTTTCAAAAAACATTTCAACTTTTTTTGGGGGGGAGGAAGAGCTCCTTCTACCTTAGCACCACGCTTACACTTTCCAGAGGCCACTTCAGGGGGCTCCGATGGTTATACTGCTCTCTCTTCCTTCTGCAGAGATTGGGCTCAGTGCTGCCAGAGAGGGAAGGACTTGGCAGGGGGCAAGGGCTTCCTCGATGGCTCCTCAGGTAATACGCCACAACCTCCATCCCTCTGTTCCTCAGCGGCATGTGTGCAGGCAGGGGCAATAGGAAACCACTCCGCCACTGGGATGCTCCATCCCCATGTCCACTGAGGTGATGTGGAGCTGCAGAGAGGCCACAGCACCTGCAGACAGACTGGCTGTGAACCCAAGCTGAGCCCTGGCAGAGCTGGGACACAAATGAGGCCTGAAACCGGCACTGGGCGAGAGAGATGTGCTGGGAGATGAGCAACATGACTGTGCCCGACCGCGCAAAGGCACTCAGTTCTCCACGCACCACAAAATACACACTGGGTGAGCCCGGTCTCCCCTACAGCACCCTCGGTGTGTTTTCTGGGGCCCCCGGAACCCTCCCAATGCCCTCAGGAGAAACCCGGACCCCTACGCCTGTCACCGAAGGATGGAGAGCTCCAGCCCAGCCGCAGGTGGCAGGTGCTAGGCCAGGCTGATCCGGGTGGGCGAGCACAGACAGCCCCACAGGGGCATGCCATTGGGTGCTCTCCTTGGTGGATTGAGAATTGGCTGAAAGGCAGAGCTCAGAGGGTTGTCATCAGCAGCGTGGAGTCTAGTTGGAGGCCTGAGGCTAGCAGCATCCCCCAGGGCTCAGTACTGGGTCCCATCCTGTTCAATTTTTTCATCAATGACCTGGATGAGGGGACTGAGTGCATCCTCAGCAAGTTTGCTGATGATACCAAGCTGGGAGGAGTGGCTGACACACCTGAGGGCTGTGCTGCCATACAGAGAGACCTGGACAGGCTGGAGAGCTGGGCAGAGAAGAACCTCATGAGGTTCAGCAAGGGCAAGTGCAGAGTCCTGCACCTACAGAAAAATAACCCTAGGCATCAGTACAAGCAGGGGGTTGACCTGCTGGAGAGCAGCTCTGCAGAGAAAGACCTGGGAGTGCTGGTGCACAACAAGTTGACCATGAGCCAGCAATGTGCCCTTGTGGCCAAGAAGGCCAATGGCCTCCAGGGCTGCATTAGGAAGAGTGTTGCCCGCAGGTGGAGGGAGGTGATCCTGCCCCTCTACTCAGCCCTGGGGAGGCCTCATCTCGAGTACTGTGTCCAGTTCTGGGCTCCCCAGGACAAGAGAGACATGGAGCTACTGGAGAGAGTCCAGTGTAGGGCTACAAAGATGATCAGAGGACTGGAGCATCTGCCCTCTGAGAAACGGCTGTGAGAGCTGGGCCTCTTTAGCCTGGGGAGGAGAAGACTGAGGGGGGATCTTATCAATGTGTACAAGTACCTGAAGGGAGGGTGTCAAGGCGACAGGGACAAACTCTTTTCAGTACTCCCATGTGACAGGAAAAAGAGGCAATGGGCAGAAATTGAAGCACAGGAAGTCCCGCCTGAACGTGAGGGGGAATTTCTTCACTGTGAGAGTGACAGAGCACTGGAACAGGTTGCCCAGAGGGGTTGTGGAGTCTCCTTCTCTGGAGATCTTCAAGGCCCGCCTGGATGCAACCCTGTCTGACTTGCTCTGGGTGACCCTGCTGAGCAGGCATGTTGGCCTAGATGATCTCCAGAGCTCCCGTCCAACCTTACCCATTCTGTGATTCTCTGCATGTCTCTCACAGCACAGCCCGCCCCTCCCAGGCACTCATTGGCTCTCTGCCTCCCCGCGCTGGCTGATTGGACAGGCAGCACAGAGGGCTGGGGCAGCAGGAGGCGCCGTTGCCAGGCGACGGGGGCGGCGCGGGCGGGGCCGGCGCTTCTCTCCCTGACAGGAACCAGGAGCCTGGCGGCTGGAGCCAGGAAGTTCAGAAAATGATCTCAGGTGAAGAGGGGTTTTGTTACACTTTTCAGGTTTTAAAATTCTTTGTGTTCTTATTGTCCTTCACTTTGTTGTCGTTTTTCTTTATTATACTGGTCTTTTTTTTTTGGGGGGGGGGGGGATTTTCTTTCTTTTTAAAGGAAAGTGATTTTCGGAACTGCGGTGGAATGCAGTCAGAGGGTCATGGATGTCAGTGCCAGGGTAGGTGCCTTGTTGCCCTCTGCCCTGCCTCCATCTGTGGCTCCAAGGGTCTCCTATCTTCTGCGGGTCCACTGGGAGGGCCGCCAGGGCCGGGCAGGTACCTCAGATACACGAGAGCCTCTCCAAGGGCCCCTGGATGCTTGCAGTGAGATGCCTGAGCTCTGCCTGAAAAGGTGAAGAACCGTTTTCAACATTTGCCAAACAAGAACACACACTCATCAGCTAAGATGACTGAATGATTTTAATATAAATGTCAGTGTTCCCCATGAGGAACTAATGTAAATTTTCAGGCAGGGTATGAGTCTCAGGAGAAGAATACAGCCGTTGACTCGTGTTACCACTGCTCTGCCTGTTTTGCTGTGGCTGTAATCTCACTAATCTCTCGCATATTTCCACATATGCTGATGAAAGGGATCATTTCTAAAGGCACCCTAGGAACTGGACATATGCACTTTCCTTTGCTTTCTGGGACTGGAAATGCCCTGAGGACCCTTCCCAGTAAAACTCCTCTGCGACTGCATGAATGGAAAGACCCTGAGCACAGAGCCAGGCTCCGCCTGTCTTGTGAGCTGCACTACTGATGAGCAAGGGGCAGAGCCCGTGGCCGGCCCCACCCTCCTTCATGCACCTCTACCTCTGAGCAGGACAGAGCCTGGGTCCAGGGTAGCGCTCTGCTCACAGCCCCACCACAGGCTGCTCCCTGTACAGGGTGAAACCCCAACACTCCCAGCATGGAGCTGCTGCCAGAGCAGCATCCTCAGGCCTCAGTGGCCTCCGTCCTCCCCCGTCCAGCTGCTGGGCCCCAAGTTGGGCTGCTCACCCTGCCCCAGTGCTCCCCGCCCTGCCCTGTCCTTGCTCTGGTGCTGGCTGGCCACCCCGGGCCAGCTCAGCTCCACCAACCTCATGAGGGAGAAGGGGCATGGGGGAGCCTATCGGTGGGCTGAGGGGAGGCTGGCATCCTGCTGCCTGTCTGGGGCTAGATCCTTGGTGTGGGGAAAGGTGGGGAGGGGCAGAGTTCATTGAGCTGCTGCCTGCAGAGCTGGTCCGTGCAGTGCAAAGAGAGGGGCTGGGAGCCAGAAGCAAAGGAGGCAGGAGGCCAGGCAGGGGCCAGGGTGGCAGGGCTGCGGCAGGGGCCACAGTGGGTGCTGCTGCAGTGCGACGGCTGTCAAGTTGCCTCCCTTGCGAAAGGTCCCCCTGGGCAGGAACAGGCTGCTCCCATGTTCGCATGCTGCCCTCCAAGCAGGATGGGACATATGAGGAGGGGCTTGGGCTGCCCCATGCTCAGGGCCAGCTGCCTGGGGCTGGCACAGCTTGCCCAGAGGCACCTCCAGCTCATCAGCCTCTGCTCCAGTATGCCTGGTGTGGGGTCAAGAGCCACTAGGGCAGGACAGAATAAGAGCTGCTGGGAGAGTTTCAGGGGAAGATTCATAGGTCTCTGGCAGAGCCCGGGGCTTTGGAAAACTCCCTGATGCACCCCAAGTGGCTCCGTCTGCCTCTTTCACCCTGCCCTGTGCTCCTCTCCCATCTCTCCAGGACTCTCTTTCTCACAGGGAGAAGAGGGAGGGCCTCCAGCAGCCCCGCACTGCCGTTTCCACCCCCCATCCTTTGCAGTTGCATGTACCTGGCTCTGCCCACTTGCCTTCGCCACAGCCATGCTTGCACTGGAAGTCCATTAAAATCCCAGTGCTATGATCCTCAAGCTGCCATCCACCCCGAACCTGGAGCCTGGCTGGCCACAGAGGCATCAGCCATGCAGTGTCCCAGCTATGTAGCCAAGGGCAGGGGTCTCCACCCCAATTGCCCTGCTCCTCCCCTAGCTCCTGGCACCGCTGCTGCTGTGCCCATGCCTATCCCTCCTGCCACCAGACTGCCTTGAGGCCCAAGGCAGCTCCAGCTTCCTGGAGGTCTGTGCTGAAGCCTTGGAGGTTGGACTGGCACCAGCAGGGTGGGTTGGGAGAGGGAAGCTTCCCTCCGGCATGCTGGGGCTGGGGATCACTCTGGAGCTGGGCACATCTTCTCCCCTGGGGCAGGGGAGGAGGGAAAGAGCTATCCCAGGGCAGCTCTGAAAGCCGCTTTCAGACAGGGTTTGTCCCATGGGAGCACACTGAGCTGCTGGGGGCAAGGCACTCACCAGGCCTCAGCAATAGCCTGCTGCCTTCAGCCTCTCCCAAACCTTTGGTGCAAAATGACCAGCACAGGAATATCTGATGCCAAAGCGGTGGTAACCTCAGGAGTCTGACGCAGGCCAGTGAACGGCTCAGGGAAGGACCTGCACCGCAGCAGCAGCAGGTGATGAGGAAACAGCTGTTCTCCTCCTCCTCCACCTCCTGCACACTTCTCCATAGCCCCACACTGCCCCAGCCTCCTCTATACAGCTCCTGCACAGGCCTGGCAGCTCCTGGCAGCGGAGCGGGACTGAGAGCAGCCGCAGTGCCTGGCCACCCCCAGCCTCACCAGGACGTGTGTTCAGAGGCCATGGCTGGGCAGGAGAGAGCAGCCTCAGGGCAAAGAGGGGGTTGACAGCACCTAAAATGCAGAAGGAACTCAGCATGTGTATACACACTAGAGTGTGCACACACCGTGCAAAGTACTCACTTACTCAAAAGTGTGCACATGCACCGTAGTATACACACACCCCACAGTGTGCATACACACTCCAAAGTGCACATGCCTAACCAAAGAGATGAGCAGTGCAAGCGTACTCCAAGAGCACCCCCTTCACAATGAACTGGACTGTGTGGTGGAAGGACCATGGGAGCAGGCAGAGCTGGTGCTGGGCAGGGAGCTGCCCAGAGCCCCTCAGCCAGGCTCCAGGCCTCCCCCTGCACCACACTGCCCACCAGCACCCGGCCATAGGCAAAGGGCAGCATCCCCCTGCCTGGGGCTGGGCAAGGGGCTGGGCTCAGGGACGTTCCCATGCCCACACCACCAGGACAGTGCTGACACTGGAGCCCCCGGCACAACCCCAGGTGGGGGGTTTCTGTGGCACAGCACGCAGCACGTTCGGCTGTAAACAGAAAGGTTGTTGGTTGGAGCCCACCCAGGGACGGTGCCCCCGTGGTGGGGTGCCTGGGGGACTGTGCTGCTCGGCACCCTGGCTTTTGCTCACAGTCCCCAGGAAGGATCCCAGACAAAGCAGTGGGAACCTCAGGGGTCTGACGGAGGCTGGGGAAGGCCCAGGGCCCAGGGAAGGATCTGTGTCCCGAGGCAGGGCTGCTGTGAGCAGGGGGGTCACAGCTGCTGGGCTGGTGCCACTGACCTTCCCCTTCACCCCTGTGTGTGTGTGCAGAGGTAGGTCTTGCTGGGGGTGGGGGGATGGGGAGGCTCACCGGGAGGGAATGGGGAGAGGAATCAGAAGTGTTTAGGATCAGCACCAAGCAGAAGGCACACCCTTTGCTAGGGCTAAAAGAGAGTAAATCAGGGTTTAGTGAATACTATCCATTCTGCCCTCTGTCCTCCGCAAAGAAGAGCAGAAAGGCAATCCTCAGCAGACACAAATGGAACCCAAGAGTGTTCCCAAAGCATCTCATGGCCCCGTCTTCACCAGCCCCTTCATGTGATGCCACCTCCATACACCTCCCTGCTCTTTCATGAGCGGCAAACTCCCTGCACCTCCCCTGCTCGCAGGGAATGCTCTTTTCCACTCCCAGGAACTGACGTGGGAAACCCAGAGGGAAAAGGCAAAATTCCCTCTCCACTTCTCCAGAGGTCCAGCCCTGGCCAGGTGGCTCTGGGACAGCACATCTGCTGGAGGGTAGCACATGCACGCTCCTGGGGGATGTCCCTCTGGACCAAATGGGATGGGCAGGGGACCAGGAGAGCAGCACGGAGGATGCATGTGTGTCTTGCTGAAGCTGAGCTGAGCTGTGCTGTGCCATGCCCATCCCTGGTAGGAAGGACAGGAGAGGGACCAGCGTGTGCCCGTGCTGGGTGGTCATGTCTATACCTCTGCTTCCTGAATGGGGAGAAGGGAGGGAGCAGTGCCATGGGGCAGCCAAAGGGGCCAGCTGAGTCCCTGCTGCCGTGACCGTGCAGGGATGTGGGAGCACTTCAGAGCTCTGCTTGCTGTGCAGGCGGCTCTGCCAGAGACCCCTGTAGCCGGGACAGTGCTTCATTTGCCCTGAGCACAACGTGGGTGGAGAGGACAGCGCTCACCACCCAGCCTGTGCTTGATCCTTGGCCTGAGTTGTTGGCTGGAGAGAGGCTGAGACTGGAGACGCAGCGGGACGCAGTGGGTGGTAGACGCAGCTGAGCTCCAGCTGGGAGAGCAGGGTTCAGCAGCAGCAAGAGCTGCTGTGGGGTGGCAGGAGCAGGGCTTCTCCCTCTGTGCAGGGACAGGGAGCTGGAGCTGGGCTGGGCAGGGCTGGGCAGCCAGATGGGGGAGTAGGCTTGGGTGAGGGAAGTGGGGAGGATGGATGGAGGCATTGGTGCCATGAGCTGGTCGTGAGGGGACAGAAAACGCAAAAGTCAAATCTCTGTGCAATGTTCAGGAAAAGTTTTATTAAGAAATAAATAACCCCCCCCCCAAAAAAAAGGAAATTTGGAGAAGACTAACTGCTTGTCAATGGAAGCAGAAGCCCCCTTCCTGATGGGTCCTTGCCTCTTACAGATGCTTCTGGAAAAAAGCTCTGGAGGAAATGCCAGCCTTTCTCCAGGGGAGTTCTCCCAAAGCACTCTTCTCTCTTCTGTTGCCTGCTTGGGTCTCCAGCCAAGGACTCCAGAAGGGGAAATCTTCACAGGGCTTCAGATGGGAGGAAAGACAAGAACGCCCTCGCCCATTACCCGGAAGTGATATTCCACCTGGAGGGCCACAGAAAAGAAACGGCAAAGAGGACTGCTGGCATCTGTGCTTTCCCAGGGTGCAAAGGGCATTTCTCATCCTCTCTCCTGCCGCTTGGCTTGAGCCTTCCCGGCAGCGCTCTTACGCCCCGAAGCTCATAGGGGCAGGTCTCAAAATCCCAGTTTGGATCTCACCAATGAGCTCAATAATCACAGAACTAAAGGGAAACTGCCCATGCCCTCTCCCTGAAAGGCCCAGCAGGTACCTTCCCACGGGAAAAAGGGCCAAAGAGGGGCTTCTGAGCTGCTTCCTGAGAATGCCGGAGGGACAAATGCCCTCCAGAACTAGCGGGTGACCTGCACCTTTTCAAGCAAGGCCCAGATGTGGTTGGTCACTGGCCAAGTGAACACGCAGGCAGGGATCTCTCCTACCCACTGCCCATAGGACTGCGCTTTTCCACACGTCCCCGTGGCACAAGCAGGACCTCAGGCTGTAGCACGCACCTGTCCTGGCCACCTCTGGATTTTCTTCACCAGTTTCTCTGGTGGGGGCATGGCTTCAGCACTGCCCTTTGTCCTGCCTTGCACCACCTTCCTGGAGCAGCTGCCTGCGATGGCCGGGAGCCCCCTGAAAAGACACCTTGTGGGCAGGTGCTGGGAGCACAGGGGCACTTGAGACTCCGTCCTGCACTCACCGGCTGGGCACCTGCCTCTGCGGCACAAGGCCCTTCTGCCAGAGAAGGAGATGGGTTCCGCTGACTGTGTTCACACCCACAGGGACAGAGACCACCCCCAGCTGAAATGCCCGGGGCTGCAGGATGTGCCCTCGGGAACGCTCTGCGTGCCCAGACACGGGCTCGCTCTGGATGCAGCCCGGAGAGGAGCAGCCTTCTCTACCAAGACAGGCTCCAAGAGACACCCTTACCCCATCCTGCCAAATGTATTACAAATGGCCTGGCGGTCCCCAGTGCCCTGTGCTTAGGCATGGAGAACAGATTGTTCCTGGAGACGCAGGGTCAGAGAAGGAGAAAGTGGTCAGGGCTGTCAAGGCATTCCTGCCATCGAGGGCTCAGGAGTCCCCGGGGCATGTGATAAAGGACATTCAGAGCTGCTGTGAACCTTGTGTGCAGAGGAAACATCTCCCCCAGACATGCACTAGGCTACAGGCTCACCCTCACCCACTCCTCCATGGCTCTCACCTGCCAGCAGGCGCTTTGTCCTCTGCTTTCTTCCCTTTCCCCTTCTGCTTCGTGGGAGCTGTTATTTTGGCTGGAGGATGCCTCGCTCTGAGGGGGAGGTGCTTGGCGGGAAGATTTCCTGTAAGCAGGAGAGAAGAAAACACTTCAGGACAGCATTGAGGAGGCCTTTGGAATGGGAAGGCTCTTCAGATGTGCTCCAGCCTGTGATAACAGTGTGAGGCCTCAAGATGACTCCTTCTAGGCCTTCTTTCCTGGGTGGTCTTTGGCCCTTCCGCACACTGGCTTCTCTCTGCCTTGTTTTTCCCAACCTACTCTCAGGGGCTTTTCTCATTCAATGACAACTCACTGGTCCCATGAAATAGCTCAGCCTCTCTGTGACCTGCAGCTCCCTGCACAATTTAGGATTCACATTGCACAAGGACAGTGCTAACTTTTGCCTCCCTTCTGCACCAACACCTCCAGCGCAAGAACACTTTGCAGTGCACCCCAGGGCACTGAGTGCCGTGGCAAAGGGGGAAAGTTTATCTGGGAGGCATCAGCTGCAGCTGGGAGTGTTGGGCTGCCGGGAGGTCGTGTTCCCTCAGGAATCACTCCAGATGTCCCGTACTGGGAACGCAGCGTCACCTCCGGTGCCTGATGCTACCTGAGCCATGGCACTGTCGCCTTGCCTCCACTGCCTGGCCAAAGAGGACGGAAGCAGAAGGCACAAACCCCTGCCAGGATCCAGCGTTCCCATTACCTTTCTTGGCCCTGGTGTCCTCTTTTGCCTTCTCCTCTTCCTGCGGGGGCTTTGCAGGTGCCACAGGGGGCTTTCTAGATGGACTATCAGCATTGTACCTGGAAAGAGGAAAAAGATGCCAGTCTAAAGGGAGGGCACCACACTTCCTTTGCACCTTGTGTCCATAATGGGGACAGAGGGGCATTAGGGAGCTACCAAGAAGCCCCTCTTTGTCCAAAGCACAATAGGCAGAACATGCCAGATGCTGGAGGAGTGTATCAGCAAGCTGAGAGACATTGTGAAGACCTCCAGCATCTGCAGGGGCAGGAGCTTCCTTCTCTGCCTCTTGCAGAGCTTCCCTAGCCTTCCTGTGAGAAGGGGTGCTTGGCAGCACCAGTTCTAATGCCCCTCTCACCCACCGTATCACCTGCAGGCTCTCCAAATCTCATCTCCGTGCCTCTGCAAAAAGGAACCACCATCTCCCAGACAACTAATGGGACAAAACACTGAGCAGGATGGGAGCCAGCACAAAGCTCTCCACAACCCCACTGCGCACAGGCTTCGCTTTGCCCTAGACAGGCCTCCCCACAGAAGACATTTGACCCAAGACAACATGTTCAGCACACATTTGATTCATGCATGTCTCACAGAAGACAAGAAAACATCCTGAGCCAGTGACCAGCAGGAACCTGCACTTTGATCCACACTGGAAAGTATTCCTCTCCAATGACTTCCTGAGCAGCTTTCACAAGCACTGGCAACACAGGGCTACCAGACAAGTCCCGAGAAGCTGCTGGCTTCGCCAGCCGGGGCTAAGAAGTGAATGTACTCACTCAGGAAAGACAATGACACGACCAGAACGGGTCTGCAAAGCAGCAGTTTCAGAGCCTGAGAGGACTGAATCCCTCATCTCTGGCATCTGCGAAGGGGAGAGACACACGAGAGATGATGCCAAGACAGTTGTCTCAGGGCGCACAAGGGCAGCACACTTTCCCACTGCTCAGAGAAGCAGCTGCCTCTGAAACACGGAATTTCTCTGTGCCTCTCCGCAGCCCCTCAGTTGTGCAGCAGAGCAGCTTACAGGAAATGGAGGAGAAAGGGTGAGAAGACTGCCAGGCTTTTTGCAAGGCTGAGAATCGAGAGATGCAGTCAGGAGACCAGGTCCTGCCTAGTGCAGAGGTCTGGCCTGCAGCCGGCTTGCATCTCTGCCTTAACCCATGAGAGGAGGCTCAGCTCAGCCTCCTTTCACATCTCAGCCTTCCTGCTGCACCTGAAGGACCACGCTGAAGGACGGGGCTGCACTAGAGACCTGGCCAAGGCCACTGGGCTCCAACGACTCTCTCTGCGACATGCTGCAGCCATCACTAGCAGCGTGCAAATGCTCACATTTGGACAGAAAGACGCCCTTCATGGTGGCGAGACTCCAGGGCCCTGGCAAGAGCTGCTCAACACAACTAGACCAGCACAACAAGAGCAGCAAGAGGGCTCTGGTCGCACAGGGGCCTTGGTCTGCCTAAGCCTCTGCTTCGTGTCCAGAGAGTGGGGCGAGCAATGATTCCTGCAAAAACAAACCTACTTGGAGACAGAGGTAGAAATGCCAAAGAGCAAGAGGACCAGGGGGATTCAATATTCTGAGCAGCTGCCCCATGGGAGAGATGAAAGACACTCAGGCCCTCCAGCTGCAAAGGGAGAGCACTGAGGTCAGCAGAGGTTTCACGGAGCTGCTTCACATGCCCGCTGGCCCAGGCAAGGGGAGGAGGGATCACTCCCTTGCCCTCACTCCACCCTAGGGCAAAAATGTCCCATGGAGGCATCAGGCCGAGCTCCCAAAGGGACACGCAGAAATAGTGTCACCCAGCATCAGGGGAAAGTGCTGAACTCGCTGCCTTACTGTCCCAGACACAGTCCAGGGAGACATGGGTTCAGATGTGGTCCTGACACAAAGCAGCACTAAACCATGGCTTTCTGTCAGGAGGGAAGTCTCTGTGGAAAAAGCACACTGGACCGGCCCTTTTCTGGGACTTTTCCCTTGAGCACATGAAAATGAGCTCTGGGACTGGATGATTTTTTGGGGCAGAGCCAGCACAGCTATTCCCAGGGCCGTCCTTGTTGCCAAGTCCTCTGGACGCTCAAGACCGGCTGTCCCAGGAGTTGACATTACTCTCAGCTGGGACTCTCCATGCACCTGGATAGGTCACAGCAGGCTGACAGCATTGCATTCACTGGTGCTTTCCAGAGGACGACAGGTAGTGCTGGAGGAATGGGGAACTCACCGCGAGAAGAGCTTCCAGCAGCTGCTCTGTCCCATTGAGCCTCTTCAGAAAGTCCCTGCAAAACCTCATTTTCACAGCTGCTCCTTGAATTACAAGCGTGCCAAGGCCCTTCAGCACAAGGGCCACGTTCTTCCCGCTCTGCAGGCAGCGGGAGAAAAGCCGCATGGTCTCTTCTATGCACGCCTCCACTGTCTTCCGAGGAACAGAGAGGGCCGAGGCTATGTGAGCGTACTTGAGGGGCTCGGAGAGCTTATGACCTGGGAAGCAGCAGAAGGGGAACGCAGTCAGTAGCAGAGAAGCAGCAGCCCCAAGACATCTGGCTTGTTGACAGTTGTGAAAGCAAGTCTGGGAGAGAGGGAGTGTGACTGTAATGTGCATGATGTTGTCCTGGTGCTTTAAAACCCCCTGAAGCTGTTCTCCACAGCTGCTGAAGGAATTCTAGCTTCCTAACAGTCACTGCTGCCCAGCAGTTAGGCACACCCCAAGGATGTCCCCAGGGGAAGCAAGCGGTTCAGCCTCTCCTCTTACCAGGAGCATAGGCCATGTCATAGGCGAGGCCGGGAAGCTCTGCAATACTCCGCGACAGATGGAACACGGGCCTGCGAACAGTGAGAAGAGCACGCTTCCCACCACCGACTTGTTCGGTTACTACGTCAAATGTGCCAAGGCGAATAACTCGGACTCCCTGCAAACAGGAAGGAAGAGAAGAACGATGAGACTGGCAGCTGGACAGGCCGGGCACTTGTCAGGGCGTGGGGATGGTGCTCGGTGCCCTGCTCCATCCTGCTGTACAAAGGGGACAGACAAAGCGCTGGACAAAGCTTTGGAGAAACCTTGGGGCCCTTCTTTGGAAGACCTTTCCAGATGCTTTCATCCCCCTCCTCTTCACCCTCTCAACTCTGCCAGTCAAAGCAGAGAAGTCATCCCACAGACCCACAAGCTCCAGGAGAAGGCTTCCCGGGGCAGGCCCCGCAAGGCACACCCACCTGGTTCAGCATCAGCTGCCGCACAATGTAGTCAGACACCCCTTCCCAGACAGCAAGCTGCTCTGGAAGAGAAGGGAAAGACCCGTCATGCTCTGGGGGCAGCTCTCAGCTGCTCCGTACCTGCCTCAGCCAGAGGATGAGCAGTGCGAGCGTCCTCCAAGAGCACCCCCTCCCCAAACAGGCCCCATTCCCTACAGGGGCTGAGGTGGGCACTGCCTCCAGGCAATACCCTGCCAGACCTGGGGAGGATCCCTGCTAGACCTGAGGAGGATCTCTGGAAGGCCTTACCCCAGCTGGGGAGTGCTGGCACCCCCTGTCCACGCCGTTTCCCATGGCCAGCGTCCCAGAGCTCCATCCTGATCCTGCGTGCTCTGGGTCACCCCTGCAGTGGCAGGTGATGAGGAAGCAGCTCCTCTCCTCTTCCTCCTCCTCCTGCACACTTCTGTACAACCCCACACTGCCCTGACCTCCGCTCCCTGGCTCCTGCTCAGGCTCGGCAGCTCTTGGCAGCAGAGAGGTGCCGAGAGCAGCCCCAGCGCCTGCGCTAGACCAGCCTCACTGGGACATGTGGGGAGAGGCCGGGTCTGGGTGGGGGAGGGCAACTGTGGCTGTGACACAGGATGTCTCCTGTGACCACAGCCCGTGTCACAGAGAGGCACGGCCCCCATCACCCCCAGGGCCCTGGCCAGGGCTGGCCCTGCAGCAGGATGGGGCTGAACGGGGCACTCGGGGTGTTTGCTTTGGAGTCCTCCTTTGCTTCAAAAGGTTTCCGTCGCAGCCCTGCGCTGTGCCGCAGCAGCACCTGGCACCCAGGAGCACCCACAGCCCTCCCAGCTGTCACTGCCCACAGCCAGGAGCACAGCTTGGGTGGCTCCTCCCTGTCCCCTCTGCACCAGGACCTCCTCTAGTACAGTGCCAATCATCTGCCCCACTTGCCCCCCACTCTCTGGGTCCTCCTAAAACATCTATTGATCTTGCAAAATGAAAGCCAGGAAGAGAAAGGGCCAGGAGGGGTGGACTGAGACGAGAAGGGGCCGCAAAGACCTGGACCAAACCCTGCTGTTACTGCACTGGCCAGGGACCCAAAGAGGGTCGCAGGCATCTATGGCTGCCCCACTCCATCATTACATCTGCCCTACCAGAACTTATGGTTCTGGCAGGTTGTCCAGGGCCAGACTCAGGGGTGGGGGGCACTGAGGCAATCAGAAAATCGCAGAATCAGAGAATGTTAGGGGAGACTCCACAACCTCCCTGGGCATCTTCTTCCAGTGCTTGGTCACTCAAGAAAGAAGTTTTCCCTCACACACAGGTGGAACTTCCTGTGTTTCAGCTGGTGCGCACCGCCTCTTGTCCTGCTGCTTGGCACCACTGAAAAGAGTGTGACCCTCATCCTCTTGACACCCTCCCTTCTGGTACTTGTACACGTTGATAAGATCCCCTCTCAATCGTCCCTTCTGCAGGCTGCCATTGCCCTTCTTGGCCACAAGAGCACATTGCTGGCTCATGGTCAACTTAGTGTCCACCAGCACTCCCAGGTCCTTCTCCGCAGAGCTGCTCTCCAGCAGCTCAGCCTCCAGCCTGCACTGGTGCATGGGGTTATACCTCCCCACGTGCAGGACCGTGCACTTGCCCTTGTTGAACTTCATGAGGTTCCACTCCCCCCACCTCTCCAGCCTCTCCAGGTCTCTCAAATGGCAGCACAGTCTTCTGATGCATCAGCTGCTCCTCCCAGTTTATTATCGTCGGCACACTTGCTGAGGAGGCACTTTGTACCTTCGTCCAGGTCACTGGCGACTAAGTTGAAGAAGAGTGGCCCCAGTACGGAGCCCTGGAGGGACATCACTGGCCTCCAACTAGACTCTGCACTGCTGATGACAACCCCCTGAGATCTGCCGTTCAGTCACTTCTCATTCCACCTCACTGGCCGCTCATCTAGCCCACACTTCTTGCCTATGAGGATGCTATGGGAGACAGTGTTTAAAAGCTTACTGAAGTCAAGGGAGACAACCTCCACTGCTCTCCCACTCTCTCCCCAGCCACTCGTTCCATCATGGAAGGCTAGGGGTGGATGAACAGTGAGTCCAGAGCTTATGGGTGAGGATGACTAGGCAGGCTAACATGGCAGACACTGCTGTAGGTGTTTACAACAAGCCACCAGCTCAGGAAGAGGAAGTTGATGAGGCTTTTGATGGACGGCAGGAAGCAGCCTCCCAATCAGAGACCCAGGCTCACCCAGGGGACTTCCACCACCCTTATATCTGCTGGGAAGACAACACAGCGAGGCACAAAAGTCCTTGCTGGAGATGCTGGGGACTGAACCCAGGACCTCCTGCATGCAAAGCAGGCGCTCTTCCACTGAGCTACATCCCCTTACACATGGCATATGTCGTTGGGGGCTGATCTTTAGGGTGCCCTCTCCTCCCATGCCATGTCCCTGACAAGCACAGCCCCCTTGTGCCCTGCTGCCCTCAGACCCTCCCCAGAAAACTCCATTCAGATCCTCGTGCCAGGCCGCGGGGGAAGCTGGCCTTGCCTCTGCCCTGGGACTGCTCCTGCACAGGGCCACCCCACAGAGCGCTGCCCCTGCAGCATCTCTGCAGCTAATTGGGTCAGGAGGAGAGTGTCGCTGCAGGCGCTGCTGCCAGGCTCTGGCCCTGCCAGGGGAGGCTCGATGGAGAGGGGCAAGCCCCTTCCCTGAGTCACCTCTGCCAGCGCAGGCAGCACTCCTGTGTGCGTCACCTGTGTCCGCGAGGGCAGCAGCAGGAGGGAGTGGTGTGAGGGAAATGCCCTCCCCAGGGGGATGTGCCCACAGCTCCGATTGCCCCCAGGGTGTGGGGTGGAGGGAGCAGGGGAGCAGGCAGAGCTGGTGCTGGGCAGGGAGCTGCCCAGAGCCCCTCAGCCAGGCTCCAGGCCTCCCCCTGCACCACGCTGTCCACCAGCACCCGGCCATGGGCAAAGGGCAGCATCCCCCTGCCTGGGGCTGGGTACGGGGTTGCGCTCAGGGACATTCCCATTCTTGCAGCACCAGGACAGTACTGACACTGGAGTCCCCAGCACAGCCCCAGGTGGGGGGTTTCTGTGGGCCAACCGGCAGTGCATTTGGCTGTAAACAGAAAGGTTGTTGGTGGAACCCACCCAGGGACAGTGGAACAGGGAACCGAGCCTGGGGTTGCTGATTTGATTCCAAATGGAATTACAGTATAATGTCCTTGCAATACCTCTTGTAATACCTCTGCAGGAAAGCAAAATTGGACCCCCACGGGAACACTGGCGCTCTGTTGGAATGATGCTGTGGAAACCCTCCAAGAGCTAACAAGACTCAAGGACAAGGGAGAGAGGATCTTGGAAAACAGTATTGCAAAGGACAACCGGCTCCAGCCAAATAACCGTGAGGAAACCACAACACTTTGAAGAACGTCAGGAACAGAGAGGACAAAAACAGCAGAATAACCCAGAGGAACTTACAAGTTCATTAGGGCCTATTAACCTAGTAAAGTGCACCCCTCAAAATGAATAATGAGATGGTAATGACATGATAATGATGTTACCACCTTCTTCTCTGCTTCCTATGCTAATTAACACGGATGTTAAAGCACAAGCACAGAGCAAGAATGTGATGTGATAAAACTGTAACCAACAGAAAAACCTGTATAAAGTACTTCCTGAAAAGTGTTTATAGATAAAGAATGAGAAAGGGAGAAGGTGTGCTAGCTTTGTGGATCTACCACCAAGCACCCATCCCTGTGCAGAAATGAACAAGTATTTCGATCCTGCGCGTCTATTGGTTAGTTGCATACTCGGTAAAAGAACCCAATTTGGGACAACACTGATACAGCCCCAAACAAGCCACCATGCCTCTGGGTCAACATGCCCTGTCTGTGCTCCTTTTCCCACGGAACAGTCTGGCTCGCTTCCATCCCCTACCTCCTCAAAATCTGCTGCATTTTCCCATGCAGTAGGTGTGCTCTGACACTTTGTCTCTATGTACGATCTGGTCGACACAGTTTTCAGTTTAAAGCCTGTTTGCATGTGTTCATACATGTCTGTCTGCATGGATACATAGTTATTAGTTACATGGCAGCCTATTCCACCTGGCTCTGTATTCTCTTCCAAACTTCCTTTTCACCAGCACCCGGCAAGCCCAGAGGACAGCACCAGCTATCATTTAGGCTCCACAAGGCCAGGTATGCTGGGAGGCTGCTGGAGACTCCCTGGGAGCTCCATTTACAACAGTCTTACAGATAGTCCAGCACATGCACCAGGTTTTTGGCTTGTGCATTCAGATGAGTGCGGACATATATTATTAAGTTTCATTTCATTTGCCCTTTCCAGGTTTCTTTGCACTTCTGTGCCCTTCAAGCACCCGACTGCTGTGCTTTCCCCAACAAACTGGATACTAGTATCACAAGGACACAACACCTGAATCTCTGAAGAGCTGCTTCTGTAGAACTGAAAACATTTATGGCTGCTGAGTCAAGACACTCACTTGGAGGCAGCCTTCCCCCACCTCCTGCAAACACCGACTTAGTAGACAGATGTGTATCTTTGCCTAGAGGAATAAATCTGGTAATTTCAACGGAGTTTTTTATAGCCTGAGCCCCTCAGCTCCATGTGTCAACAACCCCCAACCTGCCACCATGACAAGAGGAAAAAAAAAAGAAAGAAAGAAAGAAAAAGAGCTCCAGTGCTGTGCTTCAGGAGCTGGGCTAGCTTATCACCACACACATTTCCTCTCCCTGAGCCCTGAATCTTGGTGCTGCACTCCAGAGGCAGACTCTAGCACCTTCACTGCCTTTTGCCATCCTGATCCTGGCACACCAGAAGGAAATGAAGCCCTTGAGGTGGAAGGCTCAGAGAATTGGTGTAATTCTATGAATTCTTTGCAGTAATGGGGAAGCTAATGTCCTGCATGGAAGACAAAAGTTTCTTTTCCCTTCTTATTCTCCATTTCCTGCATTTTTCCCATAGTGAGACAGAAGAAAATCTTGCTCTTCCAGCAGGGTTCCCTACTTCTACATGCCTGCTTTCTGCACCTTTTCAACACCCTCTGTCTTCCCTGTCTATATCCTCACACACACCCCAGTTCCTCTCCTTTCCTCCAGCAGCATGCTAAGACTGAGAAAGACTAAGTGGGGATGGAAAAAATAAAATAAAATAACAAGATGCAAGCATGAACAGCAGCGGGATGGCAAAGCAGGTGGTATATGAAAATGTTTGCAAACCATGTCAGACACCCAGAACAACTTGTGTCCTTCCAAATCTGCAAAGTGAAAATGATCTACCAAGTGAAGCAATTCTGAACGCTTGTGGAATTTGGTACCTCTGGTTCTGCATGTTGCCAGGGACACCTGGCTGCAAGAAGCACTTGGGAGAGGGCCAAGCGTTGCAAGAGGCAGCCTCAGCTGGACCTGAGCCCTGGCAGGAGCAGAAGGAGGTAAGGTAGGTGTCTTGGTGATGCTGTGCTTCTTCTGCTAGCCAGGCTGGCTGGGCAGAGGCTTTGTCGGTGTGGGGCAAGAGATGGGCAGTGGCAGCTGCCTTGGGCACCTCCAGGCATGTGCCTGCAGGCTGCCAGGCCGAGCATGCAGCCAGCCTGCTGGCAGGCAGAAACCTCCTGCTCTTTGCCAGTGCTTCTCACCTGCTTCTCGGCAGCTCCATGCAGTCAGGCAGAGGATTTCAAGGCCACCGTCATAGCTCAGCTCTGCACCTTTGCAAGGGCATGTGCAGAAGCTCATGAGCCCTATGCATTGGGCAGCCAAGGCAGCCTGTGCCTCTGGTGGGAGCAAGCTGGGGTCCTTGCTGCTGGGGTGGGTGGAAGGGAAAGGAGCCACAAGCCTGCACAAGAGCCCGAGACTCCAAAGCTGATGGAGAGAGCAGCAGGCTTGCAAGGGAGCTCAGAAAGTGCCTTCCCCAACTCCCTGCCCACCCACAGCACCAGCAGCAACAGGGTCTGTTCTCCACCGCCCCAGGCACCTGCCAAGACGCAGATGCCCCGCGACACTGCCCCACTGCCAGGAGGCATCTCTGGAGCAGAACTGAATGCACAGGGCTGCGATGGGGCTGTGGGTTAACACTCTCCTGAGGACACGTCACCTTCAGACCTTCGACTGCCTCTGGGGAGGTGTCCTGAGGGGCTCAAGTGCCCTCCAGCAGGGCACAGCTCTCCCACAGCTGATTTGCTGCAATACCCGAGAGCCTGGCTCTGGCCACAGTCATCAGGAGGCTCTGCACATCCTGCTCCTCCTGGTGCCCACAGCCGGGCTGGGCTCAGAGTGCAGCTGGGGACCTGCCCGGGGGAAAGCGGGGCTGTCGGCAGGGGCACCGGGACGCTGGCTACCTCCTGCCTCCAGCCTGGAGCCCCCACAAGCCCTGCTGCACCCGCGGCGTCTCCTCACAGCTGGGACGGTGCTAAGAAATGGTGACTGCAGCCGGCACCGAGCTGTGGAGCTGCCAGGAGAAGGGGTGCAAGAGCCGGGGGCTCCCAGGAGCTGGAGGTGGCCCAGGCTGGGCTGGGCCTTCCCCAGCCACTGCTGCCAAACAGCCGGGCCGTGGCGGCTCCGGCTGCCCCGCGCGCACGGCCGCTCGCTCTGTCCAGCCCGCGGCCCTTGGCCCCGGTGCGGCAGCTCCCGGCGCTGCGGCTAAAGGCTCCGGGAGGCCCCGGGCCGGGAGACGCTGCCCCGCGGCAGCAGCTGCCTCTCGCCCCCTCCCCGCCCGCAGGGCCCGGGCAGCCCCGCCCCCGCCCCGCCCCTCACCGCCCTCCTCTGGGCCACTGCGCATGCTCCGCCCTGCCCGGCCCCGCCCCTCCCTCTTTGCCGCGCCCCTCCTCTCCCCTCCCCTCGGGGCCCCTCCCCTCGGATCCCCTGCCCGCCCCTCCCCACCCAGCCCCTGCACAGCGCATGCGCACTGCCGCCTCCCTCCTGCCCCTCCCTGGTGTCCCGCCCCGGGAGGCCACGTCCAATGGGAGCCAATGGGGGAGCGTGGGGTGGGAGGGGCCTTGGTGTGAGAGGCGTCACTTCCGGGTGTGGGGGCGGGGCCTGTGTGCCCATGGCTGCTGGTGCTGGTGTGTGGGGAAATGCTGCTGCCCCAGGGCCCTGGGAGAGTCTGCGGGAGGGGAGGGGATGGGAGGGGAGAGAGAGAAACCTCTGCACTGTGCTGGGGGCAGCTGCTGCCTGTGAGCATCCCGGGGACACAGGGGGGGTTTTCAGCACATGCTGCGGCCTGGCAGGTGCTGAGAAGCCCTGAGGTATGAGAGCTGCAGCACTAGTGACCCCCCAGGAATCAAGGGAGGAGGGAGAGGAACAGGGCAGCTGCTTCCTGTGCTGCTTCTGCCCCGGGATGTTCTTCCCTGATGGAAAGCTGAAACACCCTGGGTGTGGGTGGGGAAGCTGATGGGGAAAGTAGATAGGCAGGAGCTGCTCTGTAGAGTGCTGGGGCAGTGCAGCAGGTTTTGTGATTAATGTGTGAAATTTTGATTTATTTTCAGCTTTAGATTACCAACCTTAGCAGTCTGTCCTCTGTAGTAATGAGGAAGGAAGAGGGCTGTTAAAAGAGCAGGGCCTGAGCCCTAAGGTATGTATATGTAGAGCTCCAGTGCTTTTTGGTAGCTTCCTCTCTTCTTACAGTTGCTTGGGAGGAAAGTAAAAGGATGGCCACAAACAGGCACTGTCCTTGCTTTTAAAGCTGGAGTAGAAGGTGTGCATTGCTGTGAGAGACAGAGGTATCTAAGCAGAGATACCTTTTTTTCTTGCTTCAGCGTTGCAGCCATCCGTGTTCCCTGGCTGTGGCTGCTTCAGAAAATCCAAGCTATCTCCATTCATTCCTGAATCTGAAGAGAAAATGGCTCTTCCTGTATGGTCAGTCTACTTCTGGCCCCCAGAGTGTTTGATAAGGACAGGACAAGGGTCTCCTTGATGGAGGGTGCTCTCCTGAAACTGGAGAAAGAGGTGCTTCTGTTCAAGAGCAGGTATTACTACTGCAGCCAGGTATTTAAACTGTTGTCATCCCTGAATGTCACCTTGAGAAAGTTGTAGTGTTCTTTCTGTCTGCTGGCAGGCAGATGCTGGCCAGCTGTGACTGAAGAGAGCTTGGCAGAAACCTGTGTCTTGTCAAAGGTTGGCCTTGGAGGACACACACATGTTCTGCCTGCTTGAGTTTTACTTTTGAAATAAATCCTGCTGAATGAGAGTGTATTCTTATAAGCATAGATATATGTTTACCACCTAGCCCCCAATGATTTCTGTTTGGCTTGAGTAGCCTGTTGACAGCAGATATATGGAAGCTGCAGCTAAGGATCTCAGTTCTGTTGTAGGAAGTTTCTGTGCACCTGACACAAAAGGGAGATGGTCCTGTAGTGATGGTACCAGCAGGGTTTGGGAGCAAAAGTGTTGAAGAGAAGTGCTTTTGTTGAAGAAGATTTGAAGAATCCATACAGTGTTGCCTAGTCTTCTGGCAAGCAAGCAGAAGAAACCTTGGCAACAGCTTTCAGGCTCTGTTCCTGAAGCAGAGCTACTTGCAAGCCTCCATCTTTGTATCTGCTGACCAAATGCTTCAGCTGAGCATTGCCTTCCTCACTGCCAGGTGAGAAATGTGCAGCTGAGACTTACTGAAAGACCTGGCTCCTGAGGCCTCCTTTGGCAGGATGTTAAGTGGGTGCCTGTGAGTTGCTTCTCTTTTTCTGGAGATTACAGAAGGTAGAGATTTGCATGTTTCCTCCCGACCTGAGCTGGCTTAGTAATGTTTAGGGTGTTGCTTTCCTTGAGGAAGGAGGCAAGCTTTACATCTAGGCTGGGGTGGTCTGTTGTTAGTAACAGCAGAAACCTTGGGTGCTCGATGGGGCCTCTACTGGGTGGCCTGTGATGGAGAGGCTGAATTTGCTGTGAAGGGAGAAGTAGCTGTGTGTGAGCGGTATGTTGCCTGGGGGAGGTGTGAGGTGTTGCTGACATGCTGCAGTGGTGGCAGTAGCTGCTGCTGGAGAGATCTTCCCGTGTTTGGAGATGATGCATGAGGTGCGTGGAGGGAGGAACTTAGGGACTGGAAATATAATGTTGGGAGTGCAGGGCACTGGGTTTCTGAGAGGCTTTGCTGATGCTGCCAAACCCTGTTTTGCCTGTTTTCTCCTCAGCGTGCAAGCATGTATGCATGACCCTGGCCAGACTCAGGGGAAGAAGTAAAGCTCAGGAGTTGCACATTTTTCAGTTAGATGATATGCCTTAGTGTTCTTAGGTGGCATGTGCCTTGGAAATCTCTGGTTCTACTGCTAAACCAGTGTTATTGCAGCTGTGTGGACTTTCATCCATTCTTGTCTCTTTGTGACTGCGTGTGTGGCCAGGGGGCTGTGGAGGTGTCGTGGGGGCTAGCCCTAGGCATGATACTGTCTGTGCTGAGTGAGGACCCGCTATTTCTAGTGCCAGCAGGATGGATCCAAAATCAGTCGAGTGACCTGGACTGCACTGTTTTCTGGTTGTGTGCCTCTCCTCATGAGCAGCAGCAAGAGCATTTCACCTGAAAGTGTTCAAATCCCGTGGTCAGAAGTCTAAATCAGCCAGAGCATTTGTGGTCCTATAGCTTCTGTTGGAAGCTATGGAATAGCACAAGCTCTGTCTGAAAAAAGGGAGGGGAAAGAAAAACATGGGAGAGAAAAATCCCTTCTGGCTCTTTATTGGCAGAAGTGGCTTTGTCAGGATTTTGTGAAAGGGAGGATGCATGTTAAAAGTGCATGAGAGAGGCTTGACAGTGCTAGTGAAATTTCTAGGTGTAGACTGACTCATGTTGTCATAGTGGTGACCTCTGCAGCGTCTGGCTGTTTGCAGTGCTGGTGGATGATAAATTCCTTGTGCCCCCTTAGGAGCCCTTTACTGCAATCAGTGTAGAGTTTAGAGAAGACTCTTCGATAATCCCTTTGTGACTGTTTGGTGGGTGGGTGTATTTTGTTGTTGTTTCTTTGATGATGGCAGAGCTTCTTTGTGAAAATAAGGGTATTTGTAGGAGCTCCTTAGGTGTTAAAAAAAAAAATCAAAGAAGCCAAGAAGCAGGTAATCCTCTCCCTGCAGCCTAGCCCAAAGTAATAATTTTCTAGTTGCTTGATTTGCTAGTTTGCTGGTTCATTACACCAAATCACAGAATGAATAAGGTTGGAAGGGACCTCTGGAGATCATGTAGGCCAACCTCCCTGCTCCAGCAGGGTCACCTAGAGAAAGTCAGACAGGGTTGCATCCAGGTGGGCTTTGAATCTCTCCAGAGAAGGAGACTCCACAACCTCCCTGGGCAACCTGTTCCAGTGCTCTGTCACTCTCACAGGAAAGAAATTCCTCCTCATATTCAGGCGGAAATTCCTGTGGTTCAGTTTATACCTGCTGCATGGCACTACTGAGAAGAGTTTGGCCCCGTCCCTTTGACACCCTTTGACACAAGTATCCTTCAGATACTTGCACACATTGATAAGATCCCCCCTCAGTCTTCTCCTCCCCAGGCTAAACAGGCCCAGCTCTCACAGCCGTTCCTCAGAGGGCAGATGCTCCAGTCCTCTGATCATCTTTGTAGCCCTCCGCTGGACTCTCTCCAGTAGCTCCATGTTTCTCTTTTATTGGGAGCCCAGAACTGGATGCAGTACTCGAGATGAGTACGGACACTGAGATAGCTCATTTCTGTCTTTCTCTGCTTCTCTCAGGCATTACAGACCAGCAGCAAATGTGTGTGACCAGGACAAACCAGTGAAACAAGATAGTGCGGAGGTAACCTTGTGTTTATCAGTTCATTTTTAGGGAATGATGATTGTGTATACTCAGCCATCATTGTCTGCACTCTTCCTTGTATGTTGTAGAGTGAAGAAATGCTCTGCTGCCAGTAGTTTTTCCCTAGGGGAAGGGGGAGCATTCTTCAGCAAGCGCCACTTTCCCAGAGGTGGCCTGTTGCTGCTTGTTTTGTTTCTGTGCCGTTCTGAGCACTCTGTACTCTGCTGTTTCAATTCTTTCCCTCTTACCTGTTGGGTTATCCTTCAAAGCCCGCAGTGCACGGGCTCAGTTGACTGACTGTACAAGCCTGCAACACGTGTTTTGTCTTCTCTGACTTTTGTTGTGAGGTACATGTCTAGGACTTTGATCTCTGATGAGGATGACATCCAAACTAGAAACTTACCCATGGAAGTGAGAAACAGGGATCTCAATCTCGGCTTAATACCAACATAGGGAGGCTTTGCTGAGCTTTCTTAACGTTCTTAAGGTCAAAACCATTCAACGTTGGGGCTCTCTGGCCGCTGTTTAACTGTGGAAACAGTAGTAGCTGGGGCCCCAGTTTGAAAGTGGCCCTCCCTGAAAAAGGACCTTGGAAACTTGGAAAGAGAGGAGTGTGCTGGCTGGTTGGTTGTGTGCACAAAATATCCTTCTAGCACTGTTATGCAGGCGGAAGGCTTTTTGCATTGTCTGCTAGTCAAACAGCTTGCTAGCACTTGCCGTGCAAAGGGTTAGCACATCAAGGGTTCACCAAAGCCTGCAGAGTCATGCTGCAGCCTGAGGAAAAGGGGATTTCTTTTTGCATTTTGTGAGCCCAGCTGCAAGCAAGAAGGAGATGCTATTGCAGATCGGAGCATTTTATCCCAACAGGCCCATGCGTTGTGTGCCTGCCTTAAGCACACTTGGATGCCCTCAGCCATATTGCAGCCGGTCAAATGCCCACCATGGTGTTCCGCTTGCCTGACTCCAGTGTTGTCGTCTGTTCCCCCTTGTGTTGTCAGCTCAGCTCTCTATAAAACTCACCAGCCTGCAGTTCTTCCAGGCTCGTGTCTTTGGTGCCTTGGTGTGGGGAATGCCTGCTGTGGTTGGCTGAAGCCTCAGTGTTGGGAGGGCTGCAGCATCATGTGGCACAAGAGGCCTTTGCTGTTCCTGTGTTCATTCCTGAGCTGCTTTCTTGTGTTTGCTAGTCCTCGTGTTTTCTGTCCACTTCCTCTCTTTCCCCTGTTACTGCGGAAGGAAGTACAATTGAAAGCAACCATACCCTTCCAGGTTAGGAGAGTGAGGCAAAGAACCAGGCTGCTGTTGCTACCTGAGCAGCAGGCTGAGGAAGCCCATGGTCTTTTGCTCTGAAACACTCTGACAGTTTCCAGCCTTTAACCTGACAGGCTTTTTAGTGGGCCTTGTTTCAGCTGACTGCTGCACCCAGGTTCGTGTGCTCAGTACCCTCCCTTGTAAATCCTTTCTACTATAACTCTTTTTTTTCCTCCTCAGGCCATGGTGAGAGGGTTCAGTGCTGCACTGGAGGAAGGCAGGCCAGAGGAGATCATGAGCAGTGCTTTGAACCTCACTGCCACCCCTGAGGATGTCCACACGCCAAGGAGCCTTTGCTAATTGAAGGATGAGGTGACACTTGCTGCAGTGCAGTGGTATTCTCATACGCGTTGTTGCTGTACGTGAGTTTTCTTTTCAAATTCTTTGTTGACTTTTTCACTGCATTAGCAGGAGGGAAGAAGGAACCTAAGTGTAGTGTGTAATTGCAAATTCTCAAACGCTTGTTTCTAATTATCTGTCAGATGGGAACATTTGCTGCTTCTCTCCCTTGCTCTCTCTTTTCTTTTTTTTTACCCCTCCCCATGAGCTTTTAGGAACCTCTCTAAGGTCAAACTCCAGACCAGCACATGACATGAAGAGTAATGACATGTGTGAGTAATGGATTTTGCTGTGAGAAATACTAGTGCTAGTTTCATGGCAATGGCTTCTTCCAAAGAGTGTCACAGCCTGAGAGAACTTTTATTTTTCCTGTCTTGTTGTAACTTACAAGTTGATAAGTATGACCATACTGGAAGTATCCTCTAATCAGGGAGGACCCACCTCCTTCCTCAGAGCATGTGAAATAACAGTGAGAAGTTGGTATATGCACCTTGTGCTGCATTCTCTGCATTGCTTTGTTGTGGGGTTTTGGAATGGGCACTGTTTAGGAACAGCTATTCAGGGACTTGGGTTTTCAGTCAGGAACTTATCCAAATGATGGCTGGGGTTGAAAGAGGCAAGAAGATTGCCTGATGCCTTCCATCGCAGAGGCACAAGCGGCTTTTAGTCTGCTCTGATTTGCTCCTCAGGTGCTAAGTTGTCTCATTCCTCCTGCACAAAAGAAGGATGTGTGCTTGGGCAGTGAGGTGAGCCTGCAGGCTAAGAGGGCACTGCTTCGCTTCCCGTGCCTGTCCTTGTGCCTCAGGTTTGGGTTCCTATTGGCCTGTTTTTCCTTGACACCTCATGCCCTCCCAAAGAATCTCCTGGGTCCTGTAGTTTAGTCACCTGTTCCAGGCAAATGTATGCCAGCATTGATTTTATAAATGCACTTAAGTTCCCTTGTGAAATATTTCCTTGACTGAATTCTAGAATTTCCTTTTCAAGGATCTGAGGCCTTCTCAAGTCCAAAGGGCATTTCCTGATGGCAACTTGATGGGTATTTGTCCTTGTGGCAGCCTTGCTTGTGAGGGTAACTGGTTCTGTGTCCCTAGAGCGACTTTGATAGTAACAGTCCTGTTTCCTCTGTCTTAGTTTGGCTATGTCCAATTAAATTCCCCTAGTGCCCTTTGGAATGATTGGTACTTCCTTTCTGGAGCATCTTCATAGCCTGCCTTTGTTGCTTTTTGTTGGAATCTCACTTCCCTTTTTTTTTTAAATCGGACTACAGAATTACCCACAGAACTTCCTATGGTGCCCCTCAAGTGCCAGTAGGAGCCAGTAGGAATCCTTCCATACCTGCTGGGAAAATACTCCTTTCTTCATGGTTTTAATTGTGGGTCATTAATGTGTAATTGGCTGAGGCACTCAGTTGTGTATGCAGGTAAGAATTTGCGGCAACTTCCACGTTTCCTGAACTCGGCTTTAGAGCAGAAATTCTTGTGGTTACTCCTGCATGCCAGAATGATATTGCTGTTCTCCCCTCCTGGGTGCTCCGTGCAGGTCCTGCTGCCCTGTTGTTCGAGGCCACATCTGGAGTAGTGTGTACAGTTGTGGGCTGCCTGGTCCAAGAGAGACAGAGAGCTACTGGAGCAAGTGTAGCCAAAGCCTTCTAAGATGCTGAAGGGTCTGGAGCATGTCTCATGTAGGGTAAGGCTGAGCAGGCTGGCACTCTTCAGCGTGGAGAAGAGGAGGCTGGTGGGGGATCTTCTTAATGTGTGTAAGGATCTGAAGGGAGGTTGTAGAGAGGGTGGGACCAGGCTCTTTTCAGTGGTGCCCAGCGATAGGCCAAGAGGCAACGGGCACAAAATAAAATACAGGACGTTCCACCTGAACGAAAGGGAAACCCTCTTTGCTGTGAGGGTGACTGAGCAGTGGAACAGGTTTCCCCGAGAGGTTGTGGAGTCTCCTTCCTTGGGGATACTCAGAGCCATCTGGACGGGTTCCTGGGCAACATGTGCTAAGTGCCCCTGCTTGAGCCGGGGTTGGACTAGCTGATCTCAGAGGTCCCTTTGAAGCTCTGCCATTGTGTTATTGTGTGAACTCTAAGATAAAAAAGCAAAGAGAGATTCATATACTTGAGTAATATCTGTCAATGTCTTGCTTTTTCTCCATTTTTCCCAAATGTCCTTTTTCCTTTTTTTTCCACCCTCCCTCGCGGTGCTTCCTGTCCTCCCCCACACTGCTTTTTTCCCTTGCTCATTCCCCGCCCCCTTTTTTTTTAATCTCATGTTACATGTGTATTTTCTTTTTTCTCACGTCTTGTGGGGTTTTTTTTGTTTTTGCTTTTCTTACATTTTTCTTCTTTATTTGATATTTTATTGATGTTTTCTCTATGTTCCCCCCCCCCTTATTTCCTTGCTTTAACCCCATTTGTCCCATTTCCCCCCCTTTTTGGGGAGGGGGGGGAATTCCTCTTTTCTATGGATTTCCCCTCTTTTATTTATTTCTATTTTCTGCTTTACTCTTCTTCTCTTCCCCCCTCCGGTGTTTCTCCCTGCTCATTTTCTACCTTTGTTCTCTGTTCTTCGAGTCTTCTGTTCTGTTCTTTTCTCTCTCTCTCTCTTTTTTTTTTTTTTTCTCAGTTTTCTTCTCAGGGTTTTTTTTCGGAGCTTTTTGGGAGAGTGCTGGGGTTATTTTTTTCATTTTTAGGGTTTTGGGGGGGGGTGTCCTTTTAAATTTTCTTTTTCCCTTGATGTTTTCCTGATTTACACCACCCCCCGCCCCCATTTTCTCTTCATTTCCCTGTTTTTCTCGGTCTCTTTGTTTCTTCCCTTTCTTACTGTTTGTCCCCATTGCTCCCATTTGTCCTATGTTTGCCTGTTTCTTTTGATTCTCTGGTTTTCTCATTTTTCCTGTTTTACCATTTTCCCCTTTTGTCCCATTTCTTTTCCAGCTCTGCATGTTTTTTTCCCATTCTTCTGTCATTATTTACGTTTCCCCTCTGGGTTTTTTGGCCCTCCTGGATGTTTTGGCCCCGAGTCTGTTGCCCTTAGATTTTTGCCCTCCTATTTTTCCCTTTCCCCTTTTGGTAGTGGGTCAGCATTAGTCAACGTTTCGTGATGAAGTCTGGAGGAACGGCAAGAATGCCTTCGTGCTGGGGCTCCAAGACCTCCATGTTTGAGGTGCCCTTACTTGAACTGAAGGGCTTGGTCGAACTCTTTGATGAGGCCTATAGTAACAATTCTATCCTAAATCCATTTTTGTCTCATCTTCTTGGGAAAGGGGACGTGGAAAGCTAACAGCCTGGCTACTGGACTATTCCATCAGCGAGTGAGATGACATCTCTCATCTGGAGGAAATGGAGGGCTGTTCCCAGGGCCAGCACTGACCCCTGACCTGGGGGCTTAGCCCTCGACTACGGGAGCCTTCTGTCAGAAGAGGGACCTGCCTTGATGCCTGAAATGGTTGACAAGCTGGAATATCAGTAGTTACTTCAGGATAAATTTTCCAATATTCTCTAAGTCATGGCATTTGGGGATAAACACATCTAGCTGAGTTCTGGATTTCCATCTTCCAGGAAACCCCATCAGCTGGAGAGTAAACTGTTTCCAGGTTTAACCCCCTTCCTTTAATGACAGCTCTCAGAAGTTGAGGAGGTGAAGGCTGTACTCCTGCTGAACCCTGCCGATGGAAATTGGTGGAGTTGTCTTCTCAGAGTTACTGAGACACAAGATGGAATGTGGCTGCCAACTGGAAAAAAATTTGGCCCGTATGAAGAAAGAGCTGTCCTTTGAGAGGAGGTGTTGAAATGCTACATCACTTTCTATGATGAACACTCTAACAAGGACATATTGCAATGGCACCCTGTAAGAAGGTATACTTTTAGTGAACGGATCTTGTATTCCTTTTACCTGCCAAACCTGGCATGCACCAGACTCGGGCTATAAATAAATCACTGGATTTATCCTCCTAGGCAAAGCCATACATCTGTCTACTAAGTCGGTGTGTGCAGGAGGTGGGGGACGGCTACCTCCAGGTGAGTGTCTTGACTCAGTCACCATAAATGTTTTCAGTTCTACAGAAGCAGCTCTTCAGAGATTCAGGTAGGGTGTCCTTGCAATACTAGTATCCAGTTCCTGGGGAAAGCACAGCATTTGGGTGCTTGAAGGGCACAGAAGTGAAAGGGAACCTGGAAAGGGCAAATGAAATGAAACTTAATAATATATGTCCGCACCCATCTGAATGCACAAGCCAAAAACCTGGTGCATGTGCTGGACTATCTGTAAGACTGTTGTAAATGGAGCTCCCAGGGAGTCTCCAGCAGCCTCCCAGCATACCTGGCCATGTGGAACCTAAGTGATAGCTGGTGCTGTCCTCTGGGCTTGCCGGGTGCTGGTGAAAAGGAAGTTTGGAAGAGAATACAGACCCAGGTGGAATAGGCTGCCATGTAACTAATAACTATGTATCCATGCAGACAGACATGTATGAACACATGCAAACAGGCTTTAAACTGAAAACTGTGTCGACCAGATCGTACATAGAGACAAAGTGTCAGAGCACACCTACTGCATGGGAAAATGCAGCAGATTTTGAGGAGATGGGTGATGCAAGCGAGCCAGACTGTTCCATGGGAAAAGGAGCATGGACCCAGAGGCATGGTGGCTTGTTTGGGGCCCTACCAGTGTTTGGGTCCCCAAACTGGGTTCTTTTACCAGATGTGCAAGCAACCAACAGACACACAGGATCGAGATACTTGTTTATTTCATTTCTGCACAGAGATCGGTGCTAGGTGGTAGATCCACAAAGCTAGCACACCTTCTCCCTTTCTCATTCTTTATCTATAAACACTTTTCAGGAAGTACTTTATACAGATTTTTCTGCTGGTTACAGTTTTATCACATCACGTACTTGTTCTGTGCTTGTGCTTGAACATCCATGCTAATTAGCATAGGAAGTGGAGAAGAAGGTGGTAACATCATTTTCATGTCATTACCATCTCATTATTCATTTTGGGGAGCACACTTTTTAATAGGTTAATAAGCCCTAATGAACTTTTCGGTTACTCTGGGTTATTCTGCTCTTCTTGTCCTCTCTGTTCCTCACGTTCTTCAAAGTGTTGTGGTTTCCTCATGGTTATTTGCCTGGAGCCGGTTGTCCTTTGCAATACCGTTTTCCAAGATCCTCTCTCCCTTGCCTTGAGTCTTGTTAGCTCTTGGAGGGTTTCCACAGCATCATTCCAACAGAATGCCAGTGTTCCCGTGGGGGTCCAGTTTTGCTTTCCTGACAGACGGTGAAGGGGTATTACAAGGGGAAGGCCATTATACTGTAATTCCATTTGGAATCAAATCAGCAACCCCAGGCTCCATTCCCTGTTCCACTGTCCCTGGGTGGGTTCCACCAACAACCTTTCAGTTAACATCCGAACGCTCTGCGTGTTGTGCCACAGAGACCTCCCCACCTGGGGCTGTGGTGGGGGCTCCACTGTCAGCACAGTCTCAGTGCTGCAAGAATGGGAACGTCCCTGAGCGCAACCCCGTACCCAGCCCCAGGCAGGGGAACGCTGCCCTTTGCCCATGGCCGGGTGCTGGTGGGCAGCGTGGTGCAGGGGGAGGCCTGGAGCCTGGCTGAGGGGCTCTGGGCAGCTCCCTGCCCAGCACCAGCTCTGCCTGCTCCCATGCTCCCTCCACCCCACACCCTGGGGGCAATCGGAGCTGTGGGCACATCCCCCTGGGGAGGGCATTTCCCTCACACCCCTCCCTCCTGCTGCTGCCCTCGTGGACACAGGTGACGCACACAGGAGTGCTGCCTGCGCTGGCAGAGGTGACTCAGGGAAGGGGCTTGCCCCTCTCCATCGAGCCTCCCCTGGCAGGGCCAGAGCCTGGCAGCAGCGCCTGCAGTGACACTCTCCCCCTGACCCAATTAGCTGCAGAGATGCTGAAGGGGCAGCGCTCTGTGGGGTGGCCCTGTGCAGGAGCAGTCCCAGGGCAGAGGCAAGGCCAGCTTCCCCCACGGCCAGGCAGGAGGGTCTGAATGGAGTTTTCTGGGGAGGGTCTGAGGGCAGCAGGGCACAAGGGGGCTGTGCTTGTCAGGGACATGGCATGGGAGGAGAGGGCACCCCAGAGCACACCCCCCATCTACGTATGCCATGTGTAAGGGGATGTAGCTCAGTGGAAGAGCGCCTGCTTTGCATGCAGGAGGTCCTGGGTTCAGTCCCCAGCATCTCCAGCAAGGACTTTTGTTCCTCGCTGTGTTGTCTTCCCAGCAGATATAAGGGTGGTGGAAGTCCCCTGGGTGAGCCTGGGTCTGTGATCCGGAGTTGGCTTCCTGCTGTCCATGAAAAGCCTCATCAACTTCTTCTTCCTGATCTGGTGGCTTGTTGTAAACACCTACAGCAGTGTCTGCCGTGTTAGCCTGCCTAGTCATCCTCACCCATAAGCTCTGGACTCACTGTTCATCCACCCCTAGCCTTCCATGATGGAATGAGTGGTTGGGGAGATAGCGGGAGAGCAGTGGAGGTTGTCTCCCTTGACTTCAGTAAGCTTTTAAACACTGTCTCCCATAGCATCCTCATAGGCAAGAAGTGTGGGCTAGATGAGCGGCCAGTGAGGTGGCTTGAGAAGTGGCTGAAAGGCAGAGCTCAGAGGGTTGTCATCAGCAGTGCAGAGTCTAGCTGGAGGCCAGTGATGTCCCCCAGGGCTCCGTACTGGGGCCAGTCTTCTTCAACTTAGTCGCCAGTGACGTTGACGAAGGTACAAAGTGCCTCCTCAGCAAGTGTGCCAACAGTAATAAACTGGGAGGAGCAGCTGATACATCGGAAGACTGTGCAGCCATTTGAGAGACCTGGAGAGGCTGGAGAGGTGAGAGGAGTGGAACCTCATGAAGTTCAACAAGGGCAAGCGCACGGTCCTGCACGTGGGGAGGTATAACGCCATACACCAGTGCAGGCTGGGGGCTGAGCTGCTGGAGGGCAGCTCTGCGGAGAAGGACGTGGGAGTGCTGGTGGACACTAAGTTGACCATGAGCCAGCAATGTGCTCTTGTGGCCAAGAAGGGCAGTGGCAGCCTGTAGAAGGGACGATTGAGAGGGGATCTTATCAACGTGTACAAGTACCAGAAGGGAGGGTGTCAAGAGGATGAGGGTCACACTCTTTTCAGTGGTGCCAAGCAGCAGGACAAGAGGCGGTGCGCACCAGCTGAAACACAGGAAGTTCCACCTGTATGTGAGGGAAAACTTCTTTTTTTGAGTAACGAGCACTGGAAGAAGCTGCCCAGAGAGGTTGTGGAGTCTCCCCCAACTTTCTCTGAATCTGCAATTTTCTGATTGCCTCAGTGCCCCCCACCCCCTAAGTCTGGCCCTGGACAACCTGCCAGAACCATAAGTTCTGGTAGGACAGATGTAATGATGGAGTGGGGCAGTCACAGATGCCTGCGACCCTCTTTGGGTCCCTGGCCAGTGCAGTACCAGCAGGGTTTGGTCCAGGTCTTTGCGGCCCCTTCTCATCTCAGTCCACCCCTCCTGGCCCTTTCTCTTCCTGGCTTTCATTTTGCAAGATCAATAGATGTTTTAGGAGGACCCAGAGAGTGGTGAGCAAGTGGGGCAGATTGGCACTGTACTAGAGGAGGTCCTGGTGCAGAGGGGACAGGGAGGAGCCACCCAAGCTGTGGTCCTGGCTGTGGTCAGTGACAGCTGGGAGGGCTGTGGGTGCTCCTGGGTGCCAGGTGCTCTGCGGCACAGCGCAGGGCTGCGACGGAAACCTTTTGAAGCAAAGGAGGACTCCAAAGCAAACACCCCGAGTGCCCCATTCAGCCCCATCCTGCTGTGTGCAGGAGGAGGAGGAAGAGGAGAGGAGCTGCTTCCTCATCACCTGCCGCTGCAGGGGTGACCCAGAGCACGCAGGACCAGGATGGAGCTCTGGGACGCTGGCCATGGGACACGGTGTGGACAGGGGGTGCCAGCACTCCCCAGCTGGGGTAAGGCCTTCCGGAGATCCTCCTCGGGTCTAGCAGGGATCCTCCCCAGGTCTGGCAGGGTATCGCCTGGAGGCAGTGCCCACCTCAGCCCCTGTAGGGAATGGGGCCTGTTTGGGGAGGGGGTGCTCTTGGAGGACGCTCGCACTGCTCATCCTCTGGCTGAGGCAGGTACAGAGCAGCTGAGAGCTGCCCCCAGAGCATGACGGGTCTTTCCCTTCTCTTCCAGAGCAGCTTGCTGTCTGGGAAGGGGTGTCTGACTACACTGTGCGGCAGATGATGCGGAACCAGGTGGGTGTGCCTTGCGGGGCCTGCCCCGGGAAGCCTTCTCCTGGAGCTTGTGTGTCTGTGGGATGACTTCTCTGCTTTGACTGGTAGAGTTGAGAGGGTGAAGAGGAGGGGGATGAAAGCATCTGGAAAGGTCTTCCAAAGAAGGGCCCCAAGGTTTCTCCAAAGCTTTGTCCAGCACTTTGTCTGTCCCCTTTGTACAGCAGGATGGAGCAGGGCACCGAGCACCATCCCCACGCCCTGACAAGTGCCCGGCCTGTCCAGCTGCCAGTCTCATCGTTCTTCTGTTCCTTCCTGTTTGCAGGGAGTCCGAGTTATTCGCCTTGGCACATTTGACGTAGTAACCGAACAAGTCGGTGGTGGGAAGCGTGCTCTTCTCACTGTTCGCAGGCCCGTGTTCCATCTGTCGCGGAGTATTGCAGAGCTTCCCGGCCTCGCCTATGACATGGCCTATGCTCCTGGTAAGAGGAGAGGCTGAACCGCTTGCTTCCCCTGGGGACATCCTTGGGGTGTGCCTAACTGCTGGGCAGCAGTGACTGTTAGGAAGCTAGAATTCCTTCAGCAGCTGTGGAGAACAGCTTCAGGGGGTTTTAAAGCACCAGGACAACATCATGCACATTACAATCACACTCCCTCTCTCCCAGACTTGCTTTCACAGCTGCCACAGGCCAGATGTCTTGGGGCTGCTGCTTCTCTGCTAGTGACTATGTTCCTCTTCTGCTGCTTCCCAGGTCATAAGCTCTCCGAGCCCCTCAAGTACGCTCACATAGCCTCGGCCCTCTCTGTTCCTCGGAAGACAGTGGAGGCGTGCATAGAAGAGACCATGCGGCTTTTCTCCCGCTGCCTGCAGAGCGGGAAGAACGTGGCCCTTGTGCTGAAGGGCCTTGGCACGCTTGTAATTCAAGGAGCAGCTGTGAAAATGAGGTTTTGCAGAGACTTTCTGAAGAGGCTCAATGGGACAGAGCAGCTGCTGGAAGCTCTTCTCGCGGTGAGTTCCCCATTCCTCCAGCACTACCTGTCGTCCTCTGGAAAGCACCAGTGAATGCAATGCTGTCAGCCTGCTGTGACCTGTCCAGGTGCATGGAGAGTCCCAGCTGAGAGTAATGCCAGCTCCCGGGACAGCTGGTCCTGAGCGTCCAGAGGACTTGGCAACAAGGACGGCCCTGGGAATAGCTGTGCTGGCTCTGCCCCAAAAAATCATCCAGGCCCAGAGCTCATTTTCATGTGCTCGAGGGAAAAGTCCCAGAAAAGGGCCGGTCCTGTGTGCTTTTTTCCAGGAGACTTCCCTCCTGACAGAAAGCCATGGTTTACTGCTGCTTTGTGTCAGGACCACTTCTGGACCCATGTCTCCCTGGACTGTGTCTGGGACAGTAAGGCAGCGAGTTCAGCACTTTCCCCTGATGCTGGGTGACACTATTTCTGCGTGTCCCTTTGGGAGCTCGGCCTGATGCCTCCATGGGACATTTTTGCCCTAGGGTGGAATGAGGGCAAGGGAGTGATCCCTCCTCCCCTTGCCTGGGCCAGCGGGCATGTGAAGCAGCTCCGTGAAACCTCTGCTGACCTCAGTGCTCTCCCTTTGCAGCTGGAGGGCCTGAGTGTCTTTCATCTCTCCCATGGGGCAGCTGCTCAGAATATTGGATCCCCCTGGCCCTCTTGTTCTTTGGCATTTCTACCTCTGTCTCTGAGTAGGTTTGTTTTTGCAGGAATCATTGCTCGCCCCACTCTCTGGACACGAAGCAGAGGCTTAGGCAGACCAAGGCCCCTGTGCGACCAGAGCCCTCTTGCTGCTCTTGCTGTGCTGGTCTAGTTGTGCTGAGCAGCTCTTGCCAGGGCCCTGGAGTCTCGCCACCATGAAGGGCGTCTTTCTGTCCAAATGTGAGCATTTGCACGCTGCTAGTGATGGCTGCAGCATGTCGCAGAGAGAGTCGTTGGAGCCCAGTGGCCTTGGCCAGGTCTCTAGTGCAGCCCCGTCCTTCAGCGTGGTCCTTCAGGTGCAGCAGGAAGGCTGAGATGTGAAAGGAGGCTGAGCTGAGCCTCCTCTCATGGGTTAAGGCAGAGATGCAAGCCGGCTGCAGGCCAGACCTCTGCACTAGGCAGGACCTGGTCTCCTGACTGCATCTCTCGATTCTCAGCCTTGCAAAAAGCCTGGCAGTCTTCTCACCCTTTCTCCTCCATTTCCTGTAAGCTGCTCTGCTGCACAACTGAGGGGCCACGGAGAGGCGCAGAGAAATTCCGCGTTTCAGAGGCAGCTGCTTCTCTGAGCAGTGGGAAAGTGTGCTGCCCTTGTGCGCCCTGAGACAACTGTCTTGGCATCATCTCTCGTGTGTCTCTCCCCTTTGCAGATGCCAGAGATGAGGGATTCAGTCCTCTCAGGCTCCGAAACTGCTGCTTTGCAGACCCGTTCTGGTCGTGTTGTCGTCCTTCCTGAGTGAGTACGTTTGCTTCTTAGCCCCGGCTGGCCAAGCCAGCAGCTTCCCACGACTTGTTTGGTAGCCCTGTGTTGCCAGTGCTTGTGAAGGTTGTTCAGGAAGTCATTGGAGAGGAAGTCTTTCCAATGTGGATCAAAGTGCAGGTTCCTGCTGGTCACTGGCTCAGGATGTTTTCATGTCTTCTGTGAGACATGCATGAATCAAATGGGTCCTGAACATGTTACCTTGGGTCAAATGTCTTCTGTGGGAGGGCATGTCTAGTCTAAGGTGAAGCCTGTGCGCAGTGGAGTTGTGGAGAGCTTTGTGCTGGCTCCCATCCTGCTCAGTGTTTTGTCCCATTAGTTGTCTGGGAGATGGTGTTGCCTTTCTACAGCTGTATGGAGATGAGTTTTGGAGGGCCTGCAAGTGATGTGGTGGGAGAGAGGGGAATTGGAACTCGTGCTGGTCATTTGAGCTTTCTCACAGGAAGGCTAGGGATGCTCTGGAAGAAGCGGATGAGGGAGCTTCTGCCCCTCCAGGTGCTGGAGGTGTTCACAAAGTCCCTCAGCTTGCTGATACATTCCTCCAGCATCTGGCATGTTCTGCTTATTGTGCTTTGGACAAAGAGGGGCTTCTTGGTAGCTCCCTAATGCCCCTCTGTCCCCATTATGGACACAAGGTGCAAAGGAAGTGTGGTGCCCTCCCTTTAGACTGGCAGCTTTTTCCTCTTTCCAGGTACAATGCTGACAGTCCATCTAGAAAGCCCCCTGTGGCACCTGCAAAGCCCCCGCAGGAAGAGGAGAAGGCAAAAGAGGACACCAGGGCCAAGAAAGGTAATGGGAATGCTGGATCCTGGCAGGGGTTTGTGCCTTCTGCTTCCGTCCTCTTTGGCCAGGCAGTGGAGGCAAGGCGACAGTGCCATGGCTCAGGTAGCATCAGGCACTGGAGGTGACGCTGCGTTCCCAGTACGGGACATCTGGAGTGATTCCTGAGGGAACACGACCTTCCGGCAGCCCAACACTCCCAGCTGCAGCTGATGCCTCCCAGATAAACTTTCCCCCATTGCCACGGCACTCAGTGCTCTGGGGTGCACTGCAAAGTGCTCTTGCGCTGGACATGTTGGTGCAGAAGGGAGGCAAATGTGAGCACTGTCCTTGTGCAATGTGAATCCTAAATTGTGCAGGGAGCTGCAGGTCACAGAGAGGCTGAGCTATTTCATGGGACCAGTGAGTTGTCATTGAATGAGAAAAGCCCCCGAGAGTAGATGGGGAAAAATGACAAGGCAGAGAGAAGGCAGTGTGCGGAAGGGCCAAAGACCACGCAGGAAAGAAGGCCTAGAAGGAGTCACCTTGAGGCCTCACACTGTTATCACAGGCTGGAGCACATCTGAAGAGCCTTCCCATTCCAAAGGCCTCCTCAATGCTGTCCTGAAGTGTTTTCTTCTCTCCTGCTTACAGGAAATCTTCCCGCCAAGCACCTCCCCCTCAGAGCGAGGCATCCTCCAGCCAAAATAACAGCTCCCACGAAGCAGAAGGGGAAAGGGAAGAAAGCTGAGGACAAAGCGCCTGCTGGCAGGTGAGAGCCGTGGAGGAGTGGGTGAGGGTGAGCCTGTAGCGTAGTGCGTGTCTGGGGGAGATGTTTCCTCTGCACACAAGGTTCACAGCAGCTCTGAATGTCCTTTATCACATGCCCCGGGGACTCCTGAGCCCTCGATGGCAGGAATGCCTTGACAGCCCTGACCACTTTCTCCTTCTCTGACCCTGCGTCTCCAGGAACAATCTGTTCTCCATGCCTAAGCACAGGGCACTGGGGACCACCAGGCCATTTGTAATACATTTGGCAGGATGGGGTAAGGGTGTCTCTTGGAGCCTGTCTTGGTAGAGGAGGCTGCTCCTCTCCGGGCTGCATCCAGAGCGAGCCCGTGTCTGGGCACGCTGAGCGTTCCTGAGGGCACATCCTGCAGCCCCGGGCGTTTCAGCTGGGGGTGGTCTCTGTCCCTGTGGGTGTGAACACAGTCAGCGGAACCCATCTCCTTCTCTGGCAGAAGGGCCTTGTGCCGCAGAGGCAGGTGCCCAGCCGGTGAGTGCAGGACGGAGACCCAAGTGCCCCTGTGCTCCCAGCACCTGCCCACAAGGTGTCTTTTCAGGGGGCTCCTGGCCATCGCAGGCAGCTGCTCCAGGAAGGTGGTGCAAGGCAGGACAAAGGGCAGTGCTGAAGCCATGCCCCCACCGGAGAAACTGGTGAAGAAAATCCAGAGGTGGCCAGGACAGGTGCGTGCTACAGCCTGAGGTCCTGCTAGGGCCACGGGGACGTGTGGAAAAGCGCAGTCCTATGGGCAGTGGGTAGGAGAGATCCCTGCCTGCGTGTTCACTTGGCCAGTGACCAACGACGTCTGGGCCTTGCTTGAAAAGGTGCAGGTCACCCGCTAGTTCTGGAGGGCATTTGTCCCTCCAGCATTCTCAGGAAGCACCTCAGAAGCCCCTCTTTGGCCCTGTTTCCCGTGGGAAGGTACCTGCTGGGCCTTTCAGGGAGAGGGCATGGGCAATTTCCCTTTAGTTCTGTGATTATTGAGCTCATTGGTGAGATCCAAACTGGGATTTTGAGACCTGCCCCTATGAGCTTCGGGGCGTAAGAGCGCTGCCGGGAAGGCTCAAGCCAAGCGGCAGGAGAGAGGATGAGAAATGCCCTTTGCACCCTGGGAAAGCACAGATGCCAGCAGTCCTCTTTGCCGTTTCTTTTCTGTGGCCCTCCAGGTGGAATATCACTTCCGGGTAATGGGCGAGGGCGTTCTTGTCTTTCCTCCCATCTGAAGCCCTGTGAAGATTTCCCCTTCTGGAGTCCTTGGCTGGAGACCCAAGCAGGCAACAGAAGAGAGAAGAGTGCTTTGGGAGAACTCCTCTGGAGAAAGACCAGCATTTCCTCCAGAGCTTTTTTCCAGAAGCATCTGTAAGAGGCAAGGACCATCAGGAAGGGGGCTTCTGCTTTCATTGACCTCTCCAAATTTCCTTTTTATGGTGGGAGTGTATTTATTTCTTAATAAAACTTTTCCTGAACATTGCACAGAGACTTGACTTCTGTGTTCTCTGTCCCCTCACGACCAGCTCACGGCACCAATGCCTCCATCCATCTTCCCCACTTCCCTCACCCAAGCCTACTCCCCCATGTGGCTGTCCAGCCCTGCCCAGCCCAGCTCCAGCCCCATGTCCCTGCACAGAGGGAGAAGCCCTGCTCCTGCCACCCCACAGCAGCTCTTGCTGCTGCTGAACCCTGCTCTCCCAGCTGGAGCTCAGCTGCGTCTACCACCCACTGCGTCCCGCTGCGTCTCCAGTCTCAGCCTCTCTCCAGCCAACAACTCAGGCCAAGGATCAAGCACAGGCTGGGTGGAGAGCGCTGTCCTCTCCACCCACGTTGTGCTCGGGGCAGATGAAGCACTGTCCCGGCTACAGGGGTCTCTGGCAGAGCCGCCTGCACAGCAAGCAGAGCTCTGAAGTGCTCCCACGTCCCCACACGGTCACAGCAGCAGGGACTCAGCCGGCCCCTTTGGCTGCCCCATGGCACTGCTCCCTCCCTTCTCCCCATTCAGGAAGCAGAGGTATAGACATGACCACCCAGCACGGGCACACGCTGGTCCCTCTCCTGTCCTTCCTACCAGGGATGGGCATGGCACAGCTCAGCTCAGCTCAGCTTCAGCAGCACACACATGCATCCTCCGTGCTGCTCTCCTGGTCCCCTGGCCATCCCATTTGGTCCAGAGGGACATCCCCCAGGAGCGTGCATGGACTAGCCTCCAGCAGATGTGCTGTCCCAGAGCCACCTGGCCAGGGCTGGACCTCTGGAGAAGTGGGGACGGGAATTTTGCCTTTTCCCTCTGGGTTTCCCACGTCAGTTCCTGGGAGTGGAAAAGAGCATTCCCTGCGAGCAGGGGAGGTGCAGGGAGGTTGCCGCTCATGAAGGAGCAGGGAGGTGTACGGAGGTTGCATCACATGAAGGGGCTGGTGAAGACGGGGCCATGAGATGCTTTGGGAACGCTCTCAGGTTCCATTTGTGTCTGCTGAGGATTGCCTTTCTGCTCTTCTTTGAGGAGGACAGAGGGCAGAATGGATAGCATTCACTAAACCCTGATTTACTCTCTTATAGCCCTAGCAAAGGGTGTGCCTTCTGCTTGGTGCTGATCCTAAACACTTCTGATTCCTCTCACCATTCCCTCCTGGTGAGCCTCCTCACCCCCCCCACCCCAGCAAGACCTACCTCTGCACACACACACAGGGGTGAAGGGGAAGGTCAGTGGCACCAGCCCAGCAGCCGTGACCCCCCTGCTCACAGCAGCCCTGCCTCGGGACACAGGTCCTTCCCTGGGCCCTGGGCCTTCCCCAGCCTCCGTCAGACCCCTGAGGTTCCCACCGCTTTGTCTGGGATCCTTCCTGGGGACTGTGAGCAAAAGCCAGGGTGCCGAGCAGCACAGTCCCCCAGGCACCCCACCACGGGGGCACCGTCCCTGGGTCGGCTCCAGCCAACAACCTTTCTGTTTACAGCCGAACGTGCTGCCAGTTGGCCCACAGAAACCCCCCACCTGGGGCTGTGCCGGGGGCTCCAGTGTCAGCACTGTCCTGGTGCTGCAAGAATGGGAATGTCCCTGAGCGCAACCCCGTACCCAGCCCCAGGCAGGGGGACGCTGCCCTTTGCCCATGGCCGGGTGCTGGTGGGCAGCATGGTGCAGGGGGAGGCCTGGTGCCTGGCTGAGGGGCTCTGGGCAGCTCCCTGCCCAGCACCAGCTCTGCCTGCTCCCATGCTCCCTCCACCCCACACCCTGGGGGCAATCAGAGCTGTGGGCACATCCCCCTGGGGAGGGCATTTCCCTCACACCCCTCCCTCCTGCTGCTGCCCTCGCGGACACAGGTGACGCACACAGGAGTGCTGCCTGCGCTGGCAGAGGTGACTCAAGGAAGGGGCTTGCTCCTCTCCATCAAGCCTCCCCTGGCAGGACCAGAGCCTGGCAGCAGCGCCTGCAGCGACACTCTCCCCCTGACCCAATTAGCTGCAGAGATGCTGAAGGGGCAGCGCTCCGTGGCGTGGCCCTGTGCAGGAGCAGTCCCAGGGCAGAGGCAAGGCCAGATTCCCCCACGGCCAGGCAGGAGGGTCTGAATGGAGTTTTCTGGGGAGGGTCTGAGGGCAGCAGGGCACAAGGGGGCTGTGCTTGTCAGGGACATGGCATGGGAGGAGAGGGCACCCCAGAGCACACCCCCCATCTACGTATGCCATGTGTAAGGGGATGTAGCTCAGTGGAAGAGCGCCTGCTTCGCATGCAGGAGGTCCTGGGTTCAATCCCCAGCATCTCCAGGAAGGACTTTTCTCCTCCATCTCCACCCCTTAGCTATGGTGCTAAGGGCTGCCTTGGCCAGGGCCCCTCTGCGGTTCTGTGGAGACTGATGCCATGCAGGGACGGGGCCTGGGTCTGTGAGCCATGTGTCGTTACAGCCTCTGGGCTTCCCCTGCTGCCACACAAGTCAGCTGGAAGAGACTTTTCCCAAGGGCTTGTTTTAGTTCGACCTGATGCCCATATGCAGATCTGCAAGGAGTGGTAAATACTGGAAAGCTAGGTAGAGAAGTGCTCCATTCTCAGCAGGTGGCTGGGTGCCTCCGCAGCCTTTCCTCCAACCATCTCGTGCCTGTTTTGCCCCTTTCTCCCTTTGCTGTTGGCCCTTTAGCAACCACAGGCTCTGCAGGTGGGCTTCTCCCTTGTGTTCTTGAGAGCAAGCTTTTGGCCAGGCAGGGAAGCAGCCATGGGATCAGGTAGGGACAGTTAGGATTTACAGTTGCATATCCATAATTAGTGATTGCAGTTAGTAAAGGCAGCAGTGGCATGGTATTTCTCTGGCTTTTATAACCATGGAGATGCCTGTCAGTTAGTTTTGTGCAAGGAACAGCAGAGTTTTGGTTAGGAAATGTGGGAGGGATCCTAAGCCATCGGGACAGATGCCACTTCCTCACTGGAGGAGCTGGCGGGGTGGATCTCAAATGTGGGCCAGAGAGCCCAGGAGGGGCAACTCTCCTGCCTTTGCCATGGCCAGACTGCTGGCGCTGGCTGGGGCTTCTCTGGGCCGGAGCAAGGAGGAGTGCAAGAGTAAGTTGTGCAAGCTGTCCCACTGTTGCCAAAGGGCTGGTAGAGGTCTGTTGCTTTGCCAAAAAATTGATGGTCTCACGTGAAAACCCACCATTCTTGTCAGCTAGCTACTGCTGCTGTGAGATGGGATTTAGAGGGAAAGTGGCACACAGAAGCACCTCTCTAGTCAGCCTTCTTCCTTAAGGCATTTGAGACTGCTCCACAGAAGAACACTCTGTGGATGAGATGAGGAGCAAGGTCACAATATCTTGGCAAAAGTCATTGTCCTGCTGTAGCTCAGACATGGGCAGTGAGCCAGCCCTTGACTGGGCTGTGAAAGCCCCATGCTTCATTCTCGAAAAGCAGTAGGTTTGAAAGCTGACCTAGGGTACATTGAAAGCTCCACAACACAACCACATGCTTTCACGTGCCTTAAAGAAATCTTCTGGTGAAGCGCCTGGACAACATAGCCTTTGGGAATGATGGGGGTCTACGCAAAGGCAAGAGCCTCTGCAGTGCTCACCTTTCGTGTTACAACTAACCCCAGGCTCAACCCCCGTTGGGCATTTTGGAATGGTCCGTCTAAGACAGGAAGAAAAGCATGCACCTTCCTTTTTGCAGAGACAGCGTCGGTGGTGGGAGTTGAAAGAAAACTTGCCCAAGTAAAGAAGTAGCACCGAGTCAACTGGTGAACTGGTGTCACACTGGCTTTGTGCTCTCTTAGGGTGAGCCTAGAGCACTTTGTCCCCAGGTGCTCACTTTGGGTTGACAGTGTCCACTCTGTGGGGCCTGGGGGCACCCAGGAAAGCAGTCAAGGGCTCTGTTGAGCAGCAGAGCCCCAAGTGCATGCTCGTGGGGCAGACGGAGGGGTTTAGGGGACCTGAGCCCCGACAAGTGAACTGGTGCATGAGAAGGGTCTGTGGGGAGCAGGGGGCAGGCGGAGGCTGCCCAGGGATGGCAGAGCCCTTGGTGACTGTGCTCCTGTGACATCTCCCCGTGTCACAGTCAGGCGCTGGCACGGCCTCAGTCCCGCAGTGTGCAGGGGGACAGGACAGGGCAGCAGTGCGCAGGACTCGTGGAGGAGGACCCTGAGCGCAGCCCACGCCTTTCCCTGCAGCCCTCGGGCTGCCCCACGGGACCGAGGCGTTTTCCTGAGGCCTCCCCAGTTCCCACCCTGTGTAAGACATGAGGGGTGCCATTTGCCTGGGGTCCAGGGTGGCCGAGCGGGTGGGGGGAGGTGGTGATGCGGGGCTGGGACAATGGTGTCCACAGCCACCACTAGCCCTGCAGGGTCAAGGTGTCCCAGGAAGGGCTGGGACCCGCCACCAGGAGCACCGGGGAGACACCAGCATCACCTGCTCTGGCTCTGGGAGGGGCTGCCTGGGAGCAGCCTGGCCCCATGGTTGGGCCTGGCTTGGGCTCCATGGCCCAGCACAGCCAGGGGAAGGCAAGGACACTCCGGGATTGCTGGCATCACCCCCACTGGCTTTGCTTGTAAGAGGCACTCCTGGAAGCGGTGCCTTGGCAAAATGTGTTGGCATCTGCCCAGCGAAGCCCTTCGTCTGGGAAAGGCACAGCCACGTGCCTGATTTCTGATGTTGGTCCCTTGCCCACTGCAGCCAGGTGATGCCGGTGTTTCTGGAGGGCCCCCAAGAGGCCTTTTCCAGGGCATTTGCTGCTTGCTGAAAAACTGTTGCCCCGTGTGCCTGCACAGCCTCCTTTAGGACCACTGTCTGCCCACTGTGGCGACACAGAGATGCGGCCAGGCCTGAGCGCAGGCTCCCCCTTCCCCAACGCTCAGCACCTCCTCTCCTTCCCACAGGATGGCTGAGAGACCCCCCAGCAACCCCAGGGTGGCCTGGGAGAAGGACAGGGAAGATGGAGCTCCCCAGGAGATCGGCTCCCAGACACAGCTCCCCGGCGTGTGCGTGCCTCAGCCTCTGCAGATGGGTGAGTGAGTGGCACCATGCAGCTGGGCAGGGATGGGGGCTGCAAGACCACCCCACTCTGCCGCACGCTCTCCCCTCCATGGCAGGCTGGGGGGGGGGTGTCCCCAGAGCCCTGGGGGCACCGCGGTGCCGGCATGCCTGGGCCTGCTGTGTGCTCGGGGGCCGGCCTGGCACAGCATCCTTCCAGGAAGGAGAGGAGCAGAGGGGACCCGGCTCCCGCTCTGCGGCACAGGCTGGGAGGGGCAGCGATGCTGCGGGGCAGGGACCTTGCCTGCCCGTCTCGCAGCGAGTTCCTGATCCCGGCACCCCTGGGCTGTTTCCCCAGGTCACTGTGCTCCAGAATCACGCACCAGCTGTCGGGCACCTCTCAGCCCCGACAAGCGCAGGGGAGCTGGAGTCCGTGCAGCAGGCAGCGTGGCTGCACAGAGGGCACAGCTCTGCCACCCACCTCTGCTGCCTCCTGCCAGCCCCCAGAGCTCTGCCTGCTCTTTCTTTCTCAGGGCAAGGGGCTTCTGCCACCAGCTGCTCCGATGTGCGGAGAGAGGAGCAGGAAGCCCTGGCGTGCATCCAGGCCTTTCTCACAGGCAGAGGAAGGGTAACTACAGACATTGCCACTCGGGCTGCACCCTGCTACCACTGGCCGAGCCTCCCGCCGTCTCATGCTCTCTGTTTTGTCTCTCTCCTCCCCGCTGTCAGGAAGAAGCTCAGCAGCTGAAGTTTGTGGCCTCTGTCTGCACCCTCAGCCGCTTGGCCAGGCCACAGAGTTGTGGCCGGGGCAGCCCTGATGACAGAACTGCCGAGGCTTGCAGCGTCACTGTGGCCACGTGGAGGGCAATGGTCTCCAAGCCCAGCACGTCGAAGAAGGTGCTGTGGGAGCTCCTCAAGATGCTGGTGGAGCGGCCACTGCGCAAACCGTTCACCAACGTCAGGGACAGAACCCGCATCCTTCCCCTGGCCGTGAGTTACTGGATGAGACCTCCCTCACCCCCAGGGCTCTGCTCACCTGTCTGGGGCAAGCGGCAGAGCCCTCTGTGCCCTCTCCATCTGCCCATGATCCATGAGCGCCTCGTAGTACGTGCACACAGCACCCTGGGGCCACTGCCAGCAGGACAGGCTCTGGCAGCGCAACAGGGACGTCTCTGCAGTGAGAACCATTTCTGCGTGTTTTCTGTAGGCAACCAGGGCACTCTATGAGCTCCTCCAGCAGTGCAGCTGCTCGCAGGTGGTGAAGACATTTTTCTCCCACCTCTGCCTGGCGCTGCTCTTCCAAATTGGCTTCACAGCAGAGCTCACGCCGCAGGACATTGCGATCTTCCGGAGGGAATGCCACCGATGGGACCCATCCGCTCCCACCAGCCCTGTCAGGTGCTCCATCCCCGTCCCCTCGTCCCTCCCTTGGACCTGGAGCCAGGGCCAGGCTGCCGGTATGAGCCAGCCTTTGCTCTGCACACAGCTCAGCAGTGCAGACCATGGCAGCTTTGTTCTGCTGCGCTGGCTACGAACACCAAGCCCTGGTCCTCAGGACGAAGGGAGGCTGGGACATGCTTCTCAGCCCTGACACTCTCCACTTGGGAGTCATTTTACTGGCCAGGTGAGAGTCCTCTTTGCCCAGCTCTACACAACACAGTCCCCTTCCTCTGAGGTGCCAGGGAGTCCCCAGGCGTGCCAGGACCGCCTGCTGGGGCAGCAGCTGGTGTTAGCAAGGGTGAGAGAGGGTGCCTGGTGCGACCAGTCACCTCCCGGGGACCTGGAGTCCCCTCCCTTAGCGACTGGGCTCAGGCCACGCAGAGTGCCATGGCTCTGTCTGTATGCAGCTCTACTGGAGAGGGTTAACCAGGAAAGGGGCAAGATGCACAGGGCCATGTGCACGGGAGGAGCCCATGGGGACAAGCCTCCCGCATGGGCAGGAAATGGGATGTGTGGACAGGCCCTGACTTGGTGGTGGGAAGGGTGTCTTTGTGCTCTGCCACCAAAGGGAGCCTGAGGATGCCACACTGGCTCTGCAGAGGTGGTGTGCGGTGGGGAGAGACGGCCACTGGGTGAGCAGCTGCCACTGGCTGCGCCAGTGGAATGCCACTGTGGCCTTGCCCTGCACGTCCTGGCCTGTGGGGCAGCAGCTAGACTTTAGCGGTGCAACCGCAGAAGAGGTCTGCGGGATCAGCTGCATACTGACAGAGCCTCCTTCCCCCTGCTAGAGAGATCAGGAAGATTCCAACGCTTGACCAGTGCTGGATCTTCAACCAGCTGGCAGTGCTGCTCCACAGGGAGGACCAGTTTCAGGAGATCCCGGCCATGGCCTTCTTCACTGAGGTAGACCTGACGATACGCAGTGCCTGTCCTGCGCTGGTGTTAGCCCCCCTGGCTGTGGTCCGTGGCTGCTGGGGGGTAACCCCTGTAACTCTCTGCGTTTTGTGCCTCCCTGGTGCCAGCTCTCGCTGTTCAATTGCTCCTCAAAGGCAGGAGCACAAGAGGCTGCAGAGGGTTCAGAGGGCGGAAGAGCAGGCGGGCAATCTGCATGGTGTACCCTGGGGCCCAGGGCTTGGGTTGAGGGGCCACGCAGGCTGCCTGTGGTCACAGCTACCCGCAGGACAGGCTTTGGAGGGCCATGGAGCACCCTGCTCTTGGCTGTCGGTGGGACCGAGCGTGGCCTCGTGCTGCAAGGGAGCGCTGTAGGCTCTGTCCCTCTCTCATGACGTGTGTTCCAGCTGCTGGTCTGCACTGACTTCGCCAAGGAGGGGGACCGTGTCCTCAACCTCTTGCAGAGGTATCTGCCACATCGCTCCCCAGTGATGCGTTGGCTGGTGCTCAGAGGCCTCATCACAGCGTCTGAGAGACCCACGATGGTGAGTAGGGGACATACACACACACTTGTGTGACAGCGTGGGGGTGGGCAGAAGGCAAGGAGTAAGGCAGTGTCTTGGACTTTTTGGGCAATGAGAGGTGTGCTAGCTGGTCCCAGCTCCTCCAGCTGCCTTCTTCCTCAGTCCGGCACGTTTCAGGCCAGGCCATTGGCTGTGCAGCACCAGGAGAAAGGCACCAGTGCCTGCCTGAAAGGGCTCCTGGTACAGGCACATCCCGGCTGTGTCAGAGAGAGTTTTTGCCAGGGCAGGCCATCGTTGCCCCACAAAAAGGGTGTTCTGTGCTTCTTGCAGGCAAGAAAAATGCACTCGCTGCTGCCAGACTTCATGAAGTGCCTGCAGGATGCCGACAGGGACAGCAGGGTGAAAGTGCTGATGGTGCTGAGGAACATCTTCCGCTACATGGAGAGGCAGAGAGCCCACCCCAGTACCCTGCAGCTGATGGAGATGCTCCTGCCCCTCTTTGATGATGTAAGGCCGGCAGGAGAGCCCAGGGCTCTGCCGCACGTTTGTACATGGCCGCAGGTGTGATGTGTCCCTCTCCGCTGTGCCCACTGGTGGGGGAATGTGTACCTCCCGCCACGAGTCCTGGGAACTGTCAGCAAGTGCTGTGCTCAGGCCACTGTCCGCTGCACTCCCAGCTGCTCCGTACCGTGCTGAGCCCTTGCTGCTCTTGCTGCGGCTTAGGGCGGAGGTAAACCAAGAGCCAGGAGCAGAGCTGAGCCCAGGCACAGGCTGCCCCTGTCCATGCAGTTCTGCTGGGAGGACCTGAGCAACCCCAGGGCGGGAGAAAGAACGTCCCATGTGGAGGGAGAGGCACCGAGGGCCTGGGAGAGCGTGTGCTGCCTCTGCAGGACAGCCCTCTGCCCCAGCTTCCTCAGCAGCAGCCTGCTCAGCAGAGCCCCAGCTCTGCCCTTCTGCTGGGCTCGGGGACAGCTCCGCACAGAGAGGAGGAGGCGCCTTGCTGGGGCACCCCTGCTCATGGCCGGCTGCCACGACCATTGCCGAGGTCTCCTCTGCCCTCTTCTCTCTGTCCAGGAGGCCAGCCGGGTGCGAGAGCTCTCCATGCTCCTCTTCAAAGACATCATGGAGACTCTGGTGTGGAGTGACAAATGGAGGATGAAGAAGGATGTGCAGAGGAGCCTGCTGCCTCTCTTCTTTCATTTGAGTGATGAGGCACGGCGAGTGGCCCAGGTGGGACTTCTGACAGCAGCAGTGATTCAGGGGGTGGATGCTGACGCCCCACGGGTGGGCCTCCACACCTCTGAATGTGTGTCGCTGGCCTCCTGCATCCCAGAGGACAGTGCAGAGCTGCCATCCCTCTCTGCCTCAGACCCACCACAGCCTTCAGCTGGGGGTTGTTCCTTTCCCTGGCTACACCTTCCCCAAAGGGGCTGGGCTGTGGTGGCATCTCCCCGTCTGCTATTTGGCAGGCCTCTCAGGAGACCCTCCTTGAAGCAGCCCAACTCCTGCACTGGGAGCGGCTCAGGTATCTGACAAAAACAGGGCAGACGTGGAAGATCTGCGAGTGCATGGTAAGCAAAGCCCCAAAGTCCCCAAGGGCCCGGGCCAGCTGAGGCCTTGTCCTCACGCACAGGGTATGGGGCACCGTGGCACACAGCTCTTCCCTCGCCCACTGCTGCAGCCCAGAGCTGCAGCCTGGAGCTGCTCCTTGAGCGCACAGCCCTGACGCGCTCTTCTCCAGGCCCCTCTGCCCTCACTGACTCTTGCAGGCTGATGGGCAACCTGCTCACGCTGGGGCTGGCAGCAGCACAGGGGGCTCTCAGCGCCTCCCGACCACGCTCCGGTCCTGTGCTGCCTTCGCACCTCATCAGCACGGGGCTCCTGGCTGGGAGCTGTGACTGTCCTGGCACGGGAGGGATGGGGAGGGTATCCCTGGGAGGAGGGCTGGGCCGAACCTACTGGGGAGGGTCTGTGTCATCCCTGTACCCTTGTGCTCTCTCCAGCTGGCACGGTACAGGAGCAGAGCAGAGGAGTACGTGAGCCAGAGCCTGCCATACCTGCAGGACCCTCAGGCATCCTTGCGAGAGGTGGCCGTGAGGTTCATCGGTGAGCCACAACCCTTGGGGCCGCCCTCTGAACCCTTGGGTGCCTGCAGCCCCGACCGCTGGGTGCTGGCCTGAGCACCCAGGGGCTCCGTGTCTCCCTCTCCCATCCTTGCCCACATGGACAGGCTGATGGGAGCTCTCTCTGGTGCCACACACCCTCCTCGGTGGTTGCACTGTGCTGCACAGGGTCAGACCTGCCCAAAGGGAGGAGGGCATGTGGCCAGGCCGGCGGGGTGGAGGGGAGCTGTGCTGCTGGGAGCATGCTGGGGAGCACGAGGAGTGATGGGCTTTGTGTACCTAGGGCTCGCCGCGCAGCATGTGAGGCCCCAGAGCGAGGATAAGCTGCTGGCTATCTGCAAGGGTGAGTGTGGGCAGCGTGGTGTTCTGTGGGCTGCTGGGGGTGGGGGAAGGTGCCCGAGAAGTGTGCTCCACTCCCTTGTGCAGCACCAGGCAAAGAGGGCCCTATGTCCCTCTGCGGAGGGGAAGGGTATGTGCGGGGGAGGTGGCAGAGGTGAGGGGAGAAGAGGCGAGGAATCATTCAAGGCAACTCTTAGCTGCCCCGTTGGTCCCCCAGCTGCCTCGTGGTCATGGGAAGGCTGGTGGGCTGGTGCTGCCTGGGGAGAACGCCTGGGGTTTCTGCAGACACAGGGGCTGGATCTCTGCTCTTTCCTTTGCCAGCCCTTCAGCCTTTGCAGAATGACAGCCATCGCTCCGTCAGTGCCCTGGCGACACAGACCAGCCTGCTGCTGAGGCCTCTACTGGAAAGGTCCCCATCAGGATTTCACCTACAAGGCCTGAGCTACCGGCTGCGCAGCAGCTGGGGCAGGTGGAACCTGCTTCTGGGATGTTGCTCTGAGCAGAGCTAGAGCAGCAGATTTCACCCCAGGCTGCTCTGCTCCCTGAGGACCCACAGCTTTGTGTGCCGGGCAGCCGGGCTCGTCCCGGGCACCTCCCCTTGCCTGCAGGGCAGCTACCGTGCTCAGGCCCATCCCCTGCCCAGTGCTGCTCCATCAGTTCACCCCTCTGTTGCGTTGTCACCAAAGAAGCAGCCCTGTTTCTTCACCGTGTGTGTCTTTTCTTTGGGGAGACAGAAGCAAGGGAGAAAACTCAGCCCCTACAAGAGCTGGGCTCTCGTCATGCGAGTGCTACAATGTCCACTCTTCCCAGCAGCCCATGGCAGTGCTCTGCTGGGCCACCAAACACAGAGGAAGCTCTCCTTAAACATCCCAAACTCTCCACAGGGCTCAGGTATCATGTGGATGGGGGTGGCAGGGGATGGTGTGAAGCTCTGGACCGTTTCTATAATAATCGGCTTCAAATTCAGCCCTGCAGTTTCCCACCTTTTGTCTCAAGAGCTCTGCCCTGCCACTGAGGGACCCGAGGGCAGAACATGGTGGGTAGTCCTCCGAGGTGGAGTGGGAGGCTTCAGTTACTCTTCCGGAGTGCCCCATTCTATTAGAAGATGCAGGAGGCTCTTCCTCCATCTGGCCTCAGTCTCCACACCCCAGAAGAGACAGTGACCACGAGGTCTTGCCCCTTCCAAAAAGAGGCAGAGGGACCGGGATGCGGGGCAGGGGGATGCTGGCCTTGTGGGAGGATGGGATTCTGCCTTGGTGGTAAATCCCTTATTCTGCCACTGCCTGTGCGAGGGAGGGCACAGGGTTAGCCTCTTGAGTGCTCTGGATGGAGGGGATGTGACCGAGCCCAGGTATTCCATGGCCACCAACACTCTGGCCCCAGCTATGCAACCTGCTCCCGGGCCCCAGCCTGGGCTCAGCAGCAGAGTCCTAGGACAGACGCAAGCCGGCCCTCTCCGAGTTGCTGCAAGTATTGCCTCTTCCCAGCAGGTCCCTCTGGCAGCTCTCAAGCAAAAGCCTCTGCAGAGCCCCAGGCTCCAGCGGGCAGCAGGCCCCTGGGTGGCTCCTCAAGCGCAGAGGCAGCCCCACTGTCAATGACAAAAGCCCAAGGCAATCCAAGGTGCGGTGCCGGTCAGGCCTTGGCTACTCTGCCTCCCACATCGGCTGTGGGGGCAGCCAGCGGCTCTGCACGTCACAGTCCCTTGGGCTTTCCCTGCATCAGCACTGGTCACCTACAACCAATGGTTGCAGGCCCTCAGGGGTGCACCCTTTGGGCATGGAGCACCTCTTCCCAAGAGCATACTTCCACCTGCATATCTCCTCAGCAGTCTCTCCTTCCATGTCTCCTCAACAGCTTCTCCTCACACCTCTGGCTCCTAATACCTGCCCGTCTCTCTTAAAGATGCCTCAGCTAGGGCACCATGGGCTCCTCGGACTAGCTGAGGACTTTGTCTGGGAAGGGTTGCTCACGTGTCTTTCAAAGCTGGCTGGGAACAGTTGTCCCTGGCCCAAGGCAGCTCGTGGCCTCCTCCCACACAGACCACACTTGTCCTACGAAAACTCTACTTGTAGGAATCTAGCTCAGAGAGAGACTTTGTTCTCTCACACACGCACGGGCAGCTGCAGGGGAAGCACGTCCGCCCGATGCACGCGTCAGGCAGAGGCGTCCCCGATTAGCATGAGTAAATGCCTGCTACACATTTCTTTGCTTGCTAGCATTACTATCTAATGCTCTCTTGATTGCCTATACGTCCAACTAAAGAGCAAAGAAAATGGCCATTTCCACTGGAAAACTTTGCAACTTCTGACCAGATCTACCCCATTTGAACTGCTGGAGAGCCAGGCAGGACTTGAGGAGTACCTACAAAGTTCCAGGACTCCTTTTTTCTTCTGCCTTAAGACAGTGATTAGGAGGAATGGAGCTAGTCTTCCTGCTCCTGATTGGCTTTGACCTCGACTCATGGCCGCCCCTGGCTACCTACAGCCTGCAATCTTCGGCCTAGTACCGATTCCAGTCTCTGTCACCAGCACGTTGAGTTTACAAAGCAGCATGGTCATGCTTTCTCCGAGGTTTGCCTCACATTTGGGAAGCACCTCTTCTGCAAAGGCACAAAGCCACCGCAATGGTGGCCTGCACATTTCCCTGTGGAACTTCTCTTTGCTATGACGCCAACACGCTGTTCCCCATGATGTGGGGAGCAGCAGGGCTGTGTGACGGTGGTGGCATGGTGCCTACAAGGCCATTGTGATGGGACATTCTGCATGGGGACTGTGTCCCTGCCGTGACCAGAGCCCCTGGGGTCCTCACTCTGAGGAGAGCCACCCCATGAGGAGGCAGCAGCTGCCCTTGGGGCCAGAGTAGCAGGTCCCCAGGAGAGGATCCTTAAAATGTTTTTTGTATTTATTTTTATTGCAACATGCTTCCCTGAAGCCAATAGGCCAGCAGCAGTTTTGTGGTAGGGGTATGTGCCCTTGGGAGGTCACCACTACCTGAGCAGCTGACAGGTCCAGAGAGGACACATGGCCTGGATGCTGGAGGTGAGGGGAACTCCTGGGTTTGTTGCGTGTGCCCAGAGGAGGGATTGACCCCTGAAGAGCTCGACAGCAACACAGAAAGGCAACTAATTAATCAAGCAGAAGCAGATGTTCCCCATCATCTGACACCAGCTCTAGTCCACCCCATCGCCCTGAGTTAGTCCTGCCACGTTTAAATTGTGGATGATGTTCTCTCGTGAACATGCACATGGAATTTGTCCTTCTACTTGCTGCTAAGTGGAAGCTTGCAGCCGGCTCGCAGTCAGCTAGGGAGTCCAGATCCACTGAGACTGCTAAATTAATCTAGTGCTGGTGTAGGCAGTGGTGTTAGTAATCTCTTCTTCCCAGGGGTTGTGTGTGCTTTAGCACTTCTCTCTGTCCAAACAGGAGGGAGCTTGTGGATGTTCCTGCACGGTCTGAATGCTGTGCCTGTCTTTCAGGTGTCCACCTGCTTTTATGACACCTTTCGAACTGTAGCACCTTAGAGGTTGGTTATTTTCTGCCGAGTATGCAGCCATTGGAGAATGGTTGCAAAGGCTGTTGGAGGAGGTAGGAGGAGTGTCCCCCCCTCAAACAGCTATGAGCCACATTCTCAAAGAGATTGCATTTTCCAGGAAGTTGAGGCACAAGCGAATGGCAAGAGGTGGCATGATCAGCCCCCATGAGAGGACTCCTCTGCTTCCTGGAGGTGGGAAGTGGCCAGGCCCTAGGCAGTAGATGTTGGGAGGCAGCGCCAGTGCCTGCTGTAGAGCCTTAGAGGACTAGAAGGGAAGGGAAGGGCTGGAGGGGTGGGCTTTCTGTGTTGTTGGGCACCTAGGGGTGCCCTGTCTACTACCATGTGTAGGAATGTGCCCTGTGTGTTGCTGACGCGGAGGTGCATGTTTGGTGCATGTTTGCTGCCATCTCTCTGTGAGGCGAGTGGCAGTGGGTGTGGGGTGTCACAGTGCAGGGGTGCCCTGTGGTGGGCCTGGCTGCTGTTCCAAGTGTTTTGGTGCTCAGCATGGGAGGAGGTAGCTGGAGAGGGCAGTGCTGTGTGTGGGGAGTGCTTGCAGACTGGGGACCTGGGGAGCACTGCAAGGTGAGGGGGAATTTGCTGGCTGGGCCTAGGTTGCCGTGGTGCAATGGGCCACAGCTGCTGGCAGCCTGCTGCCTTTGATGCACTGAGGTTCAGGCCTTGAGCTTGCTAAGCGCTTGCCAGGATCTGCAGCATACATGCTGCCTAGGATTTTTCCTCCTTGCTCCGAGATGCAAACCAAGCCTGCATTTTCCCTCCTTTGCTCTCATTTGCTGTTTCTCATGAGAGCTTTGGTCTGTAGCAGTGTTTACTGGGGTGGGAGTAAGAGGCTGTCGGAGATGCCCTTTGCTGGCTGGGCATTAGCCTGCTGGAAGCTCTTTGAAGGAGTGAATACTTGTGGTGTGGTGGTCTCTAGAGAAGGGCAGGTGAGTTCTTAGGAGTTGACTGTCAAGGGACTGAGTCCTTCCTGTAGCAGATCTGTTTGGAGGAGTCCCTTGGAATGGGAGCAGCAAGGCAAAATTGCCCTGCAAGGGATGCGCAGCCCAGGTCTCTCTTCCTTCCATGTGCAGTCTCTGCAGGTTACCCACACTATCCTGCTGTAGTGTGACCTGCCTCTGATGCAATGGGGAAATAAGAAAGCACCCCATGTGTAGACAAATTGTGCTTGGTGTGGTGTGTTTAGGTACTGACACTGCTGACCCTGGCTAGGTGGCAAGGTGCCAGATTTTGCCTGCACTTTCTGGGGGTGTGAGGAGCCCCACGTAGCTCTAGCTGCATTGCTCGGAGTAGCTGGAGTCAAGGCAGTGGTGGTGAGCACATCCATCCTACCACTAGCCTCCCAGCTGTTTGGCATGCATGCCCCCTCTCTTCTTGAAGCATTTTACCACCGGCTCCATTTGGGAAGGCCTAAATTCAAGAGCTGTGTCATGGTACGTACTGCTCTGGTGATGGCTCAGTGCCACGCTTTCTCCTCTGGCATCACTCCCTGAATTCTCAGAGGATGATCAATAGCAAATGGCAAGTCGTCATCAAGGCCAGGGCCCAGGTCTCTGTGCTCCCTGGATGACTGTCAGTACCAAGAAAGGGAAATGGCATCCTGTTGTCCTCATGTAGGTGCTCCAGGGCAAAGGCTCACAGCTCAGATTGCAGGAAAGGCAAGACCAATTTCCCCTTTTCTGATTTGTGCCTAGAGTGACAGAGTGGAGATGTCCGAGGACCTGGAGGGAGTCTTGGCAGGAGATGAAAGCTGTTTGTAGAAGACTGTTATGTTTGGAGAGATAACAGCATAATCAAGGGACATGGGAGTGGCCCAGGTGAGCTTCTGCTCTGGGAGGTTTTGCACTTCCCAGTCTCTTGTGACTTGGCAACAGATAGGGCAGTAGCAGGTATGTCGATGCCGTTTGCACTTGTGAGGCGAATTGTGCCTCTGAACCTGGCAGGCCAACAGCATGCCCCTAGCTTTGGTGATGACGGTGAGGTCCCGTGTGTCTCAGTGCCTCATAAATGGGGAGCAGGCCCATTGCTGCTGCTTGTGCTTTTGCGGTCAGTTGTGCATCAGTATGTGATTGGCAACCAGCACGCACATTGCTGCTGTTTGTGCTTGGTTAGGTCAATTGTGCCCGAGTCCCCAACAGGCCAGGAGCAGATCTATGGCTTCATGGCTGACTGTGAGTGAGGTCACCTCAGCCTCAGTAGCTGGCAGTTCAGCTCGATCCATATTGCTGATGGTTCTGTTTTTTAAGTCACTGAGCGTCAGGATCTGCTAGGCCACCAGCAGCCATATTGCTCCCTTTTGTCCTGGACAGGTGACTTTTGCTTCAAGGAAGAGCATCAAGCACCTTTCTGCTTTTGTGCTTGTGAGGTCCCTTGTGCCTCTGTGCCTCATAGGCCAGCAGCAAGCACATGGCTTCAATGCAGGCTCTGAGGTCACTTCTGTTTCAGCATGTGAGAGGCCAGTGAGGGGCATGTGGCTTCTGTTCTTGCTTGTGCGGTCACACTTGCTTTACTATCTGATAGGGCAGCAGATGGCATATGGCTTTGGTGAAGACTGTGAGGTCACCGCTTCCTGAGAACAGGATAGGCAAGCGGCAAGCAAACTCCTTTGAATGCACGTGAATACACGTTGTTAGGCTGCTTGTGCACCCGTAAATGGCAAGGACGAGGCAGACACGTCACCGCTGTTTGTGGTCATGAGGTCCCCGGTGCCTCAGTGCCTGACAGGGCAGTGCTAAGCCCCTGGCTGATGTTAGTGCTGGTGAGGTCACTTCTGCCTGAGCCCCTCCGAAGCCTGTGCCAGGCTCATGGCTGCCGTTCGTGGCTGTAAAGTCACTTGTGCGCCAGCGCCTGCTAGGCCAGTGCCAGGCCCATGGCTGCTGTTCGTGGTGGCAGAGTCACTTGTGCCGCAGTGCCTGATAGGGCAACGCTCGGACACTGGCTGCTATTTCTGGTTGTGAGGTTACTTCTGCCTGAGGCCCTGATAGGCCAGTGTCTGATAGGCCAGTGCTAGGCAAATGGCTGCTGCTGGGGTTGTGAGGTCACTTGTGCCTCAGTTTCTGATAGGCCACTGGTGGTCACACGGGTGCTGTTTGTGCTTGTGAGGTCACTTGTGCTTCCATGCCTCGTAGGACAGTGATTGCCATGTGGCTGCTGTTAGTGGCTGTAAGGTCACTCGTGCCTTAGTGCATGATAGGTCAGTGCCAGGTGAACAGCTGTTGTTTGTGCTTCTAAGGTCACTTCTGCCTGAGGACCTCATAGGCCAGTGCTAGGCCCATGGCTGGAATTTGTGGTGTGAGGTCATTGTGCCTAAGTGCCTGATAGGCAGTGTTAGGCCCCTGGATGTTATCGGTGGTTGTTCTTAGTGCCTGATACACCAATGGCAGGTTCAGAGCTGCATTTTCAGATGTGACGTACCTTATGCCTCAGTACCTACTAGGCTAGTGCTAGGCACGTGGCTGCTGTTTGTGATGGTGAGGTCACTTGTGCTCCACTGCCTCATAGGCCACTGCTGGTCATGTGCTAGCTCTTTATGGTTGTGAAGTCACTTGTTCCTCAGTACCTAATAAACCAGTGCTGGTCACATGGCTACTGTTTGTGGTTATGATGTCAGTTCTGCCTGATGACCTGATGGGCCAGTCGTAGACCTATGTCTGCAGTTTGTGTTTATGAGGTCACTTGTGCACCAGTGCCCAATAAGACAGTGCCACGCACAGAGCTCTTGTTTCTGCTTGTGAGGTCACTTCTCCTGAGCCCTCATAGGCACATCCTGGTCACTGTGCTTGTGAGGTCAGTTCTGCCTCAGCATCTGATTTGCTGGTGCTGGGCCCATTGCTCCCCATGGTTCTTGGGAGATCACTGGTGCCTCTGGCCTGATTGGCCAGTGGTGGTCATGTGCTTGCTGCTTGTGCTGTTAGATCGCTTCTGCCTGAGGCCCTGATTGGCCATACCGAGGCCCTTGGATGGTGTTTGCGGTGACAAGGTCACTTGTGCCTCGGTGCCTAATAGGCCAGTACTAGGCCCATGGTTGCTGCTTGTTGCTGTGAGATCATTTCTGCCTGAGGCCGTGATAAGGCCGTGCTGGTCATGGGGCTGGTGCTTGTGGCTGCGACATCGCTTCCACCAGAGGCCCATGGATACGTTTGTGTTTGTGAGGTCTCTTCTTCCTCAGTGCCTGATGGGCCATTGCTGGTCATGCGGGTGCTGTTTGTGGTTCTGAGGTCACTCTTGCCCCAATGACTGGTACAGCCAGTACAGTGAGGTCCCTTGTGCCTTAGTGCGTGACAGGCCAGTGCCAGGCACACAGCTGCTGTTTGTGGCTCTCTGGCTGCTATTTGTGGTTCTGAAGTCACCTCTGCCTGAGGCCCTGAGAGGCCAGTGGTGGTCATGTGACTGCTGTTTGTGGTTGTGAGGTCACTTGAGCCTCAGTGCCGGGTAGGCTGGCCCTGGTCACATGACTCATATTTGTGGGTGGGAGGTCACTGTGCCTCAGTGCCTGATAGGTCAGTAGCAAGCACAGGTTTTCTATGCAGATGGGAGATTACTTCTGCCTCAATACCTGATAGGCCACGAGCAGGCACATGACTTTTAAGCTGACCTGGAGATCACGTTTTCTCAGTAGCTGATACTCCAGGCACAGGAACATTGTGCGTGTTGTCTTTCTGAGCTCGGTTCTGTCTCAGGACATTGATAATATTTTCTGTTTTCTTGTTTTCAATTGTGGGCTGTGTCGATGAGCATCAGGTGTGAGGTTTTGCTGGTGATGCTCACCAGGGAGGTACTAAAACCAGGGCAGCATGAGTCAGGAGAGCTTTCTTAGGAAATGTAAAATGGGTTCACCACTAGTGGAAATTCTGGAAGACTGGCAGAATATAAACATACTTCAAATGTCAGTAAGGGTAGAGTAATCACCCTCCATCAGGAAGAATGGCCACTGCAGACTTGAGAAGGGGACAACCTCTGAGTACGGCCTCTGGGTGGTTCATTTGGAGGCTGGGAATTGGTCTACTGGTATATTTCGGATAACTGGGCATTTATGCATCCTGGGGGATTCAGAGATTGAAGTCAGGGAAGACGCAGGCCTGTGCAGCAAATGCTGCGAGACATGAGGAATAGCTCTGCTCCTGCTTCTCCTCCCTCTGAACCTGCTTCTGCTCAAGCTTCTAACCTATATTTGTCACTTCCCATGGCAAAATAGTATGCCACTTTGCAAGCGCCTATGACTGGAGCTCTGATTCCTAAGCCAGGTGTGGGCAGGCCAGTGACACCAGTCCAGCAGCCGCCCACACTGGTCCTTTGTGTCTATGTTTATTGGCCATGGGCTCTGGGAGATCTAATTCAAAGGGCCCAGCAAATGCCCCAGGTGCAGGAAGACCTACAGAAGGCAGCTTGACTGCTTTCTACAAGAGTAGAGGGACAGCTCACTTTTGGGGAGGGGGGATGTTCATGTCTTGTTACAAGAGATCTTTCAGCCAGAGGATAGGGAATGAACATTGGGAGAGGGATAAGGAATTGGCAGACTGAGATGGAAACCGTCAGCCTTGACCAGGAGTAGATCCACATCGAGATTCTAATACTACAAATGATTGGGCAGCATGTGAAACTGAGTGCCAAAATTTAGTCTTAGCAGTAAGAATGGCAGGACTAATGGTCGTTAACTCAGGAGAGGTACTTTCATTAGCAAAAGCGTGAGGAACACTCGAGCAATTTTTGGAGTAGCTTGTGGCAATCCCTATTAAGCTCTGGAGGAATGTCTGTGGGAAATATTAATGGAAGGCTGGCAGTGAGTGCATTTGTCCTGCCAGCAGCCCCAGGAATCCAGGAGTATTTCAGAAAGCATGTTCCATTGTGGCTGGGAGGGAATTTACAGAAGGTGTTTTCAGTAGCAACTTTCCTGTACAGTGGAAGGTCAGAAAGAGAAGTGAAGGAAAGGCTACAGCAGGAGGAAGCGAGTATGTTGGTCACAGCATTAAGAGGAATTCCAAAGATGCAAGGAAGGGGAATAAATGTGAGAGGATGAGGCCCAAGAGGACGAGGGACCAGAGGAGCAGGAATGGGTATAAAACAGGAACCTTTTCCTGGGAGGCTGAACAGGGAATGGAGCCTGGGGTTGCTGATCTGATTCCAAATGGAATTACAGTATAATGTCCTTCCCTTGTAATATCCCTGCACTGCCTGTCAGGAAATCAGAATTGGACCCCCATGGGAACACTGGCATTCTGTTGGAATGATGCTGTGGAAACCCTCCAAGAGCCAACAAGACTCAAGGACAAGGGAGAGAGGATCTTGGGAAACAGTATTGCAAAGGGCAAACGGCTCCAGCCGAATAACCGTGAGGAAACCACAACACTTTAAAGAACGTGAGGAACAGAGAGGACAAAAACAGCAGAATAACCCAGAGGAACCTAAAAGTTCATTAGGGCTTATTAACCGATTAAAGTGCACTCCCCAAAATGAATAATGAGATGGTAATGACATGATAATGATGTTAACACCTTCTTCTCTGCTTCCTATGCTAATTAGCATGGATGTTCAAGCACAAGCACAGAGCAAGTATGTGATGTGTTAAAACTGTAAACAACAGAAAAATCTGTATAAAGTACTCCCTGAAAAGTGTTTATAGATAAAGAATGAGAAAGGGAGAAGGTGTGCTAGCTTTGTGGATCTACCACCTAGCACCCATAACTGTGCAGAAATGAAATAAACAAGTATCTCGATCCTGTGCATCTATTCGTTGCTTACACATCCAGTAAAAGAACCCAGTTTGGGGTCAACACTGGTACGGCCCAGCCATGCGATCATGCCTCTGGGTCGACATGCCCTGTCCATGCTCCTTTTCCCGCGGAACGGTCTGGCTCGCTTGCATTGCCTATCTCCTCGAAATCTGCTGCATTTTCCCATGCAGTAGGTGTGCTCTGACACTTTGTCTCTATGTATGATCTGGTCGACACAGTTTTCAGTTTACAGTCTGTTTGCATGTGTTCACATATGTCTGTCCGCATAGATACATAGTTGTTGGTTATATGGCAGCCTATTCCACCTGGCTCTGTATTCTCTTCCAAATTTCCTTTTCACCAGCACCCGGCAAGCCCAGAGGACAGCACCAGCTATCACTTAGGCTCCACATGGCCAGGTATGCTGGGAGGATGCTGGAGACTCTCTGGGAGCTCCATTTAAAACAGTCTTACAGATAGTCCAGCACATGCACCAGGTTTTTGGCTTGTGCATACAGATGGTAACAGACCTATATTTTTGAGTTTCATTTCATTTGCCCTCTCCAGGTTCTTTTTCACTTCTGTGCCCTTCAAGCACCCAAATGCTGTGCTTTCTCAAGAAACTGAATACTAGTATAGGAAGGACCCCCTACCTGAATCTCTGAAGAGCTGCTTCTGTAGAACTGAAAACATTTATGGTGGCTGAGTCAAGACACTCACTTGGAGGCAGCCTTCCCCCACCTCCTGCACACACCGATTTAGAAGACAGATGTATGGCTTTGCCTAGGAGAATAAATCCAGTGATTTCAACAGAGTTTTTTTTTTCTCTTCTTGTTCTCCATTTCCTGCTTTATTCCCATAGCGAGATAGCAGAAAATCTTGCTCTTTTAGCAGGGTTCCCTACTTTTACACACCTGCTTTCTGCACCTTTCCAATACCCTCTGTCTTCCCACCGACATCCCCACACACACCCCAGTTCCTTTCCTTTCCTCCAGCAGCATGCTAAGATTGAGAAAGACTAAGTGGGGACAGAAAAAATAAAATAACAAGATGCAAGCATGAACAGCAGTGGCAAGGCAAACAAGGTGATGTATGAAAATGCTTGCAAACCATGTCAGACACCCAGAAGAACTTGTGTCCTTCCAAATCTGGGAAGTGAAAATGATCTACCAAGTGAAGCAATTCTGAATGCCTGTGGAATTTGGTTCCTCTGGTTCTGCATGTTGCCAAGGACAGCCGTCTGCAAGAAGCACTTGGGAGAGGGCCAAGCCTTGCAAGAGGCAGCCTTGGCTGGAGCTGAACCCTTGCAGGAGGAGCAGGAGAGAGCAAGGCAGGGCTCTTGAGGGTGCTCTGCTTCTTCTGCTAGCCAGGCTGGCTGGCAGAGGCTTTCTTGGTGTGGGGCAAGAGATGTGCAACAGCAGCAGCCTTGGGCACCTCCAGGCATGTCCTTGCAGGCTGCCAGGCCGAGCATGCAGCCAGCCTGCCGGCAAGCAGAAACCTCCTGCTCTTTGCCAGCACTTCCCACCTGCTTCTCGGCAGCTCCGTGCAGTCAGGCAGAGGCCGTGCAGGCTTTTAAGGCCAGTGTCATGGCTCAGCTCTGCATCTTTGTGAGCATGTGTGCAGAAGCTCGTGAGCCCTGTGCATCACGTCAGCCAAGGCAGCCTGTGCCTCCAGTGGGAGCAAGCTGAACTCCTGCTGCACTGCTTTACTGCATGCAGCTGCTGCTGTTGCACTTGAGGGCAGAAGGACAAATAGGGTAGAGGCAGTTGTGTTGGTATGAGTGGCTGCTGAAGAGCAGGCAAGCTGAGGGCTGTGTGCAAGCAAAGCTCTGGCTGCATGCCGCCTGGCTGAGCTGGACCCAGAGCTGCTCTCTGCCCCTCAGCACAGAGCTCACAGGCTCCGTGGGGGCCTTGGAGCATGCCGGTCGGTGTGCTTTGTGCCAGGGAAGATCCCCAGGGCTAGCAAGAAATTCCCACCTGGCCGCAGCAGCTCCTGCCTGCTTCTTTCACCACAGCTCCCTTGCCAGATCTGCCTGGTGCTCTCTGGGCGGCTCCCATGCCTTCTGCCTGCCCCTGCCTCCAGCCCCACAGCTCACCTCGCCCCTGCACTCTGGTGTGCCTGACAGTGTGTGTGCAGCCTGGCAGCAGGCGTTTGCTTGCTGCTCCTTGTCCCTCTGCAGGGTCCTTTCCTTGGGACCTGCTACTCTGGCCCCAAGGGCAGCTGCTGCCTCTTCATTGGGCAGCTCTCCTCAGAGGGAGCACCCCAGGGGCTCTGGTCACAGCAGGGACACAGTCCCCATGGAGACAGCCCCATCACCAGGGCCTTGGAGGCACCATGCCACCACCATCACAAAGCCCTGCTGATCACAAAAGGAAATCCCCTCACCAAGGCCCAGTGATCGCTGTGGGTACCCCCATCACAAATCCTTGGCAGTCTCCGTGGGCACACTCATCACCATGGCCTTGCCTCTAAACCTTTGCTTTCAGCCTTGGAGTCTGGCTGCCAGCTGAGAGCTGGGCAGCAGCACTAGTTTTCCCCTCTCCAGCTCTGCACTCCACGCCCCTTGCACAGGCTGCCCTTCTTCACGTCCAGACAGAATGAAATGAACCCTTGAGTTGGAAGACTTGTGTAATGATTTTAATACCATTAATTCATTTTAATTAATGGGCAACATGTTGTCTCCTGTTGCCTCCTTCAAAAAAGGAGGCTTTCACCACAAATCTCCAATGATTCTCGTGGCCTTAGAGCAGCACTGGAGGCCATGGTCCATTTGCAGTTGCAGCAGGCTTTTACACCCTTTGCCCTGGCACAGTGGGGCAATGAACTTTTTGGCAGTATATTGGGTGCCTCACCATGCAGAGGGAAAGGCCCGCCCATGGGCACTGCCTGAAGGTCCCGGTCCCTCTTGCACTGACTCTCACGCTCCACGATGAAGAGGCAGCATTGCATCATGGTGCTGTTTTGCAAGTTCTCTGCTGGCCAGTGGCCCAAGGCCTGGTTTTATCAAATGTATGACATCCTCAAAACAAAGCGGATATCCTTAGTTGCACCTTTTCTATCACACAAAGAATATTGGCTGTCAATATGCTACTAAAGCAGAGTAGAAAAATAGATGAGTTGTTTTTTTTGGGGGAAGGGGCGGGTAAATGCCAATCCATTCTTATCAGAATACATTCACATTCAGCTTCTGCTGGGATTTCAGAAGTTAAAACTCAAGGGGGCAAAAAATGCCTGTGTCCTCCAGTCCAGCTTTTAGCCAGAGACACATTTCATGCTGATCTTTCACTCACTCCTTGCCAGCATCCATCTCCCAGTACACACAAAGCACAGCCCAGCCTTCTCCAGCTGACGTACAGGGTTCACTACAAACAGGCTGAACACGGGCTGGGGAAGCTCTTAGGGAAGGAACAGCCCTGGCAGGACAGGGTCATTTCCCCATGGAGAGCGGGCTGCATGGCGCAGGGCTGCTCACCCCCAGAACACTTCCCAGGGGCTTTTCAGGAGGAAGCTCCAGGCAGGGATGACAGCAAAGGCAAGGAGCTTCCCCACATCTCTTCTTTCAGGTCCTTGCTGCTGAGGTGGGTGGAAGGGAAAGGAGCTGCAAGCCTGCACAAGAGCCCGAGACTCCAAAGCTGATGGAGAGAGCAGCAGGTCTGCAAGGGAGCCCAGAAAGTGCCTCACTCTACTCCCTCCCTACCCTCAGCACCAGCAGCAAGGGGGTCTGTTCCCCATCACTGTGAGCAACTGCCAACATGCAGATGCCCATCAACACTGCCTTGCTGTCAGGAGGCATCTGTGGGTCAGAACTGAGTGCTCAGAGCCCAACTGTGATGGGGCTGTGGGTCAACACTCCCCCGAGGAGATGTCACATTCAGACCCTGAGTTGTCTCTGGGGATGTGTCTTGAGAGGCTCGAGTGCCCTCCAGCAGGGCACAGCTCTCCCGCAGCCGCTTTGCTGCAATGCCCGAGAGCCTGGCTCTGGCCATGGTCATCAGGAGGCTCTGCACATCCTGCTCCTCATGGTGCCCACAGCCAGGCTGGGCTCAGAGAGGAGCTGGGGACTTGCCCCGGGGAAAGCAGGGCTGTCAGCAGGGGCACTGGGACGCTGGCTGCCTCCTGCCTCCAGCCTGGAGCCCCCACAAGCCCTGCTGCACCCGCGGCGTCTCCTCATAACTGGGACGGTGCTAAGAAATGGTGATTGCAGCCGGCACCGAGCTGCGGAGCTGCCAGGAGAAGGGGCGCAAGAGCTGGAGGCTGCCGGGGCCAGAGGCGGCCCAGGCCGGGCCGGGCCTTCCCCAGCCGCTGCTGCCACACAGCCGGGCCATGGAGGCTCTGGCTGCCCCCGCGCGCACGGCCGCTCGCTCTGCCCAGCCCGCGGCCCTCGGCCCCGGCGCAGCAGCTCCCGGCACTGCGGGTAAAGGCTCCGGGCGGCCCCGGGCCGGGAGACGCTGCCCCGCGGCAGCAGCCGCCTCTCGCCCCCTCCCTGCCTGCAGGGCCCAGGCAGCCCCGCCCCCGCCCCGCCCCTCACCGTCCTCCTCTGGGCCACTGCGCATGCTCCGCCCTGCCCGGCCCCGCCCCTCCCTCTCTGCCACGCCCCTCACCTCCCCTCGAGGCCCCTCCCCTCGGCTCCCCTGCCTGCCCCTCCCCACCCAGCCACTGCACAGCGCACGCGCACTGCTGCCTCCCTCCCGCCCCTCCCTGGTGTCCCGCCCCGGGAGGCCACGTCCAATGGGAGCAAATGGGGGAGCGTGGGGTGGGAGGGGCCTTGGTGTGAGAGGCGTCACTTCCGGGTGTGGGGGCGGGGCCTGTGTGGGCATGGCTGCTGGTGCTGGTGTGTGGGGAAATGCTGCTGCCCCAGGGCCCTGGGAGAGTCTGCGGGAGGGGAGGGGAGGGGAGGGGAGAGAGAGAAACCTCTGCACTGTGCTGGGGGCAGCTGCTGCCTGTGAGCATCCCGGGGACACAGGGGGGGTTTTCAGCGCATGCTGCGGCCTGGCCGGTGCTGAGAAGCCCTGAGGTATGAGAGCTGCAGCACTAGTGACCCCCCAGGAATCAAGGGAGGAGGGAGAGGAACAGGGCAGCTGCTTCCTGTGCTGCTTCTGCCCCGGGATGTTCTCCCCTGGTGGAAAGCTGAAACGTCCTGGGTGTGGGTGGGGAAGCTGGTGGGGAAAGTAGATAGGCAGGAGCTGCTGCTGTAGAGCGCTGGGGCAGTGCAGCAGGTTTTGTGATTAGCGTGTGAAATTTTGATTTATTTTCAGCTTTAGATTACAAACCTTAGCAGTCTGTCCTCTGCAGTAATGAGGAAAGAAGAGGGCTGTGAAAAGAGCAGGGCCTGAGCCCTGAGGTAGGTATATGTAGAGCTCCAGTGCTTTTTTGGTAGCTTCCTCTCTTGTTACAGTTGCTTGGGAGGAAAGTAAAAGGATGGCCACAAACAGGCACTGTCCTTGCTTTTAAAGCCGGAGTAGAAGGTGTGCATTGCTGTGAGAGACAGAGGTATCTAAGCAGAGATACCTTTTTTTCTTGCTTCTGTGTTGCAGCCATTCGTGTTCCCTGGCTGTGGCTGCTTCAGAAAATCCAAGCTATCTCCATTCATTCTTAATCTGAAGAGAAAATGTCTTTTCCTGTATGGTCAGTCGACTTCTGGCCCCCAGAGTGTTTGATAAGGACAGGACAAGGGTCTCCTTGATGGTGAGTGCTCTCCTGAAACTGGAGAAAGATGTGCTTCTGTTCAGGAGCAGGTATTACTACTGCAGCCAGGTATTTAAACTGTTGTCATCCCTGAATGTCACCTTGAGAAAGTTGTAGTGTTCTTTCTGTCTGCTGGCAGGCAGATGCTGGCCAGCTGTGACTGAAGAGAGCTTGGTAGAAACACGTGTCTTGTCAAAGGCTGGCCTGGAGGACACACACATGTTCTGCCTGCTTGAGTTTTACTTTTGAAATAGACCCTGCTGAATGAGAATGTATTTTTATAGGCATTGATATATGTTTACCACCTAGCCCCCAATGATTTCTGTTTGGCTTGAGTAGCCTGTTGACAGCAGAATATGAAAGCTGCAGCTAAGGATCTCAGTTCTGTTGTAGGAAGTTTCTGTGCTCCTGACACAAAAGGGAGATGGTCCTGTAGTGATGGTACCAGCAGGGTTTGGGAGCAAAAGTGTTGAAGAGAAGTGCTTTTGTTGAAGAAGGTTTGAAGAATCCATACAGTGTTGCCTAGTCTTCTGGCAAGCAAGCAGAAGAAACCTTGGCAACAGCTTTCAGGCTCTGTTCCTGAAGCAGAGCTACTTGCAAGCCTCCATTTTTGTATCTGCTGACCAAATGCTTCAGCTGAGCATTGCCTTCCTCACTGCCAGGTGAGAAATGTGCAGCTGAGACTTACTGAAAGACCTGGCTCCTGAGGCCTCCTTTGGCAGGATGTTAAGTGGGTGCCTGTGAGTTGCTTCTCTTTTTCTGGAGGTTACAGAAGGTAGAGATTTGCATGTTTCCTCCCGACCTGAGCTGGCTTAGTAATGTTTAGGGTGTTGCTTTCCTTGAGGAAGGAGGCAAGCTTTACATCTAGGCTGGGGTGGTCTGTTGTTAGTAACAGCAGAAACCTTGGGTGCTCGATGGGGCCTCTACTGGGAGGCCTGTGAGAGAGAGGCTGAAGTTGGTGTGGAGGGAGAAGTAGCTGTGTGTGAGCAGTGTGTTGCCTGGGGGAGGTGTGAGGTGTTGCTGACATGCTGCAGTGGTGGCAGTAGCTGCTGCTGGAGAGACCTTCCCGTGTTTGGAGATGATCCATGAGGTGCTTGGAGGGAGGAAGTTTGGGGCTGGAAATACAATGTTGGGAGTGCAGGGCACTGGGTCTCTGAGAGGCTTCCCTGATGCTGCCAAACCCTGTTTTGCCTGTTTTCTCCTCAGCGTGCAAGCATGTATGCATGACCCTGGCCAGACTCAGGGGAAGAAGTAAAGCTCAGGAGTTGCACATTGTTCAGTTAGATGATATGCCTTAGTGTTCTTAGGTGGCATGTGCCTTGGAAATCTCTGGTTCTACTGCTGAACCATGGTTACTGCAGCTGTGTGGACTTTCATCCATTCTTGTCTCTGTGACTGTGTGTGTGGCCAGGGGCCTGCGAAGGTGTCGTGGGGGCTAGCCCTAGGCATGATACTGTCTGTGGTGAGTGAGTATGGGAGGACCCGCTATTTCCAGTGCCAACAGGATGGATCCAAAATCAGTCGAGTGACCTGGACTGCACTGTTTTCTGGTTGTGTGCCTCTCCTCATGAGCAGCAGCAAGAGCATTTCACCTGAAAGTGTTCAAATCCCTTGGTCAGAAGTCTAAATCAGCCAGAGCATTTGTGGTCCTATAGCTTCTGTTGGAAGCTATGGAATAGCACAAGCTATTTTCTGCCTGAAAAAAGGGAAGGGAAAGAAAAAAATGGGAGAGAAAAATCCCTTCTGGCTCTTTATTGGCAGAAGTGGCTTTGTCAGGATTTTGTGAAAGGGAGGATGCATGTTAAAGTGCATGAGAGAGGCCTGAGAGTGGTAGTGAAATTTCTAGGTGTAGACTGACTCATGTTGTCATAGTGTTGACCTCTGCAGCGTCTGGCTGTTTGCAGTGCTGGTGGATGATAAATTCCTTGTGCCCCCGTAGGAGCCCTTTGCTGCAATCAGTGTAGAGTTTAGAGAAGACTCTTCGATAATCCCTTTGTGACTGTTTGGTGGGTGTGTGTATTTTGTTGTTGTTGTTTCTTTGATGATGGCGGAGCTTCTTTGTGAAAGTAAGGGTATTTGTAGGAGCTCCTTAGGTGTTAAAAAAAAAATCAAAGAAGCCAAGAAGCAGGTAATCCTCTCCCTGCAGCCTAGCCCAAAGTAATAATTTTCTAGTTGCTTAATTTGCTAGTTTGCTGGTTCATTACACCAAATCACAGAATGAATAAGGCTGGAAGGGACCTCTGGAGATCATGTAGGCCAACCTCCATGCTCCAGCAGGGTCACCTAGAGCATGTTAGCCAGGGTTGCATCCAGGTGGGCTTTGAATCTCTCCAGAGAAGGAGACTGCACAACCTCTCTGGGCAACCTGGTCCTGTGCTCTGTCACTCTCACAGGAAAGAAATTCCTCCTCATATTCAGGCACAACTTCCTGTGGTTCAGTTTTTACCTGCTGCATGGCACTACTGAGAAGAGTTTGTCCCCGTCCCTTTGACACCCTCCCTTCAGATACTTGCACACATTGATAAGATCCCCCCTCAGTCTTCTCCTCCCCAGGCTAAACAGGCCCAGCTCTTGCAGCCATTCCTCATGAGGCAGATGCTGCAGTCTTCCGATCATCTTCATAGCCTTCCGCTGGACTCTCTCCAGTAGCTCCTTGTCTCTCTTGTATTGGGAGCCCAGAACTGGATGCAGTACTCCAGATGAGTACGGACACTGAAATAATTCATTTCTGTCTTTTTCTGCTTCTCTCAGGCATTACAGACCAGCAGCAAATGTGTGTGACCAGGGCAAACCAGTGAAACAAGATAGTGCGGAGGTAACTTTGTGTTTATCAGTTCATTTTTAGAGAATGATGATTGTGTATACTCAGCCATAATTGCCTGCACTCTTCCTTGTATGTTGTAGAGTGAAGAAATGCTCTGCTGCCAGTAGTTTTTCCCTAGGGGAAAGGGGAGCATTCTTCAGCAAGCGGCACTTTCCCAGAGGTGGCCTGTTGCTGCTTGTTTTGTTTCTGTGCCGTTCTGAGCACTCTGTACTCTGCTGTTTCAATTCTTTCCCTCTTACCTGTTGGGTTATCCTTCAAAGCCCGCAGTGCACGGGCTCAGTTGACTGACTGTACAAGCCTGCAACATGTGTTTTGTCTTCTCTGACTTTTGTTGTGAGGTACGTGTCTTGGACTTTGATCTCTGATGAGGATGACATTCAAACTAGAAACTTACCCATGGAAGTGAGAAACAGGGATCTCAGTCTCAGCTTAATACCAATGTAGGGAGGCTTTGCAGAGCTTTCTTAACGTTCTTAAAGTCAAAACCATTCAACGTTGGTGCTCTCTGGCCGCTGTTTAACTGTGGAAACAGTAGTAGCTGGGGCCCCAGTTTGAAAGTGGCTCTCCCTGAAAAAGGACCTTGTAAACTTGGAAAGAGAGGAGTGTGCTGGCTGGTTGGTTGTGTGCACAAAATATCCTTCTAGCACTGTTATGCAGGCGGAAGGCTTTTTGCATTGTCTGCTAGTCAAACAGCTTGCTAGCACTTGCCTTGCAAAGGGTTAGCACATCCAGGGTTCACCAAAGCCTGCAGAGTCATGCTGCAGCCTGAGGAAAAGGGGATTTCTTTTTGCATTTTGTGAGCCCAGCTGCAAGCAAGAACCAAGAAGGAGATGCTATTGCAGATCGGAGCATTTTATCCCAACAGGCCCATGCGTTGTGTGCCTGCCTTAAGCACACTTGGATGCCCTCAGCCATATTGCAGCCGGTCAAATGCCCACCATGGTGTTCCGCTTGCCTGACTCCAGTGTTGTCGTCTGTTCCCCCTTGTGTTGTCAGCTCAGCTCCCTGTAAAACTCACCAGCCTGCAGTTCTTCCAGGCTCGTGTCTTTGGTGCCTTGGTGTGGGGAATGCCTGCTGTGGTTGGCTGCTGTGGTTGGCCTCGGTGTTCGGAGGGCTGCAGCATCATGTGGCACAAGAGGCCTTTGCTGTTCCTGTGTTCATTCCTGAGCTGCTTTCTTGTGTTTGCTAGTCCTCGTGTTTTCTGTCCACTTCCTCTCTTTCCCCTGTTACTGCGGAAGGAAGTACAATTGAAAGCAACCATACCCTTCCAGGTTAGGAGAGTGAGGCAAAGAACCAGGCTGCTGTTGCTACCTGAGCAGCAAGCTGAGGAAGCCCATGGTCTTTTGCTCTGAAACGCTCTGACAGTTTCCAGCCTTTAACCTGACAGGCTTTTTAGTGGGCCTTGTTTCAGCTGACTGCTGCACCCAGGTTCGTGTGCTCAGTACCCTCCCTTGTAAATCCTTTCTGCTATAACTCTTTTTTTTCCTCCTCAGGCCATGGTGAGAGGGTTCAGTGCTGCACTGGAGGAAGGCAGGCCAGGGGAGATCATGAGCAGTGCTTTGAACCTCACTGCCACCCCTGAGGACGTCCACACGCCAAGGAGCCTTTGCTAATTGAAGGAGGAGGTGACACTTGCTGCAGTGCAGTGGTATTCTCATACGCGTTGTTGCTGTACGTGAGTTTTCTTTTCAAATTCTTTGTTGACTTTTTCACTGCATTAGCAGGAGGGAAGAAGGAACCTAAGTGTAGTGTGTAATTGCAAATTCTCAAACGCTTGTTTCTAATTATCTGTCAGTTGGGAACATTTGCTGCTTCTCTCCCTTGCTCTCTCTTTTCTTTTTTTTTACCCCTCCCCATGAGCTTTTAGGAACCTCTCTAAGTTCAAACTCCAGACCAGCACATGACATGAAGAGTAATGACATGTGTGAGTAATGGATTTTGCTGTGAGAAATACTAGTGCTAGTTTCATGGCAATGGCTTCTTCCAAAGAGTGTCACAGCCTGAGAGAACTTTTATTTTTCCTGTCTTGTTGTAACTTACAAGTTGATAAGTATGACCATACTGGAAGTATCCTCCAATCAGGGAGGACCCACCTCCTTCCTCAGAACATGTGAAATAACAGTGAGAAGTTGGTATATGCACCTTGTGCTGCATTCTCTGCATTGCCTTGTTGTGGAGTTTTGGAATGGGCACTGTTTAGGAACAGCTATTTGGGGACTTGGGTTTTCAGTCTGGAACTTATCCAAATGATGGCTGGGGTTGAAAGAGGCAAGAAGATTGCCTGATGCCTTCCATCGCAGAGGCACAAGCCGCTTTTAGTCTGCTCTGATTTGCTCCTCAGGTGCTAAGTTGTCTCATTCCTCCTGCACAAAAGAAGGATGTGTGCTTGGGCAGTGGGGTGAGCCTACAGGCTAAGAGGGCACTGCTTCGCTTCCCGTGCCTGTCCTTGTGCCTCAGGTTTGGGTTCCTATTGGCCTGTTTTTCCTTGACACCTCATGCCCTCCGAAAGAATCTCCTGGCTCCTGTAGTTAGTCACCTGTTCCAGGCAAATGTATGCCAGCACTGATTTTATAAATGCACTTAAGTTCCCTTGTGAAATATTTCCTTGACGGAATTCTAGAATTTCCCTTTCAAGGATCTGAGGCCTTCTCAAGTCCAAAGGGCATTTCCTGATGGCAACTTGATGGGTATTTGTCCTTGTGGCAGCCTTGCTTGTGAGGGTAACTGGTTCTGTGTCCCTAGAGCGACTTTGATAGTAACAGTCCTGTTTCCTCTGTCTTAGTTTGGCTATGTCCAATTAAATTCCCCTAGTGCCCTTTGGAATGATTGGTACTTCCTTTCTGGAGCATCTTCATAGCCTGCCTTTGTTGCTTTTTGTTGGAATCTCACTTCCCTTTTTTTTAAATAAGACTACAGAATTACCCACAGAACTTCCTATGGTGCCCCTCAAGTGCCAGTAGGAGCCAGTAGGAATCCTTCCATACCTGCTGGGAAAATACTCCTTTCTTCATGGTTTTAATTGTGGGTCATTAATGTGTAATTAGCTGAGGCACCCAGTTGTGTATGCAGATAAGAATTTGCGGCAACTTCCACGTTTCCCGAACTCGGGTTTAGAGCAGAAATTCTTGTGGTTACTCCTGCATGCCAGAATGATACTGCTGTTCTCCCCTCCTGGGTGCTCCGTGCAGATCCTGCTGCCCTGTTGTTCGAGGCCACATCTGGAGTAGTGTGTGCAGTTGTGGGCTGCCCGGTCCAAGAGAGACAGAGAGCTACTGGAGCAAGTGCAGCCAAAGCCTTCTAAGATGCTGAAGGGTCTGGAGCATGTCTCATGTAGGGTAAGGCTGAGCAGGCTGGCACTCTTCAGCGTGGAGAAGAGGAGGCTGGTGGGGGATCTTCTCAATGTGTGTAAGTATCTGAAGGGAGGATGTAGAGAGGGTGGGGCCAGGCTCTTTTCGGTGGTGCCCAGCGATAGGCCAAGAGGCAACGGGCACAAATTAAAATACAGGAAGTTCCACCTGAACAAAAGGGAAACCCTCTTTGCTGTGAGGGTGACTGAGCAGTGGAACAGGTTTCCCCGAGAGGTTGTGGAGTCTCCTTCCTTGGGGATACTCAGAGCCATCTGGACGGGTTCCTGGGCAACATGTGCTAAGTGCCCCTGCTTGAGCCGGGGTTGGACTAGCTGATCTCAGAGGTCCCTTTGAAGCTCTGCCATTGTGTTATTGTGTGAACTCTAAGATAAAAAAGCAAAGAGAGATTCATATACTTGAGTAATATCTGTCAATGTCTTGCTTTTTCTCCATTTTTCCCAAATGTCCTTTTTCCTTTTTTTCCCACCCTCCCTCGCGGTGCTTCCTGCCCTCCCCCACACTGCTTTTTTCCCTTGCTCATTCCCTGCCCCCTTTTTTTTTAATCTCATGGTACATGTGTATTTTCTTTTCTCTCACATCTTGTGGGTTTTTTTTTTTTTTTGCTTTTCTTACATTTTTCTTCTTTATTTGATATTTTATTGATGTTTTCTCTATGTCCCCCCCCCTTATTTCCTTGCTTTAACCCCATTTGTCCCATTTCCCCCCCTTTTTTGGGGAGGGGGGGGGAATTCCTCTTTTCTATGGATTTCCCCTCTTTTATTTATTTCTATTTTCTGCTTTACTCTTCTTCTCTTCCCCTCTCCAGTGTTTCTCCCTGCTCATTTTCTACCTTTGTTCTCTGTTCTTCGAGTCTTCTGTTCTGTTCTTTTCTCTCTCTTTTTTTTTTTTTCTCAGTTTTCTTCTCAGGGTTTTTTTTCGGAGCTTTTTGGGAGAGTGCTGGGGTTATTTTTTTCATTTTTAGGGTTTTGGGGGGGTGTTTTTTTTAATTTTCTTTTTCCCTTGATGTTTTCCTGATTTACACCCCCTGTCCCCATTTTCTCTTCATTTCCCTGTTTTTCTCGGTCTCTTTGTTTCTTCCCTTTTTTACTGTTTGTCCCCATTGCCCCCATTTGTCCTATGTTTGCCCGTTTCTTTTGATTCTCTGGTTTTCTCATTTTTCCTGTTTTACCATTTTCCCGTTTTGTCTCATTTATTTTCCGGCTCTGCATGTTTTTTTCCCATTCTTCTGTCATTATTTACATTTCCCCTCAGGATTTTTTGGCCCTCCTGGATGTTTTGGCCCCGAGTTTGTTGCCCTTAGATTTTTGCCCTCCTATTTGCCCCCTTTCCCCTTTTGGTAGTGGGTCAGCATTAGTCAACGTTTCGTGATGAAGTCTGGAGGAACGGCAAGAATGCCTTCGTGCTGAAGCTCTAAGACCTCCATGTTTGAGGTGCCCTTACTTGAACTGAAGGGCTTGGTCGAACTCTTTGATGAGGCCTATAGTAACAATTCTATCCTAAATCCATTTTTGTCTCATCTTCTTGGGAAAGGGGACGTGGAAAGCTAACAGCCTGGCTACTGGACTATTCCATCAGCGAGTGAGATGACATCTCTCATCCGGAGGAAATGGAGGGCTGTTCCCAGGGCCAGCACTGACCCCTGACCTGGGGGCTTAGCCCTCGACTACGGGAGCCTTCTGTCAGAAGAGGGACCTGCCTTGATGCCTGAAATGGTTGACAAGCTGGAATTTCAGTAGTTACTTCAGGATAAATTTTCCAATATTCTCTAAGTCATGGCATTTGGGGATAAACACATCTAGCTGAGTATTGGATTTCCATCTTCCAGGAAACCCCATCAGCTGGAGAGTAAACTGTTTCCAGGTTTAACCCCCTTCCTTTAATGGCAGCTGAATGTGGAGGCTGTACTCCTCCTGAAGCCTGCCGATGGAAATTGGTGGAGTTGTCTTCTCAGAGTTACTGAGACACAAGATGGAATTTAGCTGCCATCTGGACAAGCTTTGGCCCATATGAAGAAAGAGCTGTCCTTTGAGAGGAGGCATTGAAATGCTACATCAGTTTCTATGATGAACACTGTAACAAGGATATATTGCAATGGCACCCTGTAAGAAGGTATGCTTTTAGTGAACGTACCTTGTATGCCTTCTACCTGCCAAACCTGGCATGCACCAGACTCGGGCTATAAATAAATCACTGGATTTATCCTCCTAGGCAAAGCCATACATCTGTCTACTAAGTCGGTGTGTGCAGGAGGTGGGGGACGGCTACCTCCAGGTGAGTGTCTTGACTCAGCAGCCATAAATGTTTTCAGTTCTACAGAAGCAGCTCTTCAGAGATTCAGGTTTGTGTCCTTGCAATACTAGTATCCAGTTTCTTTAGATAGCTCAGCAGTCGGGTGCTTGAAGGGCACAGAAGTGAAAAAGAACCTGGAAAGGGCAAATGAAATGAAACTCAAAAATACATGTCTGCATCCCTCTGAATGTGCAAGCCAAAAACCTGGTGCATGTGCTGGACTATCTGTAAGACTGTTGTAAATGGAGCTCCCAGGGAGTCTCCAGCAGCCTCCCAGCATACCTGGCCATGTGGAGCCTAAGTGATAGCTGGTGCTGTCCTCTGGGCTTGTTGAGTGCTGGTGAAAAGGAAGTTTGGAAGAGAATACAGACCCAGGTGGAATAGGCTGCCATGCAACCAACCAATGTATCCATGCAGACAGACATATGTGAACACATGCAAACAGGCTGTAAACTGAAAACTGTGTCGACCAGATCATACATAGAGACAAAGTGTCAGAGCACACCTACTGCATGGGAAAATGCAGCAGATTTTGATGAGGTGGGTGATGCAAGCGAGCCAGACTGTTCCATGGGAAAAGGAGCATGGACCCAGAGGCATGGTGGCTTGTTTGGGGCTGTATCAGTGTTTGGGTCCCCAAACTGGGTTCTTTTACCAGATGTGCAACTAACAACAGACACACAGGATCGAGATACTTGTTTATTTCATTTCTGCACAGGGATGGGTGCTAGGTGGTAGATCCACAAAGCTTCTCCCTTCCTTCTCCCTTTCTCACTCTTTATCTATAAACACTTTTCAGGGAGTACTTTATACAGATTTTTCTGCTGGTTACAGTTTTATCACATCACGTACTTGCTCTGTGCTTGTGCTTGAACATCCATGCTAATTACCATAGGAAGTGGAGAAGAAGGTGGTAACATCATTATCATGTCATTACCAACTCATTATTCATTTTGGGGAGCACACTTTTTAATAGGTTAATAAGCCCTAATGAACTTTTAGGTTACTCTGGGTTATTCTGCTCTTCTTGTGCTCTCTGTTCCTCACGTTCTTCAAAGTGTTGTGGTTTCCTCATGGTTATTTGCCTGGAGCTGGTTGTCCTTTGCAATACCGTTTCCCAAGATCCTCTCTCCCTTGTCCTTGAGTCTTGTTAGCTCTTGGAGGGTTTCCACAGCATCATTCCAACAGAATGCCAGTGTTCCCATGGGGGTCCAGTTTTGCTTTCCTGACAGGCGGTGAAGGGGTATTACAAGGGGAAGGCCATTATACTGTAATTCCATTTGGAATCAAATCAGCAACCCCAGGCTCCATTCCCTGTTCCACTGTCCCTGGGTGGGTTCCACCAACAGCCTTTCAGTTAACATCCGAACGCTCTGCGTGTTGAGCCACAGAGACCTCCCCACCTGGGGCTGTGCCGGGGGCTCCACTGTCAGCACAGTCTCAGTGCTGCAAGAATGGGAACGTCCCTGAGCCCAACCCCGTACCCAGCCCCAGGCAGGGGGACGCTGCCCTTTGCCCATGGCCGGGTGCTGGTGGACAGCGTGGTGCAGGGGGAGGCCTGGAGCCTGGCTGAGGGTCTCTGGGCAGCTCCCTGCCCAGCACCAGCTCTGCCTGCTCCCCTGCTCCCTCCACCCCACACCCTGGGGGCAATCGGAGCTGTGGGCACATCCCCCTGGGGAGGGCATTTCCCTCACACCACTCCCTCCTGCTGCTGCCCTCGTGGACACAGGTGACGCACACAGGAGTGCTGCCTGCGCTGGCAGAGGTGACTCAGGGAAGGGGCTTGCTCCTCTCCATCGAGCCTCCCCTGGCAGGGCCAGAGCCTGGCAGCAGCGCCTGCAGCGACACTCTCCCCCTGACCCAATTAGCTGCAGAGATGCTGAAGGGGCAGCGCTCTGTGGGGTGGTCCTGTGCAGGAGCAGTCCCAGGGCAGAGGCAAGGCCAGCTTCCCCCACGGCCAGGCAGGAGGGTCTGAATGGAGTTTTCTGGGGAGGGTCTGAGGGCAGCAGGGCACAAGGGTGCTGTGCTTGTCAGGGACATGGCATGGGAGGAGAGGGCACCCTAAAGATCAGCCCCCAACGACATATGCCATGTGTAAGGGGATGTAGCTCAGTGGAAGAGCGCCTGCTTCGCATGCAGGAGGTCCTGGGTTCAGTCCCCAGCATCTCCAGCGAGGGCTTTTGTGCCTTGCTGTGTTGTCTTCCCAGCAGATATAAGGGTGGTGGAAGTCCCCTGGGTGAGCCTGGGTCTGTGATCCGGAGGCGGCTTCCTGCTGTCCATGAAAAGCCTCATCAACTTCCTCTTCCTGAGCTGGTGGCTTGTTGTAAACACCTACAGCAGTGTCTGCCATGTTAGCCTGCCTAGTCATCCTCACCCATAAGCTCTGGACTCACTGTTCATCCACCCCTAGCCTTCCATGATGGAATGAGTGGCTGGGGAGATAGGGGGAGAGCAGTGGAGGTTGTCTCCCTTGACTTTAGTAAGCTTTTCAACACTGTCTCCCATAGCATCCTCATAGGCAAGAAGTGTGGGCTAGATGAGCGGCCAGTGAGGTGGCTTGAGAAGTGGCTGAAAGGCAGAGCTCAGGGGGTTGTCATCAGCAGTGCAGAGTCTAGTTGGAGGCCAGTGATGTCCCCCAGGGCTCCGTACTGGGGCCAGTCTTCTTCAACTTAGTCGCCAGTGACCTGGACGAAGGTACAAAGTGCCTCCTCAGCAAGTGTGCCAACAGTAATAAACTGGGAAGAGCAGCTGATACATCAGAAGACTGTGCTGCCATTTGAGAGACCTGGAGAGGCTGGAGAGGTGGGGGGAGTGGAACCTCATGAAGTTCAACAAGGGCAAGTGCACAGTCCTGCACGTGGGGAGGTATAACTCCATGCACCAGTGCAGGCTGGGGGCTGAGCTGCTGGAGGACAGCTCTGCGGAGAAGGACGTGGGAGTGCTGGTGGACACTAAGTTGACCATGAGCCAGCAATGTGCTCTTGTGGCCAAGAAGGGCAGTGGCAGCCTGTAGAAGGGACGATTGAGAGGGGATCTTATCAATGTGTACAAGTACCCAAAGGGAGGGTGTCAAGAGGATGAGGGTCACACTCTTTTCAGTGGTGCCAAGCAGCAGGACAAGAGGCGGTGCGCACCAGCTGAAACACAGGAAGTTCCACCTGTGTGTGAGGGAAAACTTCTTTTTTGAGTAACGAGCACTGGAAGAAGCTGCCCAGAGAGGTTGTGGAGTCTCCCCAACTTTCTCTGAATCTGCAATTTTCTGATTGCCTCAGTGCCCCCACCCCCTAAGTTTGGCCCTGGACAACCTGCCAGAACCATAAGTTCTGGTAGTCAGATGTAATGATGGAGTGGGGCAGCCACAGATGCCTGTGTCCCTTCTTGAGTCCCTGGCCAGTGCAGTACCAGCAGGGTTTGGTCCAGGTCTGTGTGGCCCCTTCTTGTCTCAGTCCACCCCTCCTGGCCCTTTCTCTTCCTTGCTTTCACCTTGCACAACCAATAGATGTTTTAGGAGGACCCAGAGAGTGGGTAGCAAGTGGGGCAGATTGGCACTGTACTAGAGGAGGTCCTGGTGCAGAGGGAACAGGGAGGAGCCACCCAAGCTGTGCTCCTGGCTGTGGGCAGTGACAGCTGGGAGGGCTGTGGGTGCTCCTGGGTGCCAGGTGCTGCTGCGGCACAGCGCAGGGCTGCCACGGAAACCTTTTTGAAGCAAAGGAGGACTCCAAAGCAAACACCCCGAGTGCCCCGTTCAGCCCCATCCTGCTGTGTGCAGGAGGAGGAGGAAGAGGAGAGGAGCTGCTTCCTCATCACCTGCTGCTGCAGGGGTGACCCAGAGCACGCAGGACCAGGATGGAGCTCTGGGACACTGGCCATGGGACACGGTGTGGACAGGGGGTGCCAGCACTCCCCACCTGGGGTAAGGCCTTCCGGAGATCCTCCTCAGGTCTAGCAGGGATCCTCCCCAGGTCTAGCAGGGTATCGCCTGGAGGCAGTGCCCACCTCAGCCCCTGTAGGGAATGGGGCCTGTTTGGGGAGGGGGTGCTCTTGGAGGACGCTCGCACTGCTCATCCTCCGGCTGAGGCAGGTACGGAGCAGCTGAGAGCTGCCCCCAGAGCATGACGGGTCTTTCCCTTCTCTTCCAGAGCAGCTTGCTGTCTGGGAAGGGGTGTCTGACTACATTGTGCGGCAGCTGATGCGGAACCAGGTGGGTGTGCCTTGCGGGGCCTGCTCCAGGAAGCCTTCTCCTGGAGCTTGTGTGTCTGTGGGATGACTTCTCTGCTTTGACTGGTAGAGTTGAGAGGGTGAAGAGGAGGGGGATGAAAGCGTCTGGAAAGGTCTTCCAAAGAAGGGCCCCAAGGTTTCTCCCAAGCTTTGTCCAGCGCTTTGTCTGTCCCCTTTGTACAGCAGGATGGAGCAGGGCACCGAGCACCATCCCCACGCCCTGACAAGTGCCCGGCCTGTCCAGCTGCCAGTCTCATCGTTCTTCTCTTCCTTCCTGTTTGCAGGGAGTCCGAGTTATTCGCCTTGGCACATTTGACGTAGTAACCGAACAAGTCGGTGGTGGGAAGCGTGCTCTTCTCACTGTTCGCAGGCCCGTGTTCCATCTGTCGCGGAGTATTGCAGAGCTTCCCGGCCTCGCCTATGACCTGGCCTATGCTCCTGGTAAGAGGAGAGGCTGAACCGCTTGCTTCCCCTGGGGACATCCTTGGGGTGTGCCTAACTGCTGGGCAGCAGTGACTGTTAGGAAGCTAGAATTCCTTCAGCAGCTGTGGAGAACAGCTTCAGGGGGTTTTAAAGCACCAGGACAACATCATGCACATTACAGTCACACTCCCTCTCTCCCAGACTTGCTTTCACAACTGGCCACAAGCCAGATGTCTTGGGGCTGCTGCTTCTCTGCTAGTGACTGTGTTCCCCTTCTGCTGCTTCCCAGGTCATAAGCTCTCCGAGCCCCTCAAGTACGCTCACATAGCCTCGGCCCTCTCTGTTCCTCGGAAGACAGTGGAGGCGTGCATAGAAGAGACCATGCGGCTTTTCTCCCGCTGCCTGCAGAGCGGAAAGAACGTGGCCCTTGTGCTGAAGGGCCTTGGCACGCTTGTAATTCAAGGAGCAGCTGTGAAAATGAGGTTTTGCAGGGACTTTCTGAAGAGGCTCAATGGGACAGAGCAGCTGCTGGAAGCTCTTATCGCAGTGAGTTCCCCATTCCTCCAGCACTACCTGTCGTCCTCTGGAAAGCACCAGTGAATGCAATGCTGTCAGCCTGCCATGACCTGTCCAGGTGCATGGAGAGATCCAGCAGAGAGTAATGCCAGCTCCGGGGACAGCTGGTCCTGAGCGTCCAGAGGACTTGGCAACAAGGACGGCCCTGGGAATAGCTGTGCTGGCTCTGCCCCAAAAATTCATCCAGTCCCAGAGCTCATTTTCATGTGCTCGAGGGAAAAGTCCCAGAAATGTGCCGGTCCTGTGTGCTTTTTCCCAGGAGACTTCCCTCCTGACAGAAAGCCATGGTTTAGTACTCCTTTGTGTCAGGACCACTTCTGAACCCATGTCTCCCTGGACTGTGTCTGGGACAGTAAGGCAGCGAGTTCAGCACTTTCCCCTGATGCTGGGTGACACTATTTCTGCGTGTCCCCTTGGGAGCTCGGCCTGATGCCTCCATGGGACATTTTTGCCCTAGGGTGGAGTGAGGGCAAGGGAGTGATCCCTCCTCCCCTTGCCTGGGCCAGCGGGCATGTGAAGCAGCTCCGTGAAACCTCTGCTGACCTCAGTGCTCTCCGTTTGCAGCTGGAGGGCCTGAGTGTCTTTCATCTCTCCCATGGGGCAGCTGCTCAGAATATTGGATCCCCCTGGTCCTCTTGCTCTTTGGCATTTCTACCTCTGTCTCTGAGTAGGTTTGTTTTTGCAGGAATCATTGCTTGCCCCACTCTCTGGACACGAAGCAGAGGCTTAGGCAGACCAAGGCCCCTGTGCGACCAGAGCCCTCTTGCTGCTCTTGCTGTGCTGGTCTAGTTGTGCTGAGCAGCTCTTGCCAGGGCCCTGGAGTCTCGCCACCATGAAGGGCGTCTTTCTGTCCAAATGTGAGCATTTGCACGCTGCTAGTGATGGCTGCAGCATGTCGCAGAGAGAGTCGTTGGAGCCCAGTGGCCTTGGCCAGGTTTCTAGTGCAGCCCCGTCCTTCAGCGTGGTCCTTCAGGTGCAGCGGGAAGGCTGAGATGTGAAAGGAGGCTGAGCTGAGCCTCCTCTCATGGGTTAAGGCAGAGATGCAAGCCGGCTGCAGGCCAGACCTCTGCACTAGGCAGGACCTGGTCTCCTGACTGCATCTCTCGATTCTCAGCCTTGCAAAAAGCCTGGCAGTCTTCTCACCCTTTCTCCTCCATTTTCCGCCAGCTGCTCTGCTGCACAACTGAGGGGCCACGGAGAGGCGCAGAAAAATTCCGTGTTTCAGAGGCAGCTGCTTCTCTGAGCAGTGGGAAAGTGTGCTGCCCTTGTGCGCCCTGAGACAACTGTCTTGGCATCATCTCTCGTGTGTCTCTCCCCTTTGCAGATGCCAGAGATGAGGGATTCAGTCCTCTCAGGCTCCGAAACTGCTGCTTTGCAGACCCGCTCTGGTTGTGTTGTCGTCCTTCCTGAGTGAGTACGTTTGCTCCTTAGCCCCGGCTGGCCAAGCCAGCAGCTTCCCACGACTTGTTTGGTAGCCCTGTGTTGCCAGTGCTTGTGAAGGTTGTTCAGGAAGTCATTGGAGAGGAAGTCTTTCCAATGTGGATCAAAGTGCAGGTTCCTGCTGGTCACTGGCTCAGGATGTTTTCATGTCTTCTGTGAGACATGCATGAATCAAATGGGTCCTGAACATGTTACCTTGGGTCAAATGTCTTCTGTGGGAGGGCATGTCTAGTCTAAGGTGAAGCCTGTGCGCAGTGGGGTTGTGGAGAGCTTTGTGCTGGCTCCCATCCTGCTCAGTGTTTTGTCCCATTAGTTGTCTGGGAGATGGTGTTGCCTTTCTACAGCTGTATGGAGATGAGTTTTGGAGGGCCTGCAAGTGATGTGGTGGGAGAGAGGGGAATTGGAACTCGTGCTGGTCATTTGAGCTTTCTCACAGGAAGGCTAGGGATGCTCTGGAAGAAGCGGATGAGGGAGCTTCTGCCCCTCCAGGTGCTGGAGGTGTTCACAAAGTCCCTCAGCTTGCTGATACATTCCTCCAGCATCTGGCATGTTCTGCCTATTGTGCTTTGGACAAAGAGGGGCTTCTTGGGAGCTCCCTAATGCCCCTGTGTCCCCATTATGGACACAAGGTGCAAAGGAAGTGTGGTGCCCTCCCTTTAGACTGGCAGCTTTTTCCTCTTTCCAGGTACAATGCTGACAGTCCATCTAGAAAGCCCCCTGTGGCACCTGCAAAGCCCCCGCAGGAAGAGGAGAAGGCAAAAGAGGACACCAGGGCCAAGAAAGGTAATGGGAAAGCTGGGTCCTGGCAGGGGTTTGTGCCTTCTGCTTCCGTCCTCTTTGGCCAGGCAGTGGAGGCAAGGTGACAGTGCCATGGCTCAGGTAGCATCAGGCACCGGAGGTGACGCTGCGTACCCAGTACGGGACATCTGGAGTGATTCCTGAGGGAACACGACCTCCCGGCAGCCCAACACTCCCAGCTGCAGCTGATGCCTCCCAGATAAACTTTCCCCCATTGCCACGGCACTCAGTGCCCTGGGGTGCACTGCAAAGTGCTCTTGCACTGGAGGTGTTGGTGCAGAAGGGAGGCAAACGTGAGCACTGTCCTTGTGCAATGTGAATCCTAAATTGTGCCGGCAGCTGCAGGTCATGGAGAGGCAGAGCTATTTCATGGGACCAGTGAGTTGTCATTGAATGAGAAAAGCCCCTGAGAGTAGATGGGGAAAAACAACAAGGCAGAGAGAAGGCAGTGTGTGGAAGGGCCAAAGACCACGCAGGAAAGAAGGCCTAGAAGGAGTCACCTTGAGGCCTCACACTGTTATCACAGGCTGGAGCACATCTGAAGAGCATTCCCGTTCCAAAGGCCTCCTCAATGCTGTCCTGAAGTGTTTTCTTCTCTCCTGCTTACAGGAAATCTTCTCACCAAGCACCTCCCCCTGAGAGCGAGGCATCCTCCTGCCAAAATAACAGCTCCCAAGAAGCAGAAGGGGAAAGGGAAGAAAGCAGAGGACAAAGCGCCTGCTGGCAGGTGAGAGCCGTGGAGGAGTGGGTGAGGGTGAGCCTGTAGCCTAGTGCGTGTCTGGGGGAGATGTTTCCTCTGCACACAAGGTTCACAGCAGCTCTGAATGTCCTTTATCACATGCCCCGGGGACTCCTGAGCCCTCGATGGCAGGAATGCCTTGACAGCCCTGACCACTTTCTCCTTCTCTGACCCTGCGTCTCCAGGAACAATCTGTTCTCCATGCCTAAGCACAGGGCATTGAGGACCACGAGGCCATTGGTAATACATTTGGCAGGATGGGGTAAGGGTGTCTCTTGGAGCCTGTCTTGGTAGAGAAGGCTGCTCCTCTCTGGGCTGCATCCAGAGCGAGCCCGTGTCTGGGCACGCTGAGCGTTCCTGCAGACACATCCTGCAGCCCCGGGCGTTTCAGCTGGGGGTGGTCTCTGTCCCTGTGGGTGTGAACACAGTCAGCGGAACCCATCTCCTTCTCTGGCAGAAGGGCCTTGTGCCGCAGAGGCAGGCGCCCAGCCGGTGAGTGCAGGACAGAGACCCAAGTGCCCCTGTGCTCCCAGCACCTGCCCACAAGGTGTCTTTTCAGGGGGCTCCCGGCCATCGCAGGCAGCTGCTCCAGGAAGGTGGTGCAAGGCAGGACAAAGGGCAGTGCTGAAGCCATGCCCCCACCGGAGAAACTGGTGAAGAAAATCCAGAGGTGGCCAGGACAGGTGCGTGCTACAGCCTGAGGTCCTGCTAGGGCCACGGGGACGTGTGGAAAAGCGCAGTCCTATGGGCAGTGGGTAGGAGAGATCCCTGCCTGCGTGTTCACTTGGCCAGTGACCAACGACGTCTGGGCCTTGCTTGAAAAGGTGCAGGTCACCCGCTAGTTCTGGAGGGCATTTGTCCCTCCAGCATTCTCAGGAAGCACCTCAGAAGCCCCTCTTTGGCCCTTTTTCCCGTGGGAAGGTACCTGCTGGGCCTTTCAGGGAGAGGGCATGGGCAGTTTCCCTTTAGTTCTGTGATTATTGAGCTCATTGGTGAGATCCAAACTGGGATTTTGAGACCTGCCCCTAAGAGCTTCGGGGCGTAAGAGCGCTGCCGGGAAGGCTCAAGCCAAGCGGCAGGAGAGAGGATGAGAAATGCCCTTTGCGCCCTGGGAAAGCACAGATGCCAGCAGTCCTCTTTGCCATTTCTTTTCTGTGGCCCTCCAGGTGGAATATCACTTCCGGGTAATGGGCGAGGGCGTTCTTGTCTTTCCTCCCATCTGAAGCCCTGTGAAGATTTCCCCTTCTGGAGTCCTTGGCTGGAGACCCAAGCAGGCAACAGAGGAGAGAAGAGAGAAGAGAAGAGTGGAGAAGAGTCTCCAGAGGGAGAACTCCCCTGGAGAAGGACCAGCATTTCCTCCAGAGCTGTTTTCCAGAAGCATCTGTAAGAGGCAAGGACCCATCAGGAAGGGGGCTTCTGCTTCCATTGACAAGCAGTTAGTCTTCTCCAAATTTCCTTTTTTTTTGGGGGGGGGTTATTTATTTCTTAATAAAACTTTTCCTGAACATTGCACAGAGATTTGACTTTTGCGTTTTCAGTCCCCTCACGACCAGCTCATGGCACCAATGCCTCCATCGATCCTCCCTACTTCCCTCACCCAAACCTACTCCCCCATCTGGCTGCCCAGCCCTGCCCAGCCCAGCTCCAGCCCCACATCCCTGCACAGAGCGAGAAGCCCTGCTCCTGCCGCCCCACAGCAGCTCTTGCTGCTGCTGAACTCCGCTCTCCCAGCTGGAGCTCACTGCATCTACCACCCACTGCGTCCCGCTGCGTCTCCAGTCTCAGCCTCTCTCCAGCCAACAAGTCAGGCCAAGGATCAAGCACAGGCTGGGTGGAGAGCGCTGTCCTCTCCACCCACGTTGTGCTCGGGGCAGATGAAGCACTGTCCCGGCTACAGGGGTCTCTGGCAGAGCCGCCTGCACAGCAAGCAGAGCTCTGAAGTGCTCCCACATCCCTGCACAGTCACGGCAGCAGGGACTCAGCCGGCCCCTTTGGCTGCCCCATGGCACTGCTCCCTCCCTTCTCCCCATTCAGGAAACAGAGGTACAGACATGACCACCCAGCACGGGCACACGCTGGTCCCTCTCCTGTCCTTCCTACCAGCGATGGGCATGGCACAGCACAGCTCAGCTCAGCTTCAGCAGCACACACATGCATCCTCCGTGCTGCTCTCCTGGTCCCCTGCCCATCCCATTTGGTCCAGAGGGACATCCCCCAGGAGCGTGCATGTGCTACCCTCCAGCAGATGTGCTGTCCCAGAGCCACCTGGCCAGGGCTGGACCTCTGGAGAATTGGGGAGGGAATTTTGCCTTTTCCCTCTGGGTTTCCCACGTCAGTTCCTGGGAGTGGAAAAGAGCATTCCCTGCGAGCAGGGGAGGTGCAGGGAGGTTGCCGCTCATGAAGGAGCAGGGAGGTGTATGGAGGTTGCATCACATGAAGGGGCTGGTGAAGACGGGGCCATGAGATGCTTTGGGAACACTCTTGGGTTCCATTTGTGTCTGCTGAGGATTGCCTTTCTGCTCTTCTTTGAGGAGGACAGCGGGCAGAATGGATAGCATTCACTAAACCCTGATTTACTCTCTTTTAGCCCTAGCAAAGGGTGTGCCTTCTACTTTGTGCTGAAACACTTCTGATTCCTCTCCCCATTCCCTCCCGGTGAGCCTCCTCACCCCCCCCACCCCCAGCAAGACCTACCTCTGCACACACCCACAGGGGTGAAGGGGAAGGTCAGTGGCACCAGCCCAGCAGCCGTGACCCCCCTGCTCACAGCCGCCCTGCCTCAGGACACAGGTCCTTCCCTGGGCCCTGGGCCTTCCCCAGCCTCCGTCAGACCCCTGAGGTTCCCACTGCTTTGTCTGGGATCCTTCCTGGGGACTGTGAGCAAAAGCCAGGGTGCCGAGCAGCACAGTCCCCCAGGCACCCCACCACGGGGGCACCGTCCCTGGGTCGGCTCCAGCCAACAACCTTTCTGTTTACAGCCGAACGTGCTGCCGGTTGGCCCACAGAAACCCCCCACCTGGGGCTGTGCCGGGGGCTCCACTGTCAGCACAGTCTCAGTGCTGCAAGAATGGGAACGTCCCTGAGCGCAACCCCGTACCCAGCCCCAGGCAGGGGGACGCTGCCCTTTGCCCATGGCCGGGTGCTGGTGGGCAGCGTGGTGCAGGGGGAGGCCTGGAGCCTGGCTGAGGGGCTCTGGGCAGCTCCCTGCCCAGCACCAGCTCTGCCTGCTCCCCTGCTCCCTCCACCCCACACCCTGGGGGCAATCGGAGCTGTGGGCACATCCCCCTGGGGAGGGCATTTCCCTCACACCACTCCCTCCTGCTGCTGCCCTCGCGGACACAGGTGACACACACAGGAGTGCTGCCTGCGCTGGCAGAGGTGACTCAGGGAAGGGGCTTGCCCCTCTCCATCGAGCCTCCCCTGGCAGGACCAGAGCCTGGCAGCAGCGCCTGCAGCGACACTCTCCTCCTGACCCAGTTAGCTGCAGAGATGCTGAAGGGGCAGCACTCTGTGGGGTGGCCCTGTGCAGGAGCAGTCCCAGGGCAGAGGCAAGGCCAGCTTCCCCCACGGCCAGGCAGGAGGGTCTGAATGGAGTTTTCTGGGGAGGGTCTGAGGGCAGCAGGGCACAAGGGTGCTGTGCTTGTCAGGGACATGGCATGGGAGGAGAGGGCACCCCAGAGCACACCCCCCATCTACGTATGCCATGTGTAAGGGGATGTAGCTCAGTGGAAGAGCGCCTGCTTCGCATGCAGGAGGTCCTGGGTTCAATCCCCAGCATCTCCAGGAAGGACTTTTCTCCTCCATCTCCACCCCTTAGCTATGGTGCTAAGAGCTGCCTTGGCCAGGGCCCCTCTGCGGTTCTGTGGAGACTGATGCCATGCAGGGACGGCGCCTGGCTCTGTGAGCCATGTGTCGTCACAGCCTCTGGGCTTCCCCTGCTGCCACACAAGTCAGCTGGAAGAGACTTTTCCCAAGGGCTTGTTTTAGTTCGACCTGATGCCCATATGCAGATCTGCAAGGAGTGGTAAATACTGGAAAGCTAGGTAGAGAAGTGCTCCATTCTCAGCAGGTGGCTGGGTGCCTCCGCAGCCTTTCCTCCAACCATCTCGTGCCTGTTTTGCCCCTTTCTCCCTTTGCTGTTGGCCCTGTAGCAACCACAGGCTCTGCAGGTGCGCTTCTCCCTTGTGTTCTTGAGAGCAAGCTTTTGGCCAGGCAGGGAAGCAGCCATGGGATCAGGTAGGGACAGTTAGGATTTACAATTGCATATCCATAATTAGTGTTCCAGTTAGTAAAGGCAGCAGTGGCCTGGTATTTCTTTGGCTTTTATAACCATGGAGATGCCTGTCAGTTAGTTTCGTGCAAGGAACAGCAGAGTTTTGGTTAGGAAATGTGGGAGGGATCCTAAGCCATCGGGACAGATGCCACTTCCTCACTGGAGGAGCTGGCGGGGTGGATCTCAAATGTGGGCCGGAGAGCCCAGGAGGGGCAACTCTCCTGCCTTTGCCATGGCCAGACTGCTGGTGCTGGCTGGGGCTTCTCTGGGCCGGAGCAAGGAGGAGTGCAAGAGTAAGTTGTGCAAGCTGTCCCACTGTTGCCAAAGGGCTGGTAGAGGTCTGTTGCTTTGCCAAAAATTGATGGTCTCACGTGAAAACCCACCATTCTTGTCAGCTAGCTACTGCTGCTGTGAGATGGTATTTAGAGGGAAAGTGGCACACAGAAGCACCTCTCTAGTCAGCCTTCTTCCTTAAGGCATTTGAGACTGCTCCACAGAAGAACACTCTGTGGATGAGATGAGGAGCAAGGTCACAATATCTTGGCAAAAGTCATTGTCCTGCTGTAGCTCAGACATGGGCAGTGAGCCAGCCCTTGATTGGGCTGTGAAAGCCCCATGCTTCATTCTCGAAAAGCAGTAGGTTTGAAAGCTGACCTAGGGTACATTGAAAGCTCCACAACACAACCACATGCTTTCACGTGCCTTAAAGAAATCTTCTGGTGAAGCGCCTGGACAACATAGCCTTTGGGAATGATGGGGGTCTACGCAAAGGCAAGAGCCTCTGCAGTGCTCACCTTTCGTGTTACAACTAACCCCAGGCTCAACCCCCGTTGGGCATTTTGGAATGGTCCGTCTAAGTCAGGAAGAAAAGCATGCACCTTCCTTTTTGCAGAGACAGCGTCGGTGGTGGGAGTTGAAAGAAAACTTGCCCAAGTAAAGAAGTAGCACCGAGTCAACTGGTGAACTGGTGTCACACTGGCTTTGTGCTCTCTTAGGGTGAGCCTAGAGCACTTTGTCCCCAGGTGCTCACTTTGGGTTGACAGTGTCCACTCTGTGGGGCCTGGGGGCACCCAGGAAAGCAGTCAAGGGCTCTGTTGAGCAGCAGAGCCCCAAGTGCATGCTCGTGGGGCAGACGGAGGGGTTTAGGGGACCTGAGCCCCGACAAGTGAACTGGTGCATGAGAAGGGTCTGTGGGGAGCAGGGGGCAGGCGGAGGCTGCCCAGGGATGGCAGAGCCCTTGGTGACTGTGCTCCTGTGACATCTCCCCGTGTCACAGTCAGGCGCTGGCACGGCCTCAGTCCCGCAGTGTGCAGGAGGACAGGACAGGGCAGCAGTGCGCAGGACTCGTGGAGGAGGACCCTGAGCGCAGCCCACGCCTTTCCCTGCAGCCCTCGGGCTGCCCCACGGGACCGAGGCGTTTTCCTGAGGCCTCCCCAGTTCCCACCCTGTGTAAGACATGAGGGGTGCCATTTGCCTGGGGTCCAGGGTGGCCGAGCGGGTGGGGGGAGGTGGTGATGCGGGGCTGGGACAATGGTGTCCACAGCCACCACTAGCCCTGCAGGGTCAAGGTGTCCCAGGAAGGGCTGGGACCCGCCACCAGGAGCACCGGGGAGACACCAGCATCACCTGCTCTGGCTCTGGGAGGGGCTGCCTGGGAGCAGCCTGGCCCCATGGTTGGGCCTGGCTTGGGCTCCATGGCCCAGCACAGCCAGGGGAAGGCAAGGACACTCCGGGATTGCTGGCATCACCCCCACTGGCTTTGCTTGTAAGAGGCACTCCTGGAAGCGGTGCCTTGGCAAAATGTGTTGGCATCTGCCCAGCGAAGCCCTTCGTCTGGGAAAGGCACAGCCACGTGCCTGATTTCTGATGTTGGTCCCTTGCCCACTGCAGCCAGGTGATGCCGGTGTTTCTGGAGGGCCCCCAAGAGGCCTTTTCCAGGGCATTTGCTGCTTGCTGAAAAACTGTTGCCCCGTGTGCCTGCACAGCCTCCTTTAGGACCACTGTCTGCCCACTGTGGTGACACAGAGATGCGGCCAGGCCTGAGCGCAGGCTCCCCCTTCCCCAACGCTCAGCACCTCCTCTCCTTCCCACAGGATGGCTGAGAGACCCCCCAGCAACCCCAGGGTGGCCTGGGAGAAGGACAGGGAAGATGGAGCTCCCCAGGAGATCGGCTCCCAGACACAGCTCCCCGGCGTGTGCGTGCCTCAGCCTCTGCAGATGGGTGAGTGAGTGGCACCATGGAGCCGGGCAGGGATGGGGGCTGCAAGACCACCCCACTCTGCCGCACGCTCTCCCCTCCATGGCAGGCTGGGGGGGCGGTGTCCCCGGGGCCCTGGGGGCACCACGGTGCTGGCATGCCTGGGCCTGCTGTGTGCTCGGGGGCCGGCCTGGCACAGCATCCTTCCAGGAAGGAGAGGAGCAGAGGGGACCCGGCTCCCGCTCTGCGGCACAGGCTGGGAGGGGCAGCGATGCTGCGGGGCAGGGACCTTGCCTGCCCGTCTCGCAGCGAGTTCCTGATCCCGGCACCCCTGGGCTGTTTCCCCAGGTCACTGTGCTCCAGAATCACGCACCAGCTGTCGGGCACCTCTCAGCCCCGACAAGCGCAGGGGAGCTGGAGTCCGTGCAGCAGGCAGCGTGGCTGCACAGAGGGCACAGCTCTGCCACCCACCTCTGCTGCCTCCTGCCAGCCCCCACAGCTCTCCTGCTCTTTCTTTCTCAGGGCAAGGGGCTTCTGCCACCAGCTGCTCCGACGTGCGGAGAGAGGAGCAGGAAGCCCTGGCGTGCATCCAGGCCTTTCTCACAGGCAGAGGAAGGGTAACTACAGACATTGCCACTCGGGCTGCACTCTGCTACCACTGGCCGAGCCTCCCGCCGTCTCATGCTCTCTGTTTTGTCTCTCTCCTCCCCGCTGTCAGGAAGAAGCTCAGCAGCTGAAGTTTGTGGCCTCTGTCTGCACCCTCAGCCGCTTGGCCAGGCCACAGAGCTGTGGCCGGGGCAGCCCTGATGACAGAACTGCCGAGGCTTGCAGCGTCACTGTGGCCACGTGGAGGGCAATGGTCTCCAAGCCCAGCACGTCGAAGAAGGTGCTGTGGGAGCTCCTCAAGATGCTGGTGGAGCGGCCACTGCGCAAACCGCTCACCAGCGTCAGGGACAGAACCCGCATCCTTCCCCTGGCCGTGAGTTACTGGATGAGACCTCCCTCACCCCCAGGGCTCTGCTCACCTGTCTGGGGCAAGCGGCAGAGCCCTCTGTGCCCTCTCCATCTGCCCATGATCCATGAGCGCCTCGTAGTACGTGCACACAGCACCCTGGGGCCACTGCCAGCAGGACAGGCTCTGGCAGTGCAACAGGGATGTCTCTGCAGTGAGAACCATTTCTGCGTGTTTTCTGTAGGCAACCAGGGCACTCTATGAGCTCCTCCAGCAGTGCAGCTGCTCACAGGTGGTGAAGACATTTTTCTCCCACCTCTGCCTGGCGCTGCTCTTCCAAATTGGCTTCACAGCAGAGCTCACGCCGCAGGACATTGCGATCTTCCGGAGGGAATGCCACCGATGGGACCCATCCGCTCCCACCAGCCCTGTCAGGTGCTCCATCCCCGTCCCCTCGTCCCTCCCTTGGACCTGGAGCCAGGGCCAGGCTGCCGGTATGAGCCAGCCTTTGCTCTGCACACAGCTCAGCAGTGCAGACCATGGCAGCTTTGTTCTGCTGCGCTGGCTACGAACACCAAGCCCTGGTCCTCAGGACGAAGGGAGGCTGGGACATGCTTCTCAGCCCTGACACTCTCCACTTGGGAGTCATTTTACTGGCCAGGTGAGAGTCCTCTTTGCCCAGCTCTACACAACACAGTCCCCTTCCTCTGAGGTGCCAGGGAGTCCCCAGGCGTGCCAGGACCGCCTGCTGGGGCAGCAGCTGGTGTTAGCAAGGGTGAGAGAGGGTGCCTGGTGGGACCAGTCACCTCCCGGGGACCTGGAGTCTCCTCCCTTAGCGACTGGGCTCAGGCCACGCAGAGTGCCATGGCTCTGTCTGTATGCAGCTCTACTGGAGCGGGTTAACCAGGAAAGGGGCAAGATGCACAGGGCCATGTGCACGGGAGGAGCCCATGGGGACAAGCCTCCCGCATGGGCAGGAAATGGGATGTGTGGACAGGCCCTGACTTGGTGGTGGGAAGGGCGTCTTTGTGCTCTGCCACCAAAGGGAGCCTGAGGATGCCACACTGGCTCTGCAGAGGTGGTGTGCAGTGGGGAGAGACGGCCACTGGGTGAGCAGCTGCCACTGGCTGCGCCAGTGGAATGCCACTGTGGCCTTGCCCTGCACGTCCTGGCCTGTGGGGCAGCAGCTAGACTTTAGCGGTGCAATCGCAGAAGAGGTCTGCGGGATCAGCTGCATACTGACAGAGCCTCCTTCCCCCTGCTAGAGAGGTCAGGAAGATTCCAACGCTTGACCAGTGCTGGATCTTCAACCAGCTGGCAGTGCTGCTCCACAGGGAGGACCAGTTTCAGGAGATCCCGGCCATGGCCTTCTTCACTGAGGTAGACCTGACGATACGCAGTGCCTGTCCTGCGCTGGTGTTAGCCCCCCTGGCTGTGGTCCGTGGCTGCTGGGGGGTAACCCCTGTAACTCTCTGCGTTTTGTGCCTCCCTGGTGCCAGCTCTCGCTGTTCAATTGCTCCTCAAAGGCAGGAGCACAAGAGGCTGCAGAGGGTTCAGAGGGCGGAAGAGCAGGCGGGCAATCTGCATGGTGTACCCTGGGGCCCAGGGCTTGGGTTGAGGGGCCACGCAGGCTGCCTGTGGTCACAGCTACCCGCAGGACAGGCTTTGGAGGGCCATGGAGCACCCTGCTCTTGGCTGTCGGTGGGACCGAGCATGGCCTCGTGCTGCAAGGGAGCGCTGTAGGCTCTGTCCCTCTCTCATGACGTGTGTTCCAGCTGCTGGTCTGCACTGACTTCGCCAAGGAGGGGGACCGTGTCCTCAACCTCTTGCAGAGGTATCTGCCACATCGCTCCCCAGTGATGCGTTGGCTGGTGCTCAGAGGCCTCATCACAGCGTCTGAGAGACCCACGATGGTGAGTAGGGGACATACACACACACTTGTGTGACAGCGTGGGGGTGGGCAGAAGGCAAGGAGTAAGGCAGTGTCTTGGACTTTGTAGGCAATGAGAGGTGTGCTAGCAGGTCCCAGCTCCTCCAGCTGCCTTCTTCCTCAGTCCGGCATGTTTCAGGCCAGGCCATTGGCTGTGCAGCACCAGGAGAAAGGCACCAGTGCCTGCCTGAAAGGGCTCCTGGTACAGGCACATCCCGGCTGTGTCAGAGAGAGTTTTTGCCAGGGCAGGCCATCGTTGCCCCACAAAAAGGGTATTCTGTGCTTCTTGCAGGCAAGAAAAATGCACTCGCTGCTGCCAGACTTCATGAAGTGCCTGCAGGATGCCGACAGGGACAGCAGGGTGAAAGTGCTGATGGTGCTGAGGAACATCTTCCGCTACATGGAGAGGCAGAGAGCCCACCCCAGTACCCTGCAGCTGATGGAGATGCTCCTGCCCCTCTTTGATGATGTAAGGCTGGCAGGAGAGCCCAGGGCTCTGCCGCACATTTGTACATGGCCGCAGGTGTGATGTGTCCCTCTCCGCTGTGCCCACTGGTGGGGGAATGTGTACCTCCCACCACGAGTCCTGGGAACTGTCAGCAAGTGCTGTGCTCAGGCCACTGTCCGCTGCACTCCCAGCCGCTCCGTACCGTGCTGAGCCCTTGCTGCTCTTGCTGCGGCTTAGGGCGGAGGTAAACCAAGAGCCAGGAGCAGAGCTGAGCCCAGGCACAGGCTGCCCCTGTCCATGCAGTTCTGCTGGGAGGACCTGAGCAAGCCCCAGGGCGGGAGAAAGAACGTCCCATGTGGAGGGAGAGGCACCGAGGGCCTGGGAGAGCGTGTGCTGCCTCTGCAGGACAGCCCTCTGCCCCAGCTTCCTCAGCAGCAGCCTGCTCAGCAGAGCCCCAGCTCTGCCCTTCTGCTGGGCTCGGGGACAGCTCCGCACAGAGAGGAGGAGGCGCCTTGCTGGGGCACCCCTGCTCATGGCCGGCTGCCACGACCATTGCCGAGGTCTCCTCTGCCCTCTTCTCTCTGTCCAGGAGGCCAGCCGGGTGCGAGAGCTCTCCATGCTCCTCTTCAAAGACATCATGGAGACTCTGGTGTGGAGTGACAAATGGAGGATGAAGAAGGATGTGCAGAGGAGCCTGCTGCCTCTCTTCTTTCATTTGAGTGATGAGGCACGGCGAGTGGCCCAGGTGGGACTTCTGACAGCAGCAGTGATTCAGGGGGTGGATGCTGACGCCCCACGGGTGGGCCTCCACACCTCTGAATGTGTGTCGCTGGCCTCCTGCATCCCAGAGGACAGTGCAGAGCTGCCCTCTCTGCCTCAGACCCACCACAGCCTTCAGCTGGGGGTTGTTCCTTTCCCTGGCTACACCTTCCCCAAAGGGGCTGGGCTGTGGTGGCATCTCCCCGTCTCTGCTATTTGGCAGGCCTCTCAGGAGACCCTCCTTGAAGCAGCCCAACTCCTGCACTGGGAGCGGCTCAGGTATCTGACAAAAACAGGGCAGACGTGGAAGATCAGCAAGTGCATGGTAAGCAAAGCCCCAAAGTCCCCAAGGGCCCGGGCCAGCTGAGGCCTTGTCCTCACGCACAGGGTATGGGGCACCGTGGCACACAGCTCTGCCCCTCGCCCACTGCTGCAGCCCAGAGCTGCAGCCTGGAGCTGCTCCTTGAGCGCACAGCCCTGACACGCTCTTCTCCAGGCCCCTCTGCCCTCACTGACTCTTGCAGGCTGATGGGCAACCTGCTCACGCTGGGGCTGGCAGCAGCACAGGGGGCTCTCAGCGCCTCCCGACCACGCTCCGGTCCTGTGCTGCCTTCGCACCTCATCAGCACGGGGCTCCTGGCTGGGAGCTGTGACTGTCCTGGCACGGGAGGGATGGGGAGGGTATCCCTGGGAGGAGGGCTGGGCCGAACCTACTGGGGAGGGTCTGTGTCATCCCTGTACCCTTGTGCTCTCTCCAGCTGGCACGGTACAGGAGCAGAGCAGAGGAGTACGTGAGCCAGAGCCTGCCATACCTGCAGGACCCTCAGGCATCCTTGCGAGAGGTGGCCGTGAGGTTCATCGGTGAGCCACAACCCTTGGGGCCGCCCTCTGAACCCTTGGGTGCCTGCAGCCCCGACCGCTGGGTGCTGGCCTGAGCACCCAGGGGCTCCGTGTCTCCCTCTCCCATCCTTGCCCACGTGGACAGGCTGATGGGAGCTCTCTCTGGTGCCACACACCCTCCTCGGTGGTTGCACTGTGCTGCACAGGGTCAGACCTGCCCAAAGGGAGGAGGGCATGTGGCCAGGCTGGCGGGGTGGAGGGGAGCTGTGCTGCTGGGAGCATGCTGGGGAGCACGAGGAGTGATGGGCTTTGTGTACCTAGGGCTCGCCGCGCAGCATGTGAGGCCCCAGAGCGAGGATAAGCTGCTGGCTATCTGCAAGGGTGAGTGCGGGCAGCGTGGTGTTCTGTGGGCTGCTGGGGGTGGGGGAAGGTGCCCGAGAAGTGTGCTCCACTCCCTTGTGCAGCACCAGGCAAAGAGGGCCCTATGTCCCTCTGCGGAGGGGAAGGGTATGTGCGGGGGAGGTGGCAGAGGTGAGGGGAGAAGAGGCGAGGAATCATTCAAGGCACTTGGGGCAGCCTGACCAGCAACTCTTAGCTGCCCCGTTGGTCCCCCAGCTGCCTCGTGGTCATGGGAAGGCTGGTGGGCTGGTGCTGCCTGGGGAGAACGCCTGGGGTTTCTGCAGACACAGGGGCTGGATCTCCGCTCTTTCCTTTGCCAGCCCTTCAGCCTTTGCAGAATGACAGCCATCGCTCCGTCAGTGCCCTGGCGACACAGACCAGCCTGCTGCTGAGGCCTCTACTGGAAAGGTCCCCATCAGGATTTCACCTACAAGGCCTGAGCTACCGGCTGCGCAGCAGCTGGGGCAGGTGGAACCTGCTTCTGGGATGTTGCTCTGAGCAGAGCTAGAGCAGCAGATTTCACCCCAGGCTGCTCTGCTCCCTGAGGACCCACAGCTTTGTGTGCCGGGCAGCCGGGCTCGTCCCGGGCACCTCCCCTTGCCTGCAGGGCAGCTACCGTGCTCAGGCCTATCCCCTGCCCAGTGCTGCTCCATCAGTTCACCCCTCTGTTGCGTTGTCACCAAAGAAGCAGCCCTGTTTCTTCACCGTGTGTGTCTTTTCTTTGGGGAGACAGAAGCAAGGGAGAAAACTCAGCCCCTACAAGAGCTGGGCTCTCGTCATGCGAGTGCTACAATGTCCACTCTTCCCAGCAGCCCATGGCAGTGCTCTGCTGGGCCACCAAACACAGAGGAAGCTCTCCTTAAACATCCCAAACTCTCCACAGGGCTCAGGTATCATGTGGATGGGGGTGGCAGGGGATGGTGTGAAGCTCTGGACCGTTTCTATAATAATCGGCTTCAAATTCAGCCCTGCAGTTTCCCACCTTTTGTCTCAAGAGCTCTGCCCTGCCACTGAGGGACCCGAGGGCAGAACATGGTGGGTAGTCCTCCGAGGTGGAGTGGGAGGCTTCAGTTACTCTTCCGGAGTCCCCCATTCTATTAGAAGATGCAGGAGGCTCTTCCTCCATCTGGCCTCAGTCTCCACACCCCAGAAGAGACAGTGACCACGAGGTCTTGCCCCTTCCAAAAAGAGGCAGAGGGACCGGGATGCGGGGCAGGGGGATGCTGGTCTTGTGGGAGGATGGGATTCTGCCTTGGTGGTAAATCCCTTATTCTGCCACTGCCTGTGCGAGGGAGGGCACAGGGTTAGCCTCTTGAGTGCTCTGGATGGAGGGGATGTGACCGAGCCCAGGTATTCCATGGCCACCAACACTCTGGCCCCAGCTATGCAACCTGCTCCCGGGCCCCAGCCTGGGCTCAGCAGCAGAGTCCTAGGACAGACGCAAGCCGGCCCTCTCCGAGTTGCTGCAAGTATTGCCTCTTCCCAGCAGGTCCCTCTGGCAGCTCTCAAGCAAAAGCCTCTGCAGAGCCCCAGGCTCCAGCGGGCAGCAGGCCCCTGGGTGGCTCCTCAAGCGCAGAGGCAGCCCCACTGTCAATGACAAAAGCCCAAGGCAATCCAAGGTGCGGTGCCGGTCAGGCCTTGGCTACTCTGCCTCCCACATCGGCTGTGGGGGCAGCCAGCGGCTCTGCACGTCACAGTCCCTTGGGCTTTCCCTGCATCGGCACTGGTCGCCTACAACCAATGGTTGCAGGCCCTCAGGGGTGCACCCTTTGGGCATGGAGCACCTCTTCCCAAGAGCATACTTCCACCTGCATATCTCCTCAGCAGTCTCTCCCTCCATGTCTCCTCAGCAGCTTCTCCTCACACCTCTGGCTCCTAATACCTGCCCGTCTCTCTTAAAGATGCCTCAGCTAGGGCACCATGGGCTCCTCGGACTAGCTGAGGACTTTGTCTGGGAAGGGTTGCTCACGTGTCTTTCAAAGCTGGCTGGGAACAGTTGTCCCTGGCCCAAGGCAGCTCGTGGCCTGCTCCCACACAGACCACACTTGTCCTACGAAAACTCTACTTGTAGGAATCTAGCTCAGAGAGAGACTTTGTTCTCTCACACACGCACGGGCAGCTGTAGGGGAAGCACGTCCGCCCGATGCACGCGTCAGGCAGAGGCGTCCCCGATTAGCATGAGTAAATGCCTGCTACACATTTCTTTGCTTGCAAGCATTACTATCTAATGCTCTCTTGATTGCCTATACGTCCAAGCTAAAGAGCAAAGAAAATGGCCATTTCCACTGGAAAACTTTGCAACTTCTGACCAGATCTACCCCATTTGAACTGCTGGAGAGCCAGGCAGGACTTGAGGAGTACCTACAAAGTTCCAGGACTCCTTTTTTCTTCTGCCTTAAGACAGTGATTAGGAGGAATGGAGCTAGTCTTCCTGCTCTTGATTGGCTTTGACCTCGACTCATGGCCGCCCCTGGCTACCTACAGCCTGCAATCTTCGGCCTAGTACCGATTCCAGTCTCTGTCACCAGCACGTTGAGTTTACAAAGCAGCATGGTCATGCTTTCTCCGAGGTCTGCCTCACATTTGGGAAGCACCTCTTCTGCAAAGGCACAAAGCCACCGCAATGGTGGCCTGCACATTTCCCTGTGGAACTTCTCTTTGCTATGACGCCAACACGCTGTTCCCCGTGATGTGGGGAGCAGCAGGGCTGTGTGACGGTGGTGGCATGGTGCCTACAAGGCCATTGTGATGGGACATTCTGCATGGGGACTGTGTCCCTGCTGTGACCAGAGCCCCTGGGGTCCTCACTCTGAGGAGAGCCGCCCCATGAGGAGGCAGCAGCTGCCCTTGGGGCCAGAGTAGCAGGTCCCCAGGAGAGGATCCTTAAAATGTTTTTTGTATTTATTTTTATTGCAACATGCTTCCCTGAAGCCAATAGGCCAGCAGCAGTTCTGTGGTAGGGGTATGTGCCCTTGGGAGGTCACCACTACCTGAGCAGCTGACAGGTCCAGAGAGGACACATGGCTTGGATGCTGGAGGTGAAGGGAACTCCTGGGTTTGTTGCGTGTGCCCAGAGGAGGGATTGACCCCTGAAGAGCTCGACAGCAACACAGAAAGGCAACTAATTAATCAAGCAGAAGCAGATGTTCCCCATCATCTGACACCAGCTCTAGTCCACCCCATCGCCCTGAGTTAGTCCTGCCACGTTTAAATTGTGGATGATGTTCTCTCGTGAACATGCACATGGAATTTGTCCTTCTACTTGCTGCTAAGTGGAAGCTTGCAGCCGGCTCGCAGTCAGCTAGGGAGTCCAGATCCACTGAGACTGCTAAATTAATCTAGTGCTGGTGTAGGCAGTGGTGTTAGTAATCTCTTCTTCCCAGGGGTTGTGTGTGCTTTAGCACTTCTCTCTGTCCAAACAGGAGGGAGCTTGTGGATGTTCCTGCACGGTCTGAATGCTGTGCCTGTCTTTCAGGTGTCCACCTGCTTTTATGACACCTTTCGAACTGTAGCACCTTAGAGGTTGGTTATTTTCTGCCGAGTATGCAGCCATTGGAGAATGGTTGCAAAGGCTGTTGGAGGAGGTAGGAGGAGTGTCCCCCCCTCAAACAGCTATGAGCCACATTCTCAAAGAGATTGCATTTTCCAGGAAGTTGAGGCACAAGTGAATGGCAAGAGGTGGCATGATCAGCCCCCATGAGAGGACTCCTCTGCTTCCTGGAGGTGGGAAGTGGCCAGGCCCTAGGCAGTAGATGTTGGGAGGCAGCGCCAGTGCCTGCTGTAGAGCCTTAGAGGACTAGAAGGGAAGGGAAGGGCTGGAGGGGTGGGCTTTCTGTGTTGTTGGGCACCTAGGGGTGCCCTGTCTACTACCATGTGTAGGAATGTGCCCTGTGTGTTGCTGACGCGGAGGTGCATGTTTGGTGCATGTTTGCTGCCATCTCTCTGTGAGGCGAGTGGCAGTGGGTGCGGGGTGTCACAGTGCAGGGGTGCCCTGTGGTGGGCCTGGCTGCTGTTCCAAGTGTTTTGGTGCTCAGCATGGGAGGAGGTAGCTGGAGAGGGCAGTGCTGTGTGTGGGGAGTGCTTGCAGACTGGGGACCTGGGGAGCACTGCAAGGTGAGGGGGAATTTGCTGGCTGGGCCTAGGTTGCTGTGGTGTCATGGGCCACAGCTGCTGGCAGCCTGCTGCCTTTGATGCACTGAGGTTCAGGCCTTGAGCTTGCTAAGCGCTTGCCAGGATCTGCAGCATACATGCTGCCTAGGATTTTTCCTCCTTGCTCCGAGATGCAAACCAAGCCTGCATTTTCCCTCCTTTGCTCTCATTTGCTGTTTCTCATGAGAGCTTTGGTCTGTAGCAGTGTTTACTGGGGTGGGAGTAAGAGGCTGTCGGAGATGCCCTTTGCTGGCTGGGCATTAGCCTGCTGGAAGCTCTTTGAAGGAGTGAATACTTGTGGTGTGGTGGTCTTTGGAGAAGGGCAGGTGAGTTCTTAGGAGTTGACTGTCAAGGGACTGAGTCCTTCCTGTAGCAGATCTGTTTGGAGGAGTCCCTTGGAATGGGAGCAGCAAGGCAAAAATGCCCTGCAAGGGATGCGCAGCCCAGGTCTCTCTTCCTTCCACGTGCAGTCTCTGCAGGTTACCCACACTATCCTGCTGTAGTGTGACCTGCCTCTGATGCACTGGGGAAATAAGAAAGCACCCCATGTGTAGACAAATTGTGCTTGGTGTGGTGTGTTTAGGTACTGACACTGCTGACCCTGGCTAGGTGGCAAGGTGCCAGATTTTGCCTGCACTTTCTGGGGGTGTGAGGAGCCCACGTAGCTGTAGCTGCATTGCTCGGAGTAGCTGGAGTCAAGGCAGTGGTGGTGAGCACATCCATCCTACCACTAGCCTCCCAGCTGTTTGGCATGCATGCCCCCTCTCTTCTTGAAGCATTTTACCACCGGCTCCATTTGGGAAGGCCAAAATTCAAGAGCTGTGTCATGGTACGTACTGCTCTGGTGATGGCTCAGTGCCACGTTTTCTCCTCTGGCATCACCCCCTGAATTCTCAGAGGATGATCAATAGCAAATGGCAAGTCATCATCAAGGCCAGGGCCCAGGTCTCTGTGCTCCCTGGATGACTGTCAGTACCAAGAAAGGGAAATGGCATCCTGTTGTCCTCATGTAGGTGCTCCAGGGCAAAGGCTCACAGCTCAGATTGCAGGAAAGGCAAGACCAATTTCCGCTTTTCTGATTTGTGCCTAGAGTGACAGAGTGGAAATGTCCGAGGACCTGGAGGGAGTCTTGGCAGGAGATGAAAGCTGTTTGTAGAAGACTGTTATGTTTGGAGAGATAACAGCATAATCAAGGGACATGGGAGTGGCCCAGGTGAGCTTCTGCTCTGGGAGGTTTTGCACTTCCCAGTCTCTTGTGACTTGGCAACAGATAGGCCAATAGCAGGTATGTCGATGCCGTTTGCACTTGTGAGGTGAATTGTGCCTCTGAACCTGGCAGGCCAACAGCATGCCCCTAGCTTTGGTGATGACGGTGAGGTCCTGTGTGTCTCAGTACCTCATAAACAGGGAGCAGGCCCATTGCTGCTGCTTGTGCTTTTGCGGTCAGTTGTGCATCAGTATGTGATTGGCAACCAGCACGCACATTGCTGCTGTTTGTGCTTGGTTAGGTCAATTGTGCCCGAGTCCCCAACAGGCCAGGAGCAGATCTATGGCTTCATGGCTGACTGTGAGTGAGGTCACCTCAGCCTCAGTAGTTGGCAGTTCAGCTCGATCCATATTGCTGATGGTTGTGTTTTTGAAGTCACTGGGCGTCAGGATCTGCTAGGCCACCAGCAGCCATATTGCTCCCTTTTGTCCTGGACAGGTGACTTTTGCTTCAAGGAAGAGCATCAAGCACCTTTCTGCTTTTGTGCTTGTGAGGTCCCTTGTGCCTCTGTGCCTCATAGGCCAGCAGCAAGCACATGGCTTCAATGCAGGCTCTGAGGTCACTTCTGTTTCAGCATGTGAGAGGCCAGTGAGGGGCATGTGGCTTCTGTTCTTGCTTGTGCGGTCACACTTGCTTTACTATCTGATAGGGCAGCAGATGGCATATGGCTTTGGTGAAGACTGTGAGGTCACCGCTTCCTGAGAACGGGATAGGCAAGCGGCAAGCAAACTCCTTTGAATACATGTGAATACACGTTGTTAGGCTGCTTGTGCACCCGTAAATGGCAAGGACGAGGCAGACACGTCACTGCTGTTTGTGGTCATGAGGTCCCCGGTGCCTCAGTGCCTGACAGGGCAGTGCTAAGCCCCTGCCTGATGTTAGTGCTGGTGAGGTCACTTCTGCCTGAGCCCTCCGAAGCCTGTGCCAGGCTCATGGCTGCCGTTCGTGGCTGTAAAGTCACTTGTGCGCCAGCGCCTGCTAGGCCAGTGCCAGGCCCATGGCTGCTGTTCGTGGTGGCAGAGTCACTTGTGCCGCAGTGCCTGATAGGGCAACGCTCGGACACTGGCTGCTATTTCTGGTTGTGAGGTCACTTCTGCCTGAGGCCCTGATAGGCCAGTGTCAGGCCCATGGCTGATGCTTGGGATTGGGAGGTCACTTTGGCCTCAGGGCCTTACAGGCCTGTCTGGGCCCATGGCTGAGGTTAATGGTTGTGCGGTAACCTGTGCACCAGTGCCTGATAGGCCAGTGCTGGTCACATGGCTCCTCTTTGTCGTTGTGAGGTCATTTCTGCCTCAGTTGCTGACAGGGCAATGCGAGGATCCTAGCTGCTATTAGAGCTTGTGAGGTCACTTCTCCTGAGGCCCTGATAGACCAGTGCTAGGCCCATGGCTGATGTTAGGAGCTGTGACATCACTTGTGCCTCATTGCCTTATAGGCCTGCTGCTGTTGTTGCTTGTGAGGTGACTTGCACACCAGTGGCTCAGAGGCCAGTGCTGGTGATGTGATTGATGTTTTGCTTGTGAGATCACTTCTGCCTGAGCCTTAATTGCCAGTGCTATGGGCATTGCTGCTGTCAGTGGTCGTGAGGTCACTTGTGCCTTGGTGCATGATAGGTCAGCGCCAGGCACACAGCTGTTGTTTGTGCTTCTAAGGTCACTTCTGCCTGAGGACCTGATAGGTCAGTGCTAGGCCCATGGCTGGTGTTTGTGGTGTGAGGTCATTGTGCTGCAGTGACTGACAGGCCGGTGTTAGGCCCCTGGATGTTACCTGTGGCTGTTCCTCAGTGCCTGACAGACCAGCGGTAGGTTCAGAGCTGCTGTTTCAGATGTGATGTACCTTATGGCTCAGTACCTAACAGGCTGGTGCTAGGCATGTGGCTGCTGTTTGTGACTGGGAGGTCACCTCTGCCTCAGTGTCTGATAGGACTGTGCGAGGCCCATGGCCGACGTTTCTGGTTGTGAGGTCACTTGTGCAGCAGTAACATCTCTGAGGGTGGTAGGCCTTTGGCTGCCTTTTATGGCTATGCGTTCTCTTGTGCCCCAGGGCCTGACAGGGCAGCGCTGGTCATCTAGCTGTTTTGTGTGGCAGTGAGATCCCTTGTGCCTTGGTTCCTGACAGGCCACTACTAGGTTCTTGGCTGCTGGTTTTGGCTGTGAGGTCACTTGTGCTCCCAGAGCACAGGGCTGGTCACACAGTTGAGGTTTCTGCTTGTGAGGTCACTTCTCCTGAGGCTGTAATGGCCAGGGCTGTGGCCCTTGCTGCCTGGTTTGATTGTGAGGTCACTTGTGCCTCACTGCCTGATAGGCCAGCGCTGGTCACATGGCTGGTGTTTGTGGCTGTGAGGTCAGTTGAGCACCAGTGCCTCATAGGCCAGTGCCATGCTCACAGCTGCTGTTTGTGATGGGGAGGTCCCTTGTGCACCACTGCCTCATAGGCCACTGCTGGTCATGTGCTAGCTCTTTATAGTTGTGAAGTCACTTGTTCCTCAGTACCTAACAGGCCAGTGCTGGTCACATGGCTACTGTTTGTGGTTATGATGTCAGTTCTGCCTGATGACCTGATGGGCCAGTTGTAGACCTATGTCTGCAGTTTGCGCTTATGAGGTCACTTGTGCACCAGTGCCCAATAGGCCACTACCACGCACAAAGCTCTTGTTTCTGCTTGTGAGGTCACTTCTCCTGACCCTCATAGGCACATCCTGGTCACTGTGCTTGTGAGGTCAGTTCTGCCTCAGCATCTGATTCGCTGGTGCTGGGCCCATTGCTCCTCATGGTTCTTGGGAGGTCACTGGTGCCTCTGGCCTGATTGGCCAGTGGGGGTCATGTGGTTGCTGCTTGTGCTGTTAGATCGCTTCTGCCTGAGGCCCTGATTGGCCATACCGAGGCCCTTGGATGGTGTTTGCGGTGACAAGGTCACTTGTGCCTCGATGCCTAATAGGCCAGTACTAGGCCCATGGTTGCTGCTTGTTGCTGTGAGATCATTTCTGCCTGAGGCCGTCATAAGGCCGTGCTGGTCATGGGGCTGGTGCTTGTGGCTGTGACATCGCTTCCACCAGAGGCCCATGGATACGTTTGTGTTTGTGAGGTCTCTTCTTCCTCAGTGCCTGATGGGCCATTGCTGGTCATGCGGGTGCTGTTTGTGGTTCTGAGGTCACTCATGCCCCAATGACTGGTAGCCAGTACAGTGAGGTCCCTTGTGCCTTAGTGCGTGACAGGCCAGTGCCAGGCACACAGCTGCTGTTTGTGGTTCTCTGGCTGCTGTTTGTGGTTCTGAAGTCACCTCTGCCTGAGGCCCTGACAGGCCAGTGGTGGTCATGTGACTGCTGTTTGTGGCTGTGAGGTCACTTGAGCCTCAGTGCCGGGTAGGCTGGCCCTGGCCACATGGCTCATATTTGTGGGTGGTAGGTCCCTTGTGCCTCAGTGCCTGATAGGTTATGAGCAGGCTCATGGCTTTTAAGCTGACCTGGAGATCACGTTTTCTCAGTAGCTGATACTCCAGGCACAGGAACATTGTGCGTGTTGTCTTTCTGAGCTCGGTTCTGTCTCAGGACATTGATAATATTTTCTGTTTTCTTGTTTTCAATTGTGGGCTGTGTTGATGAGCATCAGGTGTGAGGTTTTACTGGTGATGCTCACCAGGGAGGTACTAAAACCAGGGCAGCATGAGTCAGGGGAGCTTTGTTAGGAAATGTAAAATGGGTTCACCACTAGTGGAAATTCTGGAAGACTGGCAGAATATAAACATACCTCAAATGTCAGTAAGGGTAGAGTAATCACCCTCTGTCAGGGAGAATGGCCACTGCAGACTCGAGAAGGGGACAGCCTCTTAGTATGGCCTCTGGGTGGTTCAATTGGAGGGTGGGAATTGGTCTACTGGTATATTTCGGATAACTGGGCATTTATGCATCCTGGGGGATTCAGAGACTGAAGTCAGGGAAGACGCAGGCCTGTGCAGCAAATGCTGCGAGACATGAGGAATAGCTCTGCTCCTGCTTCTCCTCCCTCTGAACCTGCTTCTGCTCAAGCTTCTAACCTATATTTGTCACTTCCCATGGCAAAATAGTATGCCACCCTGCAAGCGCCTATGACTGGAGCTGTGATTCCTAAGCCAGGTGTAGTGACACCAGCGACACCAGTCCAGCAGCCCCACACACTGGTCCTTTGTGTCTATGTTTATTGGCCATGGGCTCTGGGAGATCTAGTTCAAAGGGCACAGTAAATGCCCCAGGTGCAGGAAGACCTGGAGAAGGCAGCTTGACTGCTTTCTACAAGAGTAGAGGGACAGCTCACTTTTTTTTTGGGGGGGGGGGGGGGCGTTCAAGTCTTGTTACAAGAGATCTTTCAGCCAGAGGATAGGAAATGAACATTGGAAGAGGGATAAGGAATTGGCAGACTGAGGTGGAAACCATCAACCTTGACCAGGAGCAGATCAACATCGAGATTCTAATACTACAAATGATTGGGTAGCATGTGAAACTGAGTGTCAAAATCCAGTCTTAGCAGTAAGAACTAATGGTCGTTAACTCAGGAGAGGTACTTTCATTAGCAAAAGCGTGAGGAACACCCGAGCAATTTTTGGAGTAGCTTGAGGCAAAACCAATTAAGCTCTGGAGGAATGTTTGTGGGAAATGTTAATGGAAGGGTGGCAGTGAGTGCATTTGTCCTGCCAGCAGCCCCAGGAATCCAGGAGTATTTCAGAAAGCATGCTCCATGGTGGCAGGGAAAGAATCTACAGAAGGTACAATCATTAGCAACTTTCTTATACAGTGGAAGGTCAGAAAGAGAAAGAGAAGGGAAAACTACAGCAGGAGGAAGCGAGTATGTTGATCACAGCATTAAGAGGAATTGCAAGGATGCAAGGAAGGGGAATAAATGTGAGAGGATGAGGCCCAAGAGGAAGAGGGACCAGAGGAGCAGGAATGGGTACAAAACAGGAACCCTTTCCTGGGAGGCTCAACAGGAATGGGGCCTGGGGTTGCTGATCTGATTCCAAATGGAATTACAGTATAATGTCCTTCCCTTGTAATACCCCTTCACCGCCTGTCAGGAAAGCAAATTTGGACCCCCATGGGAACACTGGCATTCTGTTGGAATGATGCTGTGGAAACCCTCCAAGAGCTAACAAGACTCAAGGACAAGGGAGAGAGGATCTTGGGAAACAGTATTGCAAAGGACAACCGGCTCCAGCCGAATTACCATGAGGAAACCACAACACTTTAAAGAACGTGAGGAACAGAGAGGACAAAAACAGCAGAATAACCCAGAGGAACCTAAAAGTTCATTAGGGCTTATTAACCTATTAAAGTGCACTCCATAAATGAATAATGAGATGGTAATGACATGATAATGATGTTACCACCTTCTTCTCTGCTTCTTATGCTAATTAACTCGGATGTTAAAGCACAAGCACAGAGCAAGAATGTGATGTTATAAAACTGTAACCAACAGAAAAATCTGTATAAAGTACTTCCTGAAAAGTGTTTATAGATAAAGAATGAGAAAGGGAGAAGGTGTGCTAGCTTTGTGGATCTACCACCTAGCACCCATGCCTGTGCAGAAATGAAATAAACAAGTATCTCGATCCTGTGCGTCTATTGGTTGCTTGCACATCCGGTAAAAGAACCCAGTTTGGGGACAACACTGGTACGGCCCAGCCATGCGATCATGCCTCTGGGTCAACGTGCCCTGTCTGTGCTCCTTTTCCCACGGAACAGTCTGGCTCGCTTTAATCACCTATCTCCTCCAAATCTGCTGAATTTTCCCATGCAGTAGGTGTGCTCTGACACTTTGTCTCTGTGTACTATCTGGTCGACACAGTTTTCAGGTTACAGGCTGTTTGCAGGTGTTCACAGATGTCTGTCTGCATGGATACATAGTTGTTGTTTACATGGCAGCCTATTCCACCTGGCTCTGTATTCTCTACCAAACTTCCTTTTCACCAGCACCCGGCAAGCCCAGAGGACAGCACCAGCTATCACTTAGGTTCCACAAGGCCAGGTATGCTGGGAGGCTGCTGGAGACTCCCTGGGAGCTCCATTTACAACAGTCTTACAGATAGTCCAGCACATGCACCAGGTTTTTGGCTTGTGCATTCAGATGGGTGTGGACATATATTATTCAGTTTCATTTCATTTGCCCTTTCCAGGTTCCTTTGCACTTCTGTGCCCTTCAAGCACCCGACTGCTGTACTTTCCCCAACAAACTGGATACTAGTATCACAAGGACACCCTACCTGAATCTCTGAAGAGCTGCTTCTGCAGAACCGAAAACATTTCTGGTGGCTGAGTCAAGACACTCACTTGGAGGTAGCCTTCCCCCACCTCCTGCACATACCGACTTAGTAGACAGATGTATGGCTTTGCCTAGGAGGATAAATCCAGTGATTTATTTATAGCCCGAGTCAGGTGCATGCCAGGTCTGGCAGGTAAAAGGCATACAAGGTACGTTCACTAAAAGCATACCTTCTTACAGGGTGCCATTGCAATATATCCTTGTTACAGTGTTCATCATAGAAAGTGATGTAACATTTCAATGCCTCCTCTCAAAGGACAGCTCTTTCTTCATACGGGCCAAAGCTTGTCCAGATGGCAGCTAAATTCCATCTTGTGTCTCAGTAACTCTGAGAAGACAACTCCACCAATTTCCATCAGCAGGCTTCAGCAGGAGTACAGCCTTCACCTCCTCAACTTCTGAGAGCTGCCATTAAAGGAAGGAGGTTAAATCTGGAAACAGTTTACTCTCCAGCTGATGGGGTTTCCTGGAAGATGGAAATCCAGAACTCAGCTAGATGTGTTTATCCCCAAATGCCATGACTTAGAGAATGTCGGAAAATTTATCCTGAAGTAACTACTGAAATTATGGGTTGTCAACAGTTTCAGGCATCAAGGCAGGTCCCTCTTCTGACAGAAGGCTCCCGTAGTCGAGGGCTAAGCCCCCAGGTCAGGGGTCAGTGCTGGCCCTGGGAACAGCCCTCCATTTCCTCAGGATGAGAGATGTCATCTCACTCGCTGATGGAATAGTCCGGTAGCCAGGTTGTTAGCTTTCCACATCCTCTTTCCCAAGAGGATGAGACAAAAATGGATTTAGGATAGAATTGTTACTATAGGCTTCAGTTCAAGTAAGGGCACCTCAAACATGGAGGTCTTGGAGCCCCAGCCCGAAGGCATTCTTGCCTTGCTGACCCACTACCAAAAGGGGAAAGGGGGCAAATAGGAGGGCAAAAATCTAAGGGCAACAGACTCGGGGCCAAAACATCCAGGAGGGCCAAACAATCCAGAGGGGAAACCTAAATAATGACAGAAGAATGGGAAAAAAACATGCAGAGCCGGAAAGGAAACGGGACAAAAGGGGAAAATGGTAAAACGGGAAAAATGAGAAAACCAGAGAATCAAAAGAAACAGGCAAACATAGGACAAATGGGAGTAATGGGGACAAACAGTAAAAAAGGGAAGAAACAAAGAGACCGAGAAAAACAGGGAAATGAAGAGAAAATAGCGGGGGGATGGTGTAAATCAGGAAAACATCAAGGGAAAAGGAAAATTTAAAAAGACACCCCCCCAAAACCCTAAATATGAAAAAAAATAACCCCAGCACTCTCCCAAAAAGCTCCGAAAAAAACCCTGAGAAGAAAACTGAGAAAAAAAAAAAAGAGGGAGAGAGAGAAAAGAACAGAACAGAAGACTCGAAGAACAGAGAACAAAGGTAGAAAATGAACAGGGAGAAACACCAGAGGGGGGAAGAGAAGAAGAGTAAAGCAGAAAATAGAAATAAATAAAAGAGGGGAAATTCATAGAAAAGAGGAATTCTCCTCCCCCCAAAAAGGCGGGGGGGAAATGGGACAAATGGAGATAAAAGCAAGGAAATAAGGGAGGGGGGAACATAGAGAAAACATCAATAAAATATCAAATAAAGAAGAAAAAATGTAAGAAAAGCAAAAAAAAAAAAAACAACCCACAAGATGTGAGAAAAAAGAAAACACACATGTACCATGAGATAAAAAAAAAAAGGAGGGGGGGAACGAGCAAGGCAAAAAAGCAGTGTGGGGGAGGGCAGGAAGCATCGCGAGGGAGGGTGAAAAAAGAAGGAAAAAGGACATTTGGGAAAAATGGAGAAAAAGCAAGACATTGACAGATATTACTCAAGTATATGAATCTCTCTTTGCTTTTTTATCTTAGAGTTCACACAATAACACAATGGCAGAGCTTCAAAGGGACCTCTGAGATCAGCTAGTCCAACCCCTGCTCAAGCACGGTCACTTAGCACATGTTGCCCAGGAACCCGTCCAGATGGCTTTGAGGATCCCCAAGGAAGGAGACTCCACAACCTCTCGGGGAAACCTGTTCCACTGCTCAGTCACCCTCACAGCAAAGAGGGTTTCCCTTTTGTTCAGGTGGAACGTCCTGTATTTTATTTTGTGCCCGTTGCCTCTTGGCCTATCGCTGGGCACCACCGAAAAGAGCCTGGCCCCACCCTCTCTACAACCTCTCCTCAGATCCTACACACATTGAGAAGATCCCCCACCAGCCTCCTCTTCTCCACGCTGAAGAGTGCCAGCCTGCTCAGCCTTACCCTACATGAGACATGCTCCAGACCCTTCAGCATCTTAGAAGGCTTTGGCTACACTTGCTCCAGTAGCTCTCTGTCTCTCTTGGACCGGGCAGCCCACAACTGCACACACTACTCCAGATGTGGCCTCGAATAACAGGGCAGCAGGATCTGCACGGAGCACCCAGGAGGGGAGAACAGCAATATCATTCTGGCATGCAGGAGTAACCACAAGAATTTCTGCTCTAAACCCGAGTTCGGGTAATGTGGAAGTTGCCGCAAATTCTTATCTGCATACACAACTGAGTGCCTCAGCCAATTACACATTAATGAGCCACAATTAAAACCATGAAGAAAGGAGTATTTTCCCAGCAGGTATGGAAGGATTCCTACTGGCTCCTACTGGCACTTGAGGGGCACCGTAGGAAGTTCTGTGGGTAATTCTGTAGTCTTATTTAAAAAAAAGGGAAGTGAGATTCCAACAAAAAGCAACAAAGGCAGGCTATGAAGATGCTCCAGAAAGGAAGTACCAATCATTCCAAAGGGCACTAGGGGAATTTAATTGGACATAGCCAAACTAAGACAGAGGAAACAGGACTGTTACTATCAAAGTCGCTCTAGGGACACAGAACCAGTTACCCTCACAAGCAAGGCTGCCACAAGGACAAATACCCATCAAGTTGCAATCAGGAAATGCCCTTTGGACTTGAGAAGGCCTCAGATCCTTGAAAAGGAAATTCTAGAATTCCGTCAAGGAAATATTTCACAAGGGAACTTAAGTGCATTTATAAAATCAGTGCTGGCATACATTTGCCTGGAACAGGTGACTAAACTACAGGACCCAGGAGATTCTTTGGGAGGGCATGAGGTGTCAAGGAAAAACAGGCCAATAGGAACTCAAACCTGAGGCACAAGGACAGGCACGGGAAGCGAAGCAGTGCCCTCTTAGCCTGCAGGCTCACCCCACTGCCCAAGCACACATCCTTCTTTTGTACAGGAGGAATGAGACAACTTAGCACCTGAGGAGCAAATCAGAGCAGACTAAAAGCGGCTTGTGCCTCTGCGATGGAAGGCATCAGGCAATCTTCTTGCCTCTTTCAACCCCAGCCATCATTCGGATAAGTTCCAGACTGAAAACCCAAGTCCCCAAATAGCTGTTCCTAAACAGTGCCCATTCCAAAACCCCACAACAAGGCAATGCAGAGAATGCAGCACAAGGTGCATATACCAACTTCTCACTGTTATTTCACATGTTCTGAGGAAGGAGGTGGGTCCTCCCTGATTAGAGGATACTTCCAGTATGGTCATACTTATCAACTTGTAAGTTACAACAAGACAGGAAAAATAAAAGTTCTCTCAGGCTGTGACACTCTTTGGAAGAAGCCATTGCCATGAAACTAGCACTAATATTTCTCACAGCAAAATCCATTACTCACACATGTCATTACTCTTCATGTCATGTGCTGGTCTGGAGTTTGAACTTAGAGAGGTTCCTAAAAGCTCCGGGGGAGGGGTAAAAAAAAAGAAAAGAGAGAGCAAGGGAGAGAAGCAGCAAATGTTCCCATCTGACAGATAATTAGAAACAAGCGTTTGAGAATTTGCAATTACACACTACACTTAGGTTCCTTCTTCCCTCCTGCTAATGCAGTGAAAAAGTCAACAAAGAATTTGAAAAGAAAACTCACGTACAGCAACAACGCGTATGAGAATACCACTGCACTGCAGCAAGTGTCACCTCCTCCTTCAATTAGCAAAGGCTCCTTGGCGTGTGGACGTCCTCAGGGGTGGCAGTGAGGTTCAAAGCACTGCTCATGATCTCCTCTGGCCTGCCTTCCTCCAGTGCAGCACTGAACCCTCTCACCATGGCCTGAGGAGGAAAAAAAAGAGTTATAGCAGAAAGGATTTACAAGGGAGGGTACTGAGCACACGAACCTGGGTGCAGCAGTCAGCTGAAACAAGGCCCACTAAAAAGCCTGTCAGGTTAAAGGCTGGAAACGGTCAGAGTGTTTCAGAGCAAAAGACCATGGGCTTCCTCAGCTTGCTGCTCAGGTAGCAACAGCAGCCTGGTTCTTTGCCTCACTCTCCTAACCTGGAAGGGTATGGTTGCTTTCAATTGTACTTCCTTCCGCAGTAACAGGGGAAAGAGAGGAAGTGGACAGAAAACACGAGGTCTAGCAAACACAAGAAAGCAGCTCAGGAATGAACACAGGAACAGCAAAGGCCTCTGTGCCACATGATGCTGCAGCCCTCCCAACACTGAGGCTTCAGCCAACCACAGCAGGCATTCCCCACACCAAGGCACCAAAGACACGAGCCTGGAAGAACTGCAGGCTGGTGAGTTTTATAGAGAGCTGAGCTGACAACACAAGGGGGAACAGACGACAACGCTTGAGTCAGGCAAGCGGAACACCATGGTGGGCATTTGACCGGCTGCAATATGGTTGAGGGCATCCAAGTGTGCTTAAGGCAGGCACACAACGCATGGGCCTGTTGGGATAAAATGCTCCGATCTGCAATAGCATCTCCTTCTTGGTTCTTGCTTGCAGCTGGGCTCACAAAATGCAAAAAGAAATCCCCTTTTCCTCAGGCTGCAGCATGACTCTGCAGGCTTTGGTGAACCCTGGATGTGCTAACCCTTTGCAAGGCAAGTGCTAGCAAGCTGTTTGACTAGCAGACAATGCAAAAAGCCTTCCGCCTGCATAACAGTGCTAGAAGGATATTTTGTGCACACAACCAACCAGCCAGCACACTCCTCTCTTTCCAAGTTTACAAGGTCCTTTTTCAGGGAGAGCCACTTTCAAACTGGGGCCCCAGCTACTACTGTTTCCACAGTTAAACAGCGGCCAGAGAGCACCAACGTTGAATGGTTTTGACTTTAAGAACGTTAAGAAAGCTCTGCAAAGCCTCCCTACATTGGTATTAAGCTGAGACTGAGATCCCTGTTTCTCACTTCCAGGGGTAAGTTTCTAGTTTGGATGTCATCCTCATCAGAGATCAAAGTCCAAGACACGTACCTCACAACAAAAGTCAGAGAAGACAAAACACGTGTTGCAGGCTTGTACAGTCAGTCAACTGAGCCCGTGCACTGTGGGCTTTGAAGGATAACCCAACAGGTAAGAGGGAAAGAATTGAAACAGCAGAGTACAGAGTGCTCAGAACGGCACAGAAACAAAACAAGCAGCAGCAGGCCACCTCTGGGAAAGTGCCGCTTGCTGAAGAATGCTCCCCCTTCCCCTAGGGAAAAACTACTGGCAGCAGAGCATTTCTTCACTCTACAACATACAAGGAAGAGTGCAGACAATTATGGCTGAGTATACACAATCATCATTCCCTAAAAATGAACTGATAAACACAAGGTTACCTCCGCACTATCTTGTTTCACTGGTTTGTCCTGGTCACACACATTTGCTGCTGGTCTGTAATGCCTGAGAGAAGCACAGAAAGACAGAAATGAGCTATCTCAGTGTCCGTACCCATCTGGAGTACTGCATCCAGTTCTGGGCTCCCAATACAAGAGAGACAAGGAGCTACTGGAGAGAGTCCAGCGGAAGGCTATGAAGATGATCACAGGACTGCAGCATCTGCCTTATGAGGAATGGCTGCAAGAGCCGGGCCTGTTTAGCCTGGGGAGGAGAAGACTGAGGGGGGATCTTATCAATGTGTACAAGTATCTGAAGGGAGGGTGTCAAAGGGACGGGGACAAACTCTTCTCAGTAGTGCCATGCAGCAGGTAAAAACTGAACCACAGGAAGTTGCGCCTGAATATGAGGAGGAATTTCTTTCCTGTGAGAGTGACAGAGCACTGGCACAGGTTACCCAGGGAGGTTGTGGAGTCTCCTTCTCTGGAGAGATTCAAAGCCCACCTGGATGCAACCCTGGCTAACATGCTCTAGGTGACCCTGCTGGAGCAGGGAGGTTGGACTACATAATCTCCAGAGGTCCCTTCCAACCTTATTCATTCTGTGATTTGGTGTAATGAACCAGCAAACTAGCAAATAAAGCAACTAGAAAATTATTACTTTGGGCTAGGCTGCAGGGAGAGGATTACCTGCTTCTTGGCTTCTTTGATTTTTTTTTTAACACCTAAGGAGCTCCTACAAATACCCTTACTTTCACAAAGAAGCTCCGCCATCATCAAAGAAACAACAACAACAAAATACACCCACCCACCGAACAGTTACAAAGGGATTATCGAAGAGTCTTCTCTAAACTCTACACTGATTGCAGTAAAGGGCTCCTAAGGGGGCACAAGCAATTTATCATCCACCAGCACTGCAAACAGCCAGACGCTGCAGAGGTCACCACTATGACAACATGAGTCAGTCTACACCTAGAAATTTCACTACCACTCTCAGGCCTCTCTCATGCACTTTAACATGCATCCTCCCTTTCACAAAATCCTGACAAAGCCACTTCTGCCAATAAAGAGCCAGAAGGGATTTTTCTCTCCCATTTTTTTCTTTCCCCTCCCTTTTCTCAGACAGAGCTTGTGCTAATCCATAGCTTCCAACAGAAGCTATCGTACCACAAATGCACTGGCTGATTTAGACTTCTGACCAAGGGATTTGAACACTTTCAGGTGAAATGCTCTTGCTGCTGCTCATGAGGAGAGGCACACAACCAGAAAACAGTGCAGTCCAGGTCACTCGACTGATTTTCGATCCATCCTGCTTGCACTGGAAATAGCGGGTCCTCCCATACTCACTCACCACAGACTTATCATGCCTAGGGCTAGCCCCCACGACACCTCCGCAGCCCCCTGGCCACACACACACAGTCACAAAGAGACAAGAAGGGATGAAAGTCCACATAGTTGCAGTAATCATGGTTCAGCAGTGGAACCAGTGTTTCCAAGGCACATGCCACCTAAGAACACTAAGGCATATCATCTAACTGAATAATGTGCAACTCCTGATCTTTACTTCTTTCCCAAAGTCTGGCCAGGGTCATGCATACATGCCACCACGCTGAGGAGAAAACAGGCAAAACAGGGTTTGGCAGCATCAGGGAAGCCTCTCAGAGACCCAGTGCCCTGCACTCCAACGTTATATTTCCAGTCCCTAAGTTCCTCCCTCCAAGCACCTCATGCATCATCTCCAAACACGGGAAGGTCTCTCCAGCAGCAGCTACTGCCACCACTGCAGCATGTCAGCAACACCTCACACCTCCCCCAGGCAACACACCGCTCACACACAGCTACTTCTCCCTTCACAGCAAATTCAGCCTCTCCATCACAGGCCACCCAGTAGAGGCCCCATCGAGCACCGAAGGTTTCTGCTGTTACTAACAACAGACCACCCCAGCCTAGATGTAAAGCTTGCCTCCTTCCTCAAGGAAAGCAACACCCTAAACATTACTAAGCCAGCTCAGGTCGGGAGGAAACATGCAAATCTCTACCTTCTGTAATCTCCAGAAAAAGAGAAGCAACTCACAGGCACCCACTTAACATCCTGCCAAAGGAGGCCTCAGGAGCCAGGTCTTTCAGTAAGTCTCAGCTGCACATTTCTCACCTGGCAGTGAGGAAGGCAATGCTCAGCTGAAGCATTTGGTCAGCAGATACAAAGATGGAGGCTTGCAAGTAGCTCTGCTTCAGGAACAGAGCCTGAAAGCTGTTGCCAAGGTTTCTTCTGCTTGCTTGCCAGAAGACTAGGCAACACTGTATGGATTCTTCAAATCTTCTTCAACAAAAGCACTTCTCTTCAACACTTTTGCTCTCAAACCCTGCTGGTACCATCACTACAGGACCATCTCCCTTTTGTGTCAGGTGCACAGAAACTTCCTACAACAGAACTGAGATCCTTAGCTGCAGCTTCCATATATCTGCTGTCAACAGGCTACTCAAGCCAAACAGAAATCATTGGGGGCTAGGTGGTAAACATATATCTATGCCTATAAAAATACATTCTTATTCAGCAGGGTCTATTTCAAAAGTAAAACTCAAGCAGGCAGAACATGTGTGTGTCCTCCAGGCCAACCTTTGACAAGACACAGGTTTCTGCCAAGCTCTCTTCAGTCACAGCTGGCCAGCATCTGCCTGCCAGCAGACAGAAAGAACACTACAACTTTCTCAAGGTGACATTCAGGGATGACAACAGTTTAAATACCTGGCTGCAGTAGTAATACCTGCTCCTGAACAGAAGCACCTCTTTCTCCAGCTTCAGGAGAGCACTCACCATCCAGGAGACCCTTGTCCTGTCCTTATCAAACACTCTGGGAGCCAGAAGTAGACTGACCATACAGGAAAAGACATTTTCTCTTCAGATTCAAGAATGAATGGAGATAGCTTGGATTTTCTGAAGCAGCCACAGCCAGGGAACACGAATGGCTGCAACACAGAAGCAAGAAAAAAAGGTATCTCTTCTTAGGTATCTCTGCCTCCCACAGCAATGCACACCTTCTACTCCGGCTTTAAAAGCAAGGACAGTGCCTGTTTGTGGCCATCCTTTTACTTTCCTCCCAAGCAACTGTAAGAAGAGAGGAAGCTACCAAAAAAGCACTGGAGCTCTACATATACATACCTCAGGGCTCAGGCCCTGCTCTTTTCACAGCCCTCTTCTTTCCTCATTACTGCAGAGGACAGACTGCTAAGGTTTGTAATCTAAAGCTGAAAATAAATCAAAATTTCACACGCTAATCACAAAACCTGCTGCACTGCCCCAGTGCTCTACAGCAGCAGCTCCTGCCTATCTACTTTCCACACCAGCTTCCCCACCCACACCCAGGGTGTTTCAGCTCTCCATCAGGGAAGAACATCCCGGGGCAGAAGCAGCACAGGAAGCAGCTGCCCTGTTCCTCTCCCTCCTCCCCTGCTGCCTGGGGGGTCACTAGTGCTGCAGCTCTCATACCTCAGGGCTTCTCAGCACCTGCCAGGCCGCAGCATGCGCTGAAAACCCCCGCTGTGTCCCCGGGATGCTCACAGGCAGCAGCTGCCCCCAGCACAGTGCAGAGGTTTCTCTCTCTCCCCTCCCTTCCCCTCCCCTCCCGCAGACTCTCCCAGGGCCCTGGGGCAGCAGCATTTCCCCACACACCAGCACCAGCAGCCATGCCCACACAGGCCCCGCCCCCACACCCGGAAGTGACACCCCTCCCACCAAGGCCCCTCCCACTCCGCACTCCCCCATTGGCTCCCATTAGACATGGCCTCCCGGGGCAGGACACCAGGGAGGGGCAGGAGGGAGGAGGCAGTGCGCATGCGCTGTGCAGGGGGCGGGTGGGGAGGGGCGGGGAGGGGATCCGAGGGGAGGGACCCCGAGGGGAAGGGCGGGGCCGGGCAGAGAGGGAGGGGCGGGGCCGGGCAGGGCGGAGCATGCACAGTGGCCCAGAGGAGGGCGGTGAGGGGCGGGGCGGGGGCGGGGCTGCCCGGGCCCTGCGGGCGGGGAGGGGGCGAGAGGCGGCTGCTGCCGCGGGGCAGCGTCTCCCGGCCCGGGGCCACCCGGAGCCTTTAGCTGCAGCGCCAGGAGCAGCCGCACCGGGGCCAAGGGCCGCGGGCTGGACAGAGCGAGCGGCCGTGTGCACGGGGGCAGCCAGAGCCGCCACGGCCCGGCTGTGTGGCAGCAGTGGCTGGGGAAGGCCCGGCCCAGCCTGGGCCACCTCCAGCCCCTGGGAGCCCCCGGCTCTTGTGCCCCTTCTCCTGGTGGCCCCACGGCTCGGTGCCAGCTGCAGTCGCTCTTTCTTAGCACCGTCCCAGCTGTGAGGAGACGCCGCTGGTGCAGCAGGGCTTGTGGGGGCTCCAGGCTGGAGGCAGGAGGTAGCCAGCGTCCCGGTGCCCCTGCTGACATCCCTGCTTTCCCTGGGCAGGTCCCCAGCTGCACTCTGAGCCCAGCCTGGCTGTGGGCACCATGAGGAGCAGGATGTGCAGAGCCTCCTGATGACCATGGCCAGAGCCAGGCTCTCGGGCATTGCAGCAAAGCGGCTGCGGGAGAGCTGTGCCCTGCTGGACGGCACTCGAGCCCCTCAGGACACCTCCCCAGAGACAACTCAGGGTCTGAATGTGACATCTCCTCGGGGGAGTGTTGACCCACAGCCCCATCACAGTTGGGCTCTGAGCACTCAGTTCTGACCCACAGATGCCTCCTGACAGCAAGGCAGTGTTGATGGGCATCTGCATGTTGGCAGTTGCTCACAGTGATGGGGAACAGATCCCCTTGCTGCTGGTGCTGAGGGTAGGGAGGGAGTAGAGTGAGGCACTTTCTGGGCTCCCTTGCAGACCTGCTGCTCTCTCCATCAGCTTTGGAGTCTCGGGCTCTTGTGCAGGCTTGCAGCTCCTTTCCCTTCCACCCACCTCAGCAGCAAGGACCTGAAAGAAGAGATGTGGGGAAGCTCCTTGCCTTTGCTGTCATCCCTGCCTGGAGCTTCCTCCTGAAAAGCCCCTGGGAAGTGTTCTGGGGGTGAGCAGCCCTGCGCCATGCAGCCCGCTCTCCATGGGGAAATGACCCTGTCCTGCCAGGGCTGTTCCTTCCCTAAGAGCTTCCCCAGCCCGTGTTCAGCCTGTTTGTAGTGAACTCTGTACGTCAGCTGGAGAAGGCTGGGCTGTGCTTTGTGTGTACTGGGAGATGGATGCTGGCAAGGAGTGAGTGAAAGATCAGCATGAAATGTGTCTCTGGCTAAAAGCTGGACTGGAGGACACAGGCATTTTTTGCCCCCTTGAGTTTTAACTTCTGAAATCCCAGCAGAAGCTGAATGTGAATGTATTCTGATAAGAATGGATTGGCATTTACCCGCCCCTCCCGCCAAAAAAAACAACTCATCTATTTTTCTACTCTGCTTTAGTAGCATATTGACAGCCAATATTCTTTGTGTGATAGAAAAGGTGCAACTAAGGATATCCGCTTTGTTTTGAGGATGTCATACATTTGATAAAACCAGGCCTTGGGCCACTGGCCAGCAGAGAACTGGCAAAACAGCACCATGATGCAATGCTGCCTCTTCATCGTGGAGCGTGAGAGTCAGTGCAAGAGGGCCCGGGACCTTCAGGCAGTGCCCATGGGCGGGCCTTTCCCTCTGCATGGTGAGGCACCCAATATACTGCCAAAAAGTTCGTTGCCCCACTGTGCCAGGGCAAAGGGTGTAAAAGCCTGCTGCAACTGCAAATGGACCATGGCCTCCAGTGCTGCTCTAAGGCCACGACAATCATTGGAGATTTGTGGTGAAAGCCTCCTTTTTTGAAGGAGGCAACAGGAGACAACAGGTTGCCCATTAATTAAAATGAATTAATGGTATTAAAATCATTACACAAGTCTTCCAACTCAAGGGTTCATTTCATTCTGTCTGGACGTGAAGAAGGGCAGCCTGTGCAAGGGGCGTGGAGTGCAGAGCTGGAGAGGGGAAAACTAGTGCTGCTGCCCAGCTCTCAGCTGGCAGCCAGACTCCAAGGCTGAAAGCAAAGGTTTAGAGGCAAGGCCATGGTGATGAGTGTGCCCACGGAGACTGCCAAGGATTTGTGATGGGGGTGCCCACAGCGATCACTGGGCCTTGGTGAGGGGATTTCCTTTTGTGATCAGCAGGGCTTTGTGATGGTGGTGGCATGGTGCCTCCAAGGCCCTGGTGATGGGGCTGTCTCCATGGGGACTGTGTCCCTGCTGTGACCAGAGCCCCTGGGGTGCTCCCTCTGAGGAGAGCTGCCCAATGAAGAGGCAGCAGCTGCCCTTGGGGCCAGAGTAGCAGGTCCCAAGGAAAGGACCCTGCAGAGGGACAAGGAGCAGCAAGCAAACGCCTGCAGCCAGGCTGCACACACACTGTCAGGCACACCAGAGTGCAGGGGCGAGGTGAGCTGTGGGGCTGGAGGCAGGGGCAGGCAGAAGGCATGGGAGCCGCCCAGAGAGCACCAGGCAGATCTGGCAAGGGAGCTGTGGTGAAAGAAGCAGGCAGGAGCTGCTGCGGCCAGGTGGGAATTTCTTGCTAGCCCTGGGGATCTTCCCTGGCACAAAGCACACCGACCGGCATGCTCCAAGGCCCCCACGGAGCCTGTGAGCTCTGTGCTGAGGGGCAGAGAGCAGCTCTGGGTCCAGCTCAGCCAGGCGGCATGCAGCCAGAGCTTTGCTTGCACACAGCCCTCAGCTTGCCTGCTCTTCAGCAGCCACTCATACCAACACAACTGCCTCTACCCTATTTGTCCTTCTGCCCTCAAGTGCAACAGCAGCAGCTGCACGCAGTAAAGCAGTGCAGCAGGAGTTCAGCTTGCTCCCACTGGAGGCACAGGCTGCCTTGGCTGACGTGATGCACAGGGCTCACGAGCTTCTGCACACATGCTCACAAAGATGCAGAGCTGAGCCATGACACTGGCCTTAAAAGCCTGCACGGCCTCTGCCTGACTGCACGGAGCTGCCGAGAAGCAGGTGGGAAGTGCTGGCAAAGAGCAGGAGGTTTCTGCTTGCCGGCAGGCTGGCTGCATGCTCGGCCTGGCAGCCTGCAAGGACATGCTTGGAGGTGCCCAAGGCTGCTGCCGTTGCACATCTCTTGCCCCACACCAAGAAAGCCTCTGCCCAGCCAGCCTGGCTAGCAGAAGAAGCAGAGCACCCTCAAGAGCCCTGCCTTGCTCTCTCCTGCTCCTCCTGCAAGGGTTCAGCTCCAGCCGAGGCTGCCACTTGCAAGGCTTGGCCCGCTCCCAAGTGCTTCTTGCAGACGGCTGTCCTTGGCAACATGCAGAACCAGAGGAACCAAATTCCACAGGCATTCAGAATTGCTTCACTTGGTAGATCATTTTCACTTTGCAGATTTGGAAGGACACAAGTTGTTCTGTGTGTCTGACATGGTTTGCAAGCATTTTCATACATCACCTTGTTTGCCTTGCCGCTGCTGTTCATGCTTGCATCTCGTTATTTTATTTTTTCTGTCCCCACTTAGTCTTTCTCAATCTTAGCATGCTGCTGGAGGAAAGGAAAGGAACTGGGGTGTGTGTGGGGATGTCGGTGGGAAGACAGAGGGTATTGGAAAGGTGCAGAAAGCAGGTGTGTAAAAGTAGGGAACCCTGCTAAAAGAGCAAGATTTTCTGCTATCTCGCTATGGGAATAAAGCAGGAAATGGAGAACAAGAAGAGAAAAAAAAACCTCTGTTGAAATCACTGGATTTATTCTCCTAGGCAAAGCCATACATCTGTCTTCTAAGTCGGTGTGTGCAGGAGGTGGGGGAAGGCTGCCTCCAAGTGAGTGTCTTGACTCAGCCACCATAAATGTTTTCAGTTCTACAGAAGCAGCTCTTCAGAGATTCAGGTAGGGGGTCCTTCCTATACTAGTATTCAGTTTCTTGAGAAAGCACAGCATTTGGGTGCTTGAAGGGCACAGAAGTGAAAAAGAACCTGGAGAGCACAAATGAAATGAAACTCAAAAATATAGGTCTGTAACCATCTGTATGCACAAGCCAAAAACCTGGTGCATGTGCTGGACTATCTGTAAGGCTGTTGTAAATGGAGCTCCCAGGGAGTCTCCAGCAGCCTCCCAGCATACCTGGCCATGTGGAGCCTAAGTGATAGCTGGTGCTGTCCTCTGGGCTTGCCGGGTGCTGGTGAAAAGGAAATTTGGAAGAGAATACAGAGCCAGGTGGAATAGGCTGCCATGTAATTAATAACTATGTATCAATGCAGACAGACATCTGTGAACACATGCAAACAGGCTGTAAACTGAAAACTGTGTCGACCAGATCGTACACAGAAACAAAGTGTCAGAGCACACCTACTGCATGGGAAAATGCAGCAGATTCTGAGGAGATAAGCGATGCAAGCGAGCCAGACTGTTCCATGGGAAAAGAAGCATGGACAGGGCATGTTGACCCAGAGGCATGGTGGCTTGGTTGGGGCCGTACCAGTGTTGTCCCCAAACTGGGTTCTTTTACCGGATGTGCAAGCAACCAATAGACACACAGGATCGAGATACTTGTTTATTTCATTTCTGCACAGGGATGGGTGCTAGGTGGTAGATCCACAAAGCTAGCACACCTTCTCCCTTTCTCATTCTTTATCTATAAACACTTTTCAGGAAGTACTTTATACAGATTTTTCTGTTGTTTACAGTTTTAACACATCACATACTTGCTCTGTGCTTGTGCTTGAACATCCATGCTAATTAGCATAGGAAGCAGAGAAGAAGGTGGTAACATCATTATCATGTCATTACCATCTCATTATTCATTTTGGGGAGTGCACTTTAATTGGTTAATAAGCCCTAATGAACTTGTAGGTTCCTCTGGGTTATTCTGCTGTTTTTGTCCTCTCTGTTCCTCACGTTCTTTAAAGTGTTGTGGTTTCCTCATGGTAATTCGGCTGGAGCCGGTTGTCTTTTGCAATACTGTTTCCCAAGATCCTCTCTCCCTTGTCCTTGAGTCTTGTTGGCTCTTGGAGGGTTTCCACAGCATCATTCCAACAGAATGCCAGTGTTCCCATGGGGGTCCAATTCTGATTTCCTGACAGGCAGTGCAGGGGTATTACAAGGGAAGGACATTATACTGTAATTCCATTTGGAATCAGATCAGCAACCCCAGGCCCCATTCCCTGTTCAGCCTCCCAGGAAAAGGTTCCTGTTTTATACCCATTCCTGCTCCTCTGGTCCCTCGTCCTCTTGGGCCTCATCCTCTCGCATTTATTCCCCTTCCTTGCATCTTTGGAATTCCTCTTAATGCTGTGACCAACATACTCGCTTCCTCCTGATCTAGTCTTTCCTTCACTTCTCTTTCTGACCTTCCACTGTACAGGAAAGTTGCTATTGAAAACACCTTCTGTAAATTCCTCCCAGCCACAATGGAACATGCTTTCTGAAATACTCCTGGATTCCTGGGGCTGCTGGCAGGACAAATGCACTCACTGCCAGCCTTCCATTAATATTTCCCACAGACATTCCTTCAGAGCTTAATAGGGATTGCCACAAGCTACTCCAAAAATTGCTCGAGTGTTCCTCACGCTTTTGCTAATGAAAGTACCTCTCCTGAGTTAACGACCATTAGTCCTGCAGTTCTTACTGCTAAGACTAAATTTTGGCACTCAGTTTCACATGCTGCCCAATCATTTGTAGTATTAGAATCTCGATGTGGATCTACTCCTGGTCAAGGCTGACGGTTTCCATCTCAGTCTGCCAATTCCTTATCCCTCTCCCAATGTTCATTCCCTATCCTCTGGCTGAAAGATCTCTTGTAACAAGACATGAACATCCCCCCTCCCCAAAAGTGAGCTGTCCCTCTACTCTTGTAGAAAGCAGTCAAGCTGCCTTCTCCAGGTCTTCCTGCACCTGGGGCATTTGCTGGGCCCTTTGAATTAGATCTCCCAGAGCCCATGGCCAATAAACATAGACACAAAGGACCAGTGTGGGCGGCTGCTGGACTGGTGTCACTGGCCTGCCCACACCTGGCTTAGGAATCACAGCTCCAGTCATAGGCGCTTGCAAAGTGGCATACTATTTTGCCATGGGAAGTGACAAATATAGGTTAGAAGCTTGAGCAGAAGCAGGTTCAGAGGGAGGAGAAGCAGGAGCAGAGCTATTCCTCATGTCTCGCAGCATTTGCTGCACAGGCCTGCGTCTTCCCTGACTTCAATCTCTGAATCCTCCAGGATGCATAAATGCCCAGTTATCCCAAATATACCAGTAGACCAATTCCCAGCCTCCAAATGAACCACCCAGAGGCCATACTCAGAGGTTGTCCCCTTCTCAAGTCTGCAGTGGCCATTCTTCCTGATGGAGGGTGATTACTCTACCCTTACTGACATTTGAGGTATGTTTATATTCTGCCAGTCTTCCAGAATTTCCACTAGCGGTGAACCCATTTTACATTTCCTAACAAAGCTCCCCTGACTCATGCTGCCCTGGTTTTAGTACCTCCCTGGTGAGCATCACCACCAAAACCTCACACCTGATGCTCATCGACAGAGCCCACAAATGAAAACCAGAAAACAGAAAACATCAATGTCCTGAGACAGAACCGAGCTCAGAAAGACAACACGCACAATGTTCCTGTGCCTGGAGTATCAGCTACTGAGAAAACGTGATCTCCAGGTCAGCTTAAAAGCCATGAGCCTGCTCATGGCCTATCAGGCATTGAGGCAGAAGTAATCTCCCATCTGCATAGAAAACCTGTGCTTGCTACTGACCTATCAGGCACTGAGGCACAAGGGACCTACCACCCACAAATATGAGTCATGTGGCCAGGGCCAGCCTACCCGGCACTGAGGCTCAAGTGACCTCACAACCACAAACAGCAGTCACATGACCACCACTGGCCTGTCAGGGCCTCAGGCAGAGGTGACTTCAGAACCACAAACAGCAGCCAGAGAACCACAAACAGCAGCTGTGTGCCTGGCACTGGCCTGTCACGCACTAAGGCACAAGGGACCTCACTGTACTGGCTACCAGTCATTGGGGCAAGAGTGACCTCAGAACCACAAACAGCACCCGCATGACCAGCAATGGCCCATCAGGCACTGAGGAAGAAGAGACCTCACAAACACAAACGTATCCATGGGCCTCTGGTGGAAGCGATGTCACAGCCACAAGCACCAGCCCCATGACCAGCACGGCCTTATCACGGCCTCAGGCAGAAATGATCTCACAGCAACAAGCAGCAGCCGTGGGCCTAGTACTGGCCTATTAGGCACCGAGGCACAAGTGACCTTGTCACCGCAAACACCATCCAAGGGCCTCGGTATGGCCAATCAGGGCCTCAGGCAGAAGCGATCTAACAGCACAAGCAGCAAGCACATGACCACCACTGGCCAATCAGGCCAGAGGCACTAGTGACCTCCCAAGAACCATGAGGAGCAATGGGCCCAGCACCAGCGAATCAGATGCTGAGGCAGAACTGACCTCACAAGCACAGTGACCAGGATGTGCCTATGAGGGCTCATGAGAAGTGACCTCACAAGCGAAAACTTGTGCACAAGCGAAAACGAAGAGAGCTTTGTGCGTGGTAGTGGCCTATTGGGCACTGGTGCACAAGTGACCTCATAAACACAAACTGCAGACATAGGTCTACGACTGGCCCATCAGGTCGTCAGGCAGAACTGACATCATAACCACAAACAGTAGCCATGTGACCAGCACTGGTTTATTAGGTACTGAGGAACAAGTGACTTCACAACCATAAAGAGCTAGCACATGACCAGCAGTGGCCTATGAGGCAGTGGTGCACAAGTGACCTCACCATCACAAACAGCAGCCACGTGCCTAGCACTAGCCTAGTAGGTACTGAGGCATAAGGTACGTCACATCTGAAAATGCAGCTCTGAACCTGCCATTGGTGTATCAGGCACTAAGAACAACCACAGATAACATCCAGGGGCCTAACACTGCCTATCAGGCACTTAGGCACAATGACCTCACACCACAAATTCCAGCCATGGGCCTAGCACTGGCCTATGAGGTCCTCAGGCAGAAGTGACCTTAGAAGCACAAACAACAGCTGTTCACCTGGCACTGACCTATCATGCACTAAGGCATGAGTGACCTTACAGCCACTAACAGCAGCCACATGACAATCACTGTCCTACGAGGCATGGAAGCACAAGTGACCTCACAAGCACAAACAGCACCCGTGTGACCACCAGTGGCCTATCAGAAACTGAGGCACAAGTGACCTCACAACCCCAGCAGCAGCCATTTGCCTAGCACTGGCCTATCAGACACTGGCCTATCAGGGCCTCAGGCAGAAGTGACCTCACAACCAGAAATAGCAGCCAGTGTCCGAGCGTTGCCCTATCAGGCACTGCGGCACAAGTGACTCTGCCACCACGAACAGCAGCCATGGGCCTGGCACTGGCCTAGCAGGCGCTGGCGCACAAGTGACTTTACAGCCACGAATGGCAGCCATGAGCCTGGCACAGGCTTCGGAGGGGCTCAGGCAGAAGTGACCTCACCAGCACTAACATCAGCCAGGGGCTTAGCACTGCCCTGTCAGGCAATGAGGCACCGGGGACCTCATGACCACAAACAGCAGTGACGTGTCTGCCTCGTCCTTGCCATTTACGGGTGCACAAGCAGCCTAACAACGTGTATTCACATGTATTCAAAGGAGTTTGCTTGCCGCTTGCCTATCCCGTTCTCAGGAAGCGGTGACCTCACAGTCTTCACCAAAGCCACGTGCCATCTGCTGCCCTATCAGATAGTAAGGCAAGCGTGACCGCACAAGCAAGAACAGAAGCCACATGCCCCTCACTGGCCTCTCACATGCTGAAACAGAAGTGACCTCAGAGCCTGCATTGAAGCCATGTGCTTGCTGCTGGCCTATGAGGCACAGAGGCACAAGGGACCTCACAAGCACAAAAGCAGAAAGGTGCTTGATGCTCTTCCTTGAAGCAAAAGTCACCTGTCCAGGACAAAAGGGAGCAATATGGCTGCTGGTGGCCTAGCAGATCCTGACGCCCAGTGACTTCAAAAACACAACCATCAGCAATATGGATCGAGCTGAACTGCCAGCTACTGAGGCTGAGGTGACCTCACTCACAGTCAGCCATGAAGCCATAGATCTGCTCCTGGCCTGTTGGGGACTCGGGCACAATTGACCTAACCAAGCACAAACAGCAGCAATGTGCGTGCTGGTTGCCAATCACATACTGATGCACAACTGACCGCAAAAGCACAAGCAGCAGCAATGGGCCTGCTCCCTGTTTATGAGGTACTGAGACACACAGGACCTCACCGTCATCACCAAAGCTAGGGGCATGCTGTTGGCCTGCCAGGTTCAGAGGCACAATTCCCCTCACAAGTGCAAACGGCATCGACATACCTGCTACTGGCCTATCTGTTGCCAAGTCACAAGAGACTGGGAAGTGCAAAACCTCCCAGAGCAGAAGCTCACCTGGGCCACTCCCAAGTCCCTTGATTATGCTGTTATCTCTCCAAACATAACAGTCTTCTACAAACAGCTTTCATCTCCTGCCAAGACTCCCTCCAGGTCCTCGGACATTTCCACTCTGTCACTCTAGGCACAAATCAGAAAAGGGGAAATTGGTCTTGCCTTTCCTGCAATCTGAGCTGTGAGCCTTTGCCCTGGAGCACCTACATGAGGACAACAGGATGCCATTTCCCTTTCTTGGTACTGACAGTCATCCAGGGAGCACAGAGACCTGGGCCCTGGCCTTGATGACGACTTGCCATTTGCTATTGATCATCCTCTGAGAATTCAGGGGGTGATGCCAGAGGAGAAAACGTGGCACTGAGCCATCACCAGAGCAGTACGTACCATGACACAGCTCTTGAATTTTGGCCTTCCCAAATGGAGCCGGTGGTAAAATGCTTCAAGAAGAGAGGGGGCATGCATGCCAAACAGCTGGGAGGCTAGTGGTAGGATGGATGTGCTCACCACCACTGCCTTGACTCCAGCTACTCCGAGCAATGCAGCTACAGCTACGTGGGCTCCTCACACCCCCAGAAAGTGCAGGCAAAATCTGGCACCTTGCCACCTAGCCAGGGTCAGCAGTGTCAGTACCTAAACACACCACACCAAGCACAATTTGTCTACACATGGGGTGCTTTCTTATTTCCCCAGTGCATCAGAGGCAGGTCACACTACAGCAGGATAGTGTGGGTAACCTGCAGAGACTGCACGTGGAAGGAAGAGAGACCTGGGCTGCGCATCCCTTGCAGGGCATTTTTGCCTTGCTGCTCCCATTCCAAGGGACTCCTCCAAACAGATCTGCTACAGGAAGGACTCAGTCCCTTGACAGTCAACTCCTAAGAACTCACCTGCCCTTCTCTAGAGACCACCACACCACAAGTATTCACTCCTTCAAAGAGCTTCCAGCAGGCTAATGCCCAGCCAGCAAAGGGCATCTCCAACAGCCTCTTACTCCCACCCCAGTAAACACTGCTACAGACCAAAGCTCTCATGAGAAACAGCAAATGAGAGCAAAGGAGGGAAAATGCAGGCTTGGTTTGCATCTCGGAGCAAGGAGGAAAAATCCTAGGCAGCATGTATGCTGCAGATCCTGGCAAGCGCTTAGCAAGCTCAAGGCCTGAACCTCAGTGCATCAAAGGCAGCAGGCTGCCAGCAGCTGTGGCCCATGACACCACAGCAACCTAGGCCCAGCCAGCAAATTCCCCCTCACCTTGCAGTGCTCCCCAGGTCCCCAGTCTGCAAGCACTCCCCACACACAGCACTGCCCTCTCCAGCTACCTCCTCCCATGCTGAGCACCAAAACACTTGGAACAGCAGCCAGGCCCACCACAGGGCACCCCTGCACTGTGACACCCCGCACCCACTGCCACTCGCCTCACAGAGAGATGGCAGCAAACATGCACCAAACATGCACCTCCGCGTCAGCAACACACAGGGCACATTCCTACACATGGTAGTAGACAGGGCACCCCTAGGTGCCCAACAACACAGAAAGCCCACCCCTCCAGCCCTTCCCTTCCCTTCTAGTCCTCTAAGGCTCTACAGCAGGCACTGGCGCTGCCTCCCAACATCTACTGCCTAGGGCCTGGCCACTTCCCACCTCCAGGAAGCAGAGGAGTCCTCTCATGGGGGCTGATCATGCCACCTCTTGCCATTCGCTTGTGCCTCAACTTCCTGGAAAATGCAATCTCTTTGAGAATGTGGCTCATAGCTGTTTGAGGGGGGGACACTCCTCCTACCTCCTCCAACAGCCTTTGCAACCATTCTCCAATGGCTGCATACTCGGCAGAAAATAACCAACCTCTAAGGTGCTACAGTTCCAAAGGTGTCATAAAAGCAGGTGGACACCTGAAAGACAGGCACAGCATTCAGACCGTGCAGGAACATCCACAAGCTCCCTCCTGTTTGGACAGAGAGAAGTGCTAAAGCACACACAACCCCTGGGAAGAAGAGATTACTAACACCACTGCCTACACCAGCACTAGATTAATTTAGCAGCCTCAGTGGATCTGGACTCCCTAGCTGACTGCGAGCCGGCTGCAAGCTTCCACTTAGCAGCAAGTAGAAGGACAAATTCCATGTGCATGTTCACGAGAGAACATCATCCACAATTTAAACGTGGCAGGACTAACTCAGGGCGATGGGGTGGACTAGAGCTGGTGTCAGATGATGGGGAACATCTGCTTCTGCTTGATTAATTAGTTGCCTTTCTGTGTTGCTGTCGAGCTCTTCAGGGGTCAATCCCTCCTCTGGGCACACGCAACAAACCCAGGAGTTCCCTTCACCTCCAGCATCCAAGCCATGTGTCCTCTCTGGACCTGTCAGCTGCTCAGGTAGTGGTGACCTCCCAAGGGCACATACCCCTACCACAAAACTGCTGCTGGCCTATTGGCTTCAGGGAAGCATGTTGCAATAAAAATAAATACAAAAAACATTTTAAGGATCCTCTCCTGGGGACCTGCTACTCTGGCCCCAAGGGCAGCTGCTGCCTCCTCATGGGGCGGCTCTCCTCAGAGTGAGGACCCCAGGGGCTCTGGTCACGGCAGGGACACAGTCCCCATGCAGAATGTCCCATCACAATGGCCTTGTAGGCACCATGCCACCACCGTCACACAGCCCTGCTGCTCCCCACATCATGGGGAACAGCGTGTTGGCGTCATAGCAAAGAGAAGTTCCACAGGGAAATGTACAGGCCACCATTGCGGTGGCTTTGTGCCTTTGCAGAAGAGGTGCTTCCCAAATGTGAGGCAGACCTCGGAGAAAGCATGACCATGCTGCTTTGTAAACTCAATGTGCTGGTGACAGAGACTGGAATCGGTACTAGGCCGAAGATTGCAGGCTGTAGGTAGCCAGGGGCGGCCATGAGTCGAGGTCAAAGCCAATCAAGAGCAGGAAGACTAGCTCCATTCCTCCTAATCACTGTCTTAAGGCAGAAGAAAAAAGGAGTCCTGGAACTTTGTAGGTACTCCTCAAGTCCTGCCTGGCTCTCCAGCAGTTCAAATGGGGGAGATCTGGTCAGAAGTTGCAAAGTTTTCCAGTGGAAATGGCCATTTTCTTTGCTCTTTAGCTTGGACGTATAGCCAATCAAGAGAGCATTAGATAGTAATGCTTGCAAGCAAAGAAATGTGTAGCAGGCATTTACTCATGCTAATCGGGGACGCCTCTGCCTGACGCGTGCATCGGGCGGACGTGCTTCCCCTGCAGCTGCCCGTGCGTGTGTGAGAGAACAAAGTCTCTCTCTGAGCTAGATTCCTACAAGTAGAGTTTTCGTAGGACAAGTGTGGTCTGTGTGGGAGGAGGCCACGAGCTGCCTTGGGCCAGGGACAACTGTTCCCAGCCAGCTTTGAAAGACACGTGAGCAACCCTTCCCAGACAAAGTCCTCAGCTAGTCCGAGGAGCCCATGGTGCCCTAGCTGAGGCATCTTTAAGAGAGACGGGCAGGTATTAGGAGCCAGAGGTGTGAGGAGAAGCTGCTGAGGAGACATGGAAGGAGAGACTGCTGAGGAGATATGCAGGTGGAAGTATGCTCTTGGGAAGAGGTGCTCCATGCCCAAAGGGTGCACCCCTGAGGGCCTGCAACCATTGGTTGTAGGCGACCAGTGCTGATGCAGGGAAAGCCCAAGGGACTGTGACGTGCAGAGCCGCTGGCTGCCCCCACAGCCGATGTGGGAGGCAGAGTAGCCAAGGCCTGACCGGCACCGCACCTTGGATTGCCTTGGGCTTTTGTCATTGACAGTGGGGCTGCCTCTGCGCTTGAGGAGCCACCCAGGGGCCTGCTGCCCGCTGGAGCCTGGGGCTCTGCAGAGGCTTTTGCTTGAGAGCTGCCAGAGGGACCTGCTGGGAAGAGGCAATACTTGCAGCAACTCGGAGAGGGCCGGCTTGCGTCTGTCCTAGGACCCTGCTGCTGAGCCCAGGCTGGGGCCCGGGAGCAGGTTGCATAGCTGGGGCCAGAGTGTTGGTGGCCATGGAATACCTGGGCTCAGTCACATCCCCTCCATCCAGAGCACTCAAGAGGCTAACCCTGTGCCCTCCCTCGCACAGGCAGTGGCAGAATAAGGGATTTACCACCAAGGCAGAATCCCATCCTCCCACAAGGCCAGCATCCCCCTGCCCCGCATCCCGGTCCCTCTGCCTCTTTTTGGAAGGGGCAAGACCTCGTGGTCACTGTCTCTTCTGGGGTGTGGAGACTGAGGCCAGATGGAGGAAGAGCCTCCTGCATCTTCTAATAGAATGGGGGACTCCGGAAGAGTAACTGAAGCCTCCCACTCCACCTCGGAGGACTACCCACCATGTTCTGCTCTCGGGTCCCTCAGTGGCAGGGCAGAGCTCTTGAGACAAAAGGTGGGAAACTGCAGGGCTGAATTTGAAGCCGATTATTATAGAAACGGTCCAGAGCTTCACACCATCCACTGCCACCCCCATCCACATGATACCTGAGTCCTGTGGAGAGTTTGGGATGTTTAAGGAGAGCTTCCTCTGTGTTTGGTGGCCCAGCAGAGCACTGCCATGGGCTGCTGGGAAGAGTGGACATTGTAGCACTCGCATGACGAGAGCCCAGCTCTTGTAGGGGCTGAGTTTTCTCCCTTGCTTCTGTCTCCCCAAAGAAAAGACACACATGGTGAAGAAACAGGGCTGCTTCTTTGGTGACAACGCAACAGAGGGGTCAACTGATGGAGCAGCACTGGGCAGGGGATGGGCCTGAGCACGGTAGCTGCCCTGCAGGCAAGGGGAGGTGCCCGGGACGAGCCTGGCTGCCCGGCACACAAAGCTGTGGGTCCTCAGGGAGCAGAGCAGCCTGGGATGAAATCTGCTGCTCTAGCTCTGCTCAGAGGAACATCCCAGAAGCAGGTTCCACCTGCCCCAGCTGCTGCGCAGCCGGTAGCTCAGGCCTTGTAGGTGAAATCCTGATGGGGACCTTTCCAGTAGAGGCCTCAGCAGCAGGCTGGTCTGTGTCGCCAGGGCACTGACGGAGCGATGGCTGTCATTCTGCAAAGGCTGAAGGGCTGGCAAAGGAAAGAGCAGAGATCCAGCCCCTGTGTCTGCAGAAACCCCAGGCGTTCTCCCCAGGCAGCACCAGCCCACCAGCCTTCCCATGACCACGAGGCAGCTGGGGGACCAACGGGGCAGCTAAGAGTTGCTGGTCAGGCTGCCCCAAGTGCCTTGAATGATTCCTCGCCTCTTCTCCCCTCACCTCTGCCACCTCCCCCGCACATACCCTTCCCCTCTGCAGAGGGACATAGGGCCCTCTTTGCCTGGTGCTGCACAAGGGAGTGGAGCACACTTCTCAGGCACCTTCCCCCACCCCCAGCAGCCCACAGAACACCACGCTGCCCACACTCACCCTTGCAGATAGCCAGCAGCTTATCCTCGCTCTGGGGCCTCACATGCTGCGCGGCGAGCCCTAGGTACACAAAGCCCATCACTCCTCGTGCTCCCCAGCATGCTCCCAGCAGCACAGCTCCCCTCCACCCCGCCAGCCTGGCCACATGCCCTCCTCCCTTTGGGCAGGTCTGACCCTGTGCAGCACAGTGCAACCACCGAGGAGGGTGTGTGGCACCAGAGAGAGCTCCCATCAGCCTGTCCATGTGGGCAAGGATGGGAGAGGGAGACACGGAGCCCCTGGGTGCTCAGGCCAGCACCCAGCAGTCAGGGCTGCAGGCACCCAAGGGTTCAGAGGGCGGCCCCAAGGGTTGTGGCTCACCGATGAACCTCACGGCCACCTCTCGCAAGGATGCCTGAGGGTCCTGCAGGTATGGCAGGCTCTGGCTCACGTACTCCTCTGCTCTGCTCCTGTACCGTGCCAGCTGGAGAGAGCACAAGGGTACAGGGATGACACAGACCCTCCCCAGTAGGTTCGGCCCAGCCCTCCTCCCAGGGATACCCTCCCCATCCCTCCCGTGCCAGGACAGTCACAGCTCCCAGCCAGGAGCCCCGTGCTGATGAGGTGCGAAGGCAGCACAGGACCGGAGCGTGGTCGGGAGGCGCTGAGAGCCCCCTGTGCTGCTGCCAGCCCCAGCGTGAGCAGGTTGCCCATCAGCCTGCAAGAGTCAGTGAGGGCAGAGGGGCCTGGAGAAGAGCGCGTCAGGGCTGTGCGCTCAAGGAGCAGCTCCAGGCTGCAGCTCTGGGCTGCAGCAGTGGGCGAGGGGCAGAGCTGTGTGCCACGGTGCCCCATACCCTGTGCGTGAGGACAAGGCCTCAGCTGGTCCGGGCCCTTGGGGACTTTGGGGCTTTGCTTACCATGCACTCGCTGATCTTCCACGTCTGCCCTGTTTTTGTCAGATACCTGAGCCGCTCCCAGTGCAGGAGTTGGGCTGCTTCAAGGAGGGTCTCCTGAGAGGCCTGCCAAATAGCAGAGACGGGGAGATGCCACCACAGCCCAGCCCCTTTGGGGAAGGTGTAGCCAGGGAAAGGAACAACCCCCAGCTGAAGGCTGTGGTGGGTCTGAGGCAGAGAGGGCAGCTCTGCACTGTCCTCTGGGATGCAGGAGGCCAGCGACACACATTCAGAGGTGTGGAGGCCCACCCGTGGGGCGTCAGCATCCACCCCCTGAATCACTGCTGCTGTCAGAAGTCCCACCTGGGCCACTTGCCGTGCCTCATCACTCAAATGAAAGAAGAGAGGCAGCAGGCTCCTCTGCACATCCTTCTTCATCCTCCATTTGTCACTCCACACCAGAGTCTCCATGATGTCTTTGAAGAGGAGCATGGAGAGCTCTCGCACCCGGCTGGCCTCCTGGACAGAGAGAAGAGGGCAGAGGAGACCTCGGCAATGGTCGTGGCAGCCGGCCATGAGCAGGGGTGCCCCAGCAAGGCGCCTCCTCCTCTCTGTGCGGAGCTGTCCCCGAGCCCAGCAGAAGGGCAGAGCTGGGGCTCTGCTGAGCAGGCTGCTGCTGAGGAAGCTGGGGCAGAGGGCTGTCCTGCAGAGGCAGCACACGCTCTCCCAGGCCCTCAGTGCCTCTCCCTCCACATGGGACGTTCTTTCTCCCGCCCTGGGGTTGCTCAGGTCCTCCCAGCAGAACTGCATGGACAGGGGCAGCCTGTGCCTGGGCTCAGCTCTGCTCCTGGCTCTTGGTTTACCTCCGCCCTAAGCCGCAGCAAGAGCAGCAAGGGCTCATCACGGTACGGAGCGGCTGGGAGTGCAGCGGACAGTGGCCTGAGCACAGCACTTGCTGACAGTTCCCAGGACTCATGGCGGGAGGTACACATTCCCCCACCAGTGGGCACAGCGGAGAGGGACACATCACACCTGCGGCCATGTACAAATGTGCGGCAGAGCCCTGGGCTCTCCTGCCGGCCTTACATCATCAAAGAGGGGCAGGAGCATCTCCATCAGCTGCAAGGTACTGGGGTGGGCTCTCTGCCTCTCCATGTAGCGGAAGATGTTCCTCAGCACCATCAGCACTTTCACCCTGCTGTCCCTGTCGGCATCCTGCAGGCACTTCATGAAGTCTGGCAGCAGCGAGTGCATTTTTCTTGCCTGCAAGAAGCACAGAATACCCTTTTTGTGGGGCAACGATGGCCTGCCCTGGCAAAAACTCTCTCTGACACAGCCGGGATGTGCCTGTACCAGGAGCCCTTTCAGGCAGGCACTGGTGCCTTTCTCCTGGTGCTGCACAGCCAATGGCCTGGCCTGAAACATGCCGGACTGAGGAAGAAGGCAGCTGGAGGAGCTGGGACCTGCTAGCACACCTCTCATTGCCCACAAAGTCCAAGACACTGCCTTACTCCTTGCCTTCTGCCCACCCCCACGCTGTCACACAAGTGTGTGTGTATGTCCCCTACTCACCATCGTGGGTCTCTCAGACGCTGTGATGAGGCCTCTGAGCACCAGCCAACGCATCACTGGGGAGCGATGTGGCAGATACCTCTGCAAGAGGTTGAGGACACGGTCCCCCTCCTTGGCGAAGTCAGTGCAGACCAGCAGCTGGAACACACGTCATGAGAGAGGGACAGAGCCTACAGCGCTCCCTTGCAGCACGAGGCCATGCTCGGTCCCACCGACAGCCAAGAGCAGGGTGCTCCATGGCCCTCCAAAGCCTGTCCTGCGGGTAGCTGTGACCACAGGCAGCCTGCGTGGCCCCTCAACCCAAGCCCTGGGCCCCAGGGTACACCATGCAGATTGCCCGCCTGCTCTTCCGCCCTCTGAACCCTCTGCAGCCTCTTGTGCTCCTGCCTTTGAGGAGCAATTGAACAGCGAGAGCTGGCACCAGGGAGGCACAAAACGCAGAGAGTTACAGGGGTTACCCCCCAGCAGCCACGGACCACAGCCAGGGGGGCTAACACCAGCGCAGGACAGGCACTGCGTATCGTCAGGTCTACCTCAGTGAAGAAGGCCATGGCCGGGATCTCCTGAAACTGGTCCTCCCTGTGGAGCAGCACTGCCAGCTGGTTGAAGATCCAGCACTGGTCAACCGTTGGAATCTTCCTGATCTCTCTAGCAGGGGGAAGGAGGCTCTGTCAGTATGCAGCTGATCCCGCAGACCTCTTCTGCGATTGCACCGCTAAAGTCTAGCTGCTGCCCCACAGGCCAGGACGTGCAGGGCAAGGCCACAGTGGCATTCCACTGGCGCAGCCAGTGGCAGCTGCTCACCCAGTGGCCGTCTCTCCCCACCGCACACCACCTCTGCAGAGCCAGTGTGGCATCCTCAGGCTCCCTTTGGTGGCAGAGCACAAAGACACCCTTCCCACCACCAAGTCAGGGCCTGTCCACACATCCCATTTCCTGCCCATGCGGGAGGCTTGTCCCCATGGGCTCCTCCCGTGCACATGGCCCTGTGCATCTTGCCCCTTTCCTGGTTAACCCTCTCCAGTAGAGCTGCATACAGACAGAGCCATGGCACTCTGCGTGGCCTGAGCCCAGTCGCTAAGGGAGGAGACTCCAGGTCCCCGGGAGGTGACTGGTCCCACCAGGCACCCTCTCTCACCCTTGCTAACACCAGCTGCTGCCCCAGCAGGCGGTCCTGGCACGCCTGGGGACTCCCTGGCACCTCAGAGGAAGGGGACTGTGTTGTGTAGAGCTGGGCAAAGAGGACTCTCACCTGGCCAGTAAAATGACTCCCAAGTGGAGAGTGTCAGGGCTGAGAAGCATGTCCCAGCCTCCCTTCGTCCTGAGGACCAGGGCTTGGTGTTCGTAGCCAGCGCAGCAGAACAAAGCTGCCATGGTCTGCACTGCTGAGCTGTGTGCAGAGCAAAGGCTGGCTCATACCGGCAGCCTGGCCCTGGCTCCAGGTCCAAGGGAGGGACGAGGGGACGGGGATGGAGCACCTGACAGGGCTGGTGGGAGCGGATGGGTCCCATCGGTGGCATTCCCTCCGGAAGATCGCAATGTCCTGCGGTGTGAGCTCTGCTGTGAAGCCAATTTGGAAGAGCAGCGCCAGGCAGAGGTGGGAGAAAAATGTCTTCACCACCTGCGAGCAGCTGCACTGCTGGAGGAGCTCATAGAGTGCCCTGGTTGCCTACAGAAAACACGCAGAAATGGTTCTCACTGCAGAGACGTCCCTGTTGCGCTGCCAGAGCCTGTCCTGCTGGCAGTGGCCCCAGGGTGCTGTGTGCACGTACTACGAGGCGCTCATGGATCATGGGCAGATGGAGAGGGCACAGAGGGCTCTGCCGCTTGCCCCAGACAGGTGAGCAGAGCCCTGGGGGTGAGGGAGTTCTCATCCAGTAACTCACGGCCAGGGGAAGGATGCGGGTTCTGTCCCTGACGTTGGTGAACGGTTTGCGCAGTGGCCGCTCCACCAGCATCTTGAGGAGCTCCCACAGCACCTTCTTCGACGTGCTGGGCTTGGAGACCATTGCCCTCCACGTGGCCACAGTGACGCTGCAAGCCTCGGCAGTTCTGTCATCAGGGCTGCCCCGGCCACAGCTCTGTGGCCTGGCCAAGCGGCTGAGGGTGCAGACAGAGGCCACAAACTTCAGCTGCTGAGCTTCTTCCTGACAGCGGGGAGGAGAGAGACAAAACAGAGAGCATGAGACGGCGGGAGGCTCGGCCAGTGGTAGCAGAGTGCAGCCCGAGTGGCAATGTCTGTAGTTACCCTTCCTCTGCCTGTGAGAAAGGCCTGGATGCACGCCAGGGCTTCCTGCTCCTCTCTCCGCACGTCGGAGCAGCTGGTGGCAGAAGCCCCTTGCCCTGAGAAAGAAAGAGCAGGCAGAGCTGTGGGGGCTGGCAGGAGGCAGCAGAGGTGGGTGGCAGAGCTGTGCCCTCTGTGCAGCCACGCTGCCTGCTGCACGGACTCCAGCTCCCCTGCGCTTGTCGGGGCTGAGAGGTGCCCGACAGCTCGTGCGTGATTCTGGAGCACAGTGACCTGGGGAAACAGCCCAGGGGTGCCGGGATCAGGAACTCGCTGCGAGACAGGCAGGCAAGGTCCCTGCCCCGCAGCATCGCTGCCCCTCCCAGCCTGTGCCGCAGAGCGGGAGCCGGGTCCCCTCTGCTCCTCTCCTTCCTGGAAGGATGCTGTGCCAGGCCAGCCCCCGAGCACACAGCAGGCCCAGGCATGCCGGCACCGCGGTGCCCCCAGGGCTCTGGGGACACCCCCCCCCAGCCTGCCATGGAGGGGAGAGCGTGCGGCAGAGTGGGGTGGTCTTGCAGCCCCCATCCCTGCCCGGCTCCATGGTGCCACTCACTCACCCATCTGCAGAGGCTGAGGCACGCACACGCCGGGGAGCTGTGTCTGGGAGCCGATCTCCTGGGGAGCTCCATCTTCCCTGTCCTTCTCCCAGGCCACCCTGGGGTTGCTGGGGGGTCTCTCAGCCATCCTGTGGGAAGGAGAGGAGGTGCTGAGCGTTGGGGAAGGGGGAGCCTGCGCTCAGGCCTGGCCGCATCTCTGTGTCGCCACAGTGGGCAGACAGTGGTCCTAAAGGAGGCTGCGCAGGCACACGGGGCAACAGTTTTTCAGCAAGCAGCAAATGCCCTGGAAAAGGCCTCTTGGGGGCCCTCCAGAAACACCGGCATCACCTGGCTGCAGTGAGCAAGGGACCAACATCAGAAATCAGGCACGTGGCTGTGCCTTTCCCAGACGAAGGGCTTCGCTGGGCAGATGCCAACACATTTTGCCAAGGCACCGCTTCCAGGAGTGCCTCTTACAAGCAAAGCCAGTGGGGGTGATGCCAGCAATCCCGGAGTGTCCTTGCCTTCCCCTGGCTGTGCTGGGCCATGGAGCCCAAGCCAGGCCCAACCATGGGGCCAGGCTGCTCCCAGGCAGCCCCTCCCAGAGCCAGAGCAGGTGATGCTGGTGTCTCCCCGGTGCTCCTGGTGGCGGGTCCCAGCCCTTCCTGGGACACCTTGACCCTGCAGGGCTAGTGGTGGCTGTGGACACCATTGTCCCAGCCCCGCATCATCACCTCCCCCCACCTGCTCGGCCACCCTGGACCCCAGGCAAATGGCACCCCTCATGGCTTACACAGGGTGGGAACTGGGGAGGCCTCAGGAAAACGCCTCGGTCCCGTGGGGCAGCCCGAGGGCTGCAGGGAAAGGCGTGGGCTGCGCTCAGGGTCCTCCTCCACGAGTCCTGCGCACTGCTGCCCTGTCCTGTCCCCCTGCACACTGCGGGACTGAGGCCGTGCCAGCGCCTGACTGTGACACGGGGAGATGTCACAGGAGCACAGTCACCAAGGGCTCTGCCATCCCTGGGCAGCCTCCACCTGCCCCCTGCTCCCCACAGACCCTTCTCATGCACCAGTTCACTTGTCGGGGCTCAGGTCCCCTAAACCCCTCCGTCTGCCCCACGAGCATGCACTTAGGGCTCTGCTGCTCAACAGAGCCCTTGACTGCTTTCTTGGGTGCCCCCAGGCCCCATAGAGTGGACACTGTCAACCCAAAGTGAGCACCTGGGGACAAAGTGCTCTAGGCTCACCCTAAGAGAGCACAAAGCCAGTGTGACACCAGTTCACCAGTTGACTCGGTGCTACTTCTTTACTTGGGCAAGTTTTCTTTCAACTCCCACCACCAACGCTGTCTCTGCAAAAAGGAAGGTGCATGCTTTTCTTCCTGACTTAGACGGACCATTCCAAAATGCCCAACGGGGGTTGAGCCTGGGGTTAGTTGTAACACGAAAGGTGAGCACTGCAGAGGCTCTTGCCTTTGCATAGACCCCCATCATTCCCAAAGGCTATGTTGTCCAGGCGCTTCACCAGAAGATTTCTTTAAGGCACGTGAAAGCATGCGGTTGTGTTGTGGAGCTTTCACCCTAGGTCAGCTTTCAAACCTACTGCTTTTCGAGAATGAAGCATGGGGCTTTCACAGCCCAATGAAGGGCTGGCTCACTGCCCATGTCTGAGCTACAGCAGGACAACGACTTTTGCCAAGATATTGTGACCTTGCTCCTCATCTCATCCACAGAGTGTTCTTCTGTGGAGCAGTCTCAAATGCCTTAAGGAAGAAGGCTGACTAGAGAGGTGCTTCTGTGTGCCACTTTCCCTCTAAATACCACCTCACAGCAGCAGTAGCTAGCTGACAAGAATGGTGGGTTTTCACGTGAGACCATCAATTTTTTGGCAAAGCAACAGATCTCTACCAGCCCTTTGGCAACAGTGGGACAGCTTGCACAACTTACTCTTGCACTCCTCCTTGCTCCGGCCCAGAGAAGCCCCAGCCAGCGCCAGCAGTCTGGCCATGGCAAAGGCAGGAGAGTTGCCCCTCCTGGGCTCTCCGGCCCGCATTTGAGATCCACCCCGCCAGCTCCTCCAGTGAGGAAGTGGCATCTGCCCCGATGGCTTAGGATCCCTCCCACATTTCCTAACCAAAACTCTGCTGTTCCTTGCACGAAACTAACTGACAGGCATCTCCATGGTTATAAAAGCCAGAGAAATACCATGCTACTGCTGCCTTTACTAACTGCAATCACTAATTATGGATATGCAACTGTAAATCCTAACTGTCCCTTCCTGATCCCATGGCTGCTTCCCTGCCTGGCCAAAAGCTTGCTCTCAAGAACACAAGGGAGAAGCCCACCTGCAGAGCCTGCGGTTGCTACAGGGCCAACAGCAAAGGGAGAAAGGGGCAAAACAGGCACGAGATGGTTGGAGGAAAGGCTGCGGAGGCACCCAGCCACCTGCTGAGAATGGAGCACTTCTCTACCTAGCTTTCCAGTATTTACCACTCCTTGCAGATCTGCATATGGGCATCAGGTTGAACTAAAACAAGCCCTTGGGAAAAGTCTCTTCCAGCTGACTTGTGTGGCAGCAGGGGAAGCCCAGAGGCTGTAACGACACATGGCTCACAGACCCAGGCCCCGTCCCTGCATGGCATCAGTCTCCACAGAACCGCAGAGGGGCCCTGGCCAAGGCAGCCCTTAGCACCATAGCTAAGGGGTGAAGATGGTGGAGAAAAGTCCTTCCTGGAGATGCTGGGGACTGAACCCAGGACCTCCTGCATGCGAAGCAGGCGCTCTTCCACTGAGCTACATCCCCTTACACATGGCATATTTAGATGGGGGGTGTGCTCTGGGGTGCCCTCTCCTCCCATGCCATGTCCCTGACAAGCACAGCCCCCTTGTGCCCTGCTGCCCTCAGACTCTCCCCAGAAAACTCCATTCAGATCCTCCTGCCTGGCCGTGGGGGAAGCTGGCCTTGCCTCTGCCCTGGGACTGCTCCTGCACAGGACCACCCCACAGAGCGCTGCCCCTTCAGCATCTCTGCAGCTAATTGGGTCAGGGGGAGAGTGTCGCTGCAGGCGCTGCTGCCAGGCTCTGGCCCTGCCAGGGGAGGCTCGATGGAGAGGGGCAAGCCCCTTCCCTGAGTCACCTCTGCCAGCGCAGGCAGCACTCCTGTGTGCGTCACCTGTGTCCACGAGGGCAGCAGCAGGAGGGAGTGGTGTGAGGGAAATGCCCTCCCCAGGGGGATGTGCCCACAGCTCCGATTGCCCCCAGGGTGTGGGGTGGAGGGAGCAGGGGAGCAGGCAGAGCTGGTGCTGGGCAGGGAGCTGCCCAGAGCCCCTCAGCCAGGCTCCAGGCCTCCCCCTGCACCACGCTGCCCACCAGCACCCGGCCATGGGCAAAGGGCAGCGTCCCCCTGCCTGGGGCTGGGTACGGGGTTGCGCTCAGGGACATTCCCATTCTTGCAGCACCAGGACAGTGCTGACAGTGGAGCCCCCGGCACAGCCCCAGGTGGGGGGTTTCTGTGGGCCAACACGCAGCACGTTCGGCTGTAAACAGAAAGGTTGTTGGCTGGAGCCCACCCAGGGACGGTGCCCCCGTGGTGGGGTGCCTGGGGGACTGTGCTGCTCGGCACCCTGGCTTTTGCTCACAGTCCCCAGGAAGGATCCCAGACAAAGCGGTGGGAACCTCAGGGGTCTGACGGAGGCTGGGGAAGGCCCAGGGCCCAGGGAAGGACCTGTGTCCTGAGGCAGGGCGGCTGTGAGCAGGGGGGTCACGGCTGCTGGGCTGGTGCCACTGACCTTCCCCTTCACCCCTGTGGGTGTGTGCAGAGGTAGGTCTTGCTGGGGGTGGGGGGATGGGGAGGCTCACTGGGAGGGAATGGGGAGAGGAATCAGAAGTGTTTAGGATCAGCACCAAGCAGAAGGCACACCCTTTGCTAGGACTAAAAGAGAGTAAATCAGGGTTTAGTGAATGCTATCCGTTCTGCCCTCTGTCCTCCGCAAAGAAGAGCAGAAAGGCAATCCTCAGCAGACACAAATGGAACCCAAGAGTGTTCCCAAAGCATCTCATGGCCCCGTCTTCACCAGCCCCTTCATGTGATGCCACCTCCATACACCTCCCTGCTCTTTCATGAGCGGCAAACTCCCTGCACCTCCCCTGCTCGCAGGGAATGCTCTTTTCCACTCCCAGGAACTGACGTGGGAAACCCAGAGGGAAAAGGCAAAATTCCCTCCCCACTTCTCCAGAGGTCCAGCCCTGGCCAGGTGGCTCTGGGACAGCACATCTGCTGGAGGGTAGCACATGCACGCTCCTGGGGGATGTCCCTCTGGACCAAATGGGATAGGCAGGGGACCAGGAGAGCAGCACGGAGGACGCATGTGTGTGCTGCTGAAGCTGTGCTGAGCTGAGCTGTGCCATGCCCATCCCTGGTAGGAAGGACAGGAGAGGGACCAGCGTGTGCCCGTGCTGAGTGGTTGTATCTGTACCTCTGCTTCCTGAATGGGGAGAAGGGAGGGAGCAGTGCCATGGGGCAGCCAAAGGGGCCGGCTGAGTCCCTGCTGCCGTGACCGTGTGGGGACGTGGGAACACTTCAGAGCTCTGCCTGTTGTGCAGGCGGCTCTGCCAGAGACCCCTGTAGCCGGGACAGTGCTTCATCTGCCCCGAGCACAACGTGGGTGGAGAGGACAGCGCTCTCCACCCAGCCTGTGCTTGATCCTTGGCCTGAGTTGTTGGCTGGAGAGAGGCTGAGACTGGAGACGCAGCGGGACGCAGTGGGTTGGAGACACAGCTGAGCACCAGCTGGGAGAGCAGGGTTCAGCAGCAGCAAGAGCTGCTGTGGGGCGGCAGGAGCAGGGCTTCTCCCTCTGTGCAGGGATGTGGGGCTGGAGCTGGGCTGGGCAGGGCTGGGCAGCCAGATGGGGGAGTAGGCTTGGGTGAGGGAAGTGGGGAGGATGGATGGAGGCATTGGTGCCATGAGCTGGTCGTGAGGGGACAGAAAACGCAAAAGTCAAATCTCTGTGCAATGTTCAGGAAAAGTTTTATTAAGAAATAAATAACCCCCCCCCCAAAAAAAGGAAATTTGGAGAAGACTAACTGCTTGTCAATGGAAGCAGAAGCCCCCTTCCTGATGGGTCCTTGCCTCTTACAGATGCTTCTGGAAAACAGCTCTGGAGGAAATGCTGGTCCTTCTCCAGAGGAGTTCTCCCTCTGGAGACTCTTCTCCACTCTTCTCTTCTCTCTTCTCTCCTCTGTTGCCTGCTTGGGTCTCCAGCCAAGGACTCCAGAAGGGGAAATCTTCACAGGGCTTCAGATGGGAGGAAAGACAAGAACGCCCTCGCCCATTACCCGGAAGTGATATTCCACCTGGAGGGCCACAGAAAATAAACGGCAAAGAGGACTGCTGGCATCTGTGCTTTCCCAGGGCGCAAAGGGCATTTCTCATCCTCTCTCCTGCCGCTTGGCTTGAGCCTTCCCGGCAGCGCTCTTACGCCCCGAAGCTCATAGGGGCAGGTCTCAAAATCCCAGTTTGGATCTCACCAATGAGCTCAATAATCACAGAACTAAAGGGAAACTGCCCATGGCCTCTCCCTGAAAGGCCCAGCAGGTACCTTCCCACGGGAAAAAGGGCCAAAGAGGGGCTTCTGAGGTGCTTCCTGAGAATGCCGGAGGGACAAATGCCCTCCAGAACTAGCGGGTGACCTGCACCTTTTCAAGCAAGGCCCAGATGTGGTTGGTCACTGGCCAAGTGAACACGCAGGCAGGGATCTCTCCTACCCACTGCCCATAGGACTACGCTTTTCCACACGTCCCCGTGGCACAAGCAGGACCTCAGGCTGTAGCACGCACCTCTCCTGGCCACCTCTGGATTTTCTTCACCAGTTTCTCCGGTGGGGGCATGGCTTCAGCACTGCCCTTTCTCCTGCCTTGCACCACCTTCCTGGAGCAGCTGCCTGCGATGGCCGGGAGCCCCCTGAAAAGACACCTTGTGGGCAGGTGCTGGGAGCACAGGGGCACTTGGGTCTCCGTCCTGCACTCACCGGCTGGGCACCTGCCTCTGCGGCACAAGGCCCTTCTGCCAGAGAAGGAGATGGGTTCCGCTGACTGTGTTCACACCCACAGGGACAGAGACCACCCCCAGCTGAAATGCCCGGGGCTGCAGGATGTGCCCTCGGGAACGCTCTGCGTGCCCAGACACGGGCTCGCTCTGGATGCAGCCCGGAGAGGAGCAGCCTTCTCTACCAAGACAGGCTCCAAGAGACACCCTTACCCCGTCCTGCCAAATGTATTACAAATGGCCCGGTGGTCCCTGCTGCCCTGTGCTTAGGCATGGAGAGCGGATTGTTCCTGGAGACGCAGGGTCAGAGAAGGAGAAAGTGGTCAGGGCTGTCAAGGCATTCCTGCCATCGAGGGCTCAGGAGTCCCCGGGGCATGTGATAAAGGACATTCAGAGCTGCTGTGAACCTTGTGTGCAGAGGAAACATCTCCCCCAGACACGCACTACGCTACAGGCTCACCCTCACCCACTCCTCCACGGCTCTCACCTGCCAGCAGGCGCTTTGTCCTCAGCTTTCTTCCCTTTCCCCTTCTGCTTCGTGGGAGCTGTTATTTTGGCAGGAGGATGCCTCGCTCTGAGGGGGAGGTGCTTGGCGGAAAGATTTCCTGTAAGCAGGAGAGAAGAAAACACTTCAGGACAGCATTGAGGAGGCCTTTGGAATGGGAAGGCTCTTCAGATGTGCTCCAGCCTGTTATAAAAGTGTGAGGCCTCAAGGTGACTCCTTCTAGGCCTTCTTTCCTGCGTGGTCTTTGGCCCTTCCGCACACTGGCTTCTCTCCGCCTTGTTGTTTTTCCCAACCTACTCTCGAGGGCTTTTCTCATTGGATGACAACACACTGGTCCCATGAAATAGCTCAGCCTCTCCGTGACCTGCAGCTGCCGGCACAATTTAGGATTCGCATTGCACAAGGACAGTGCTCACTTTTGCCTCCCTTCTGCACCAACATGTCCAGCGCAAGAGCACTTTGCAGTGCACCCCAGGGCACTGAGTGTTGTGGCAATGGGGGAAAGTTTAACTGGGAGACATCAGCTGCAGCTGGGAGTGTTGGGCTGCCGGGAGGTCGTGTTCCCTCAGGAATCACTCCAGATGTCCCGTACTGGGTACGCAGCGTCACCTCCGGTGCCTGATGCTACCTGAGCCATGGCACTGTCGCCTTGCCTCCACTGCCTGGCCAAAGAGGACGGAAGCAGAAGGCACAAACCCCTGCCAGGACCCAGCTTTCCCATTACCTTTCTTGGCCCTGGTGTCATCTTTTGCCTTTTCCTCTTCCTGCGGGGGCTTTGCAGGTGCCACAGGGGGCTTTCTAGATGGACTATCAGCATTGTACCTGGAAAGAGGAAAAAGATGCCAGTCTAAAGGGCGGGCACCACACTTCCTTTGCACCTTGTGTCCATAATGGGGACAGAGGGGCATTAGGGAGCTACCAAGAAGCCCTTCTTTGTCCAAAGCACAATAGGCAGAACATGCCAGATGCTGGAGGAGTGTATCAGCAAGCTGAGAGACATTGTGAACACCTCCAGCATCTGCAGGGGCAGGAGCTTCCTTCTCTGCCTCTTGCAGAGCTTCCCTAGCCTTCCTGTGAGAAGGGGTGCTTGGCAGCACCAGTTCTAATGCCCCTCTCACCCGCCACATCACCTGCAGGCTCTCCAAATCTCATCTCCGTGCCTCTGCAAAAAGGAACCACCATCTCCCAGACAACTAATGGGACAAAACACCGAGCAGGATGGGAGCCAGCACAAAGCTCTCCACAACCCCACTGGGCATAGGCTTTGCTTTGCCCTATACAGGACTCCCCACAGAAGACATTTGACCCAAGACAACATGTTCAGCACACATTTGATTCATACATGTCTCACAGAAGTCATGAAAACATCCTGAGCCAGTGACCAGCAGGAACCTGCACTTTGATCCACACTGGAAAGTATTCCTCTCCAATGATTTCTTGAGTAGCCTTCACAAGCACTGGCAACACAGGGCTACCAGACAAGTCCTGAGAAGCTGCTGGCTTGGCCATCTGGGGCTAAGAAGCAAACGTACTCACTGAGGAAAGACGACAACATGACCAGAACGGGTCTGCAAAGCAGCAGTTTCGGAGCCTGAGAGGACTGAATCCCTCATCTCTGGCATCTGCAAAGGGGAGAGACACACGAGAGATGATGCCAAGACAGTTGTCTTAGAGCGCACAAGGGCAGCACACCTTCCCACTGCTCAGAGAAGCAGCTGCCTCTGAAACATGGAATTTCTCTGCGCCTCTCCATGGCCCCTCAGTTGTGCAGCAGAGCAGCTTACAGGAAATGGAGGAGAAAGGGTGAGAAGACTGCCAGGCTTTTTGCAAGGCTGAGAATCGAGAGATGCAGTCAGGAGACCAGGTCCTGCCTAGTGCAGCAGTCTGGCCTGCAGCCGGCTTGTATCTCTGCCTTAACCCATGAGAGGAGGCTCAGCTCAGCCTCCTTTCACATCTCAGCCTTCCTGCTGCACCTGAAGGACCACGCTGAAGGACGGGGCTGCACTAGAGACCTGGCCAAGGCCACTGGGCTCCAATGACTCTCTCTGCGACATGCTGCAGCCATCACGAGCAGCGTGCAAATGCTCACATTTGGACAGAAAGACGCCCTTCGTGGTGGCGAGACTCCAGGGCCCTGGCAAGAGCTGCTCAGCACAACTAGACCAGCACAGCAAGAGCAGCAAGAGGGCTCTGGTCGCACAGGGGCCTTGGTCTGCCTAAGCCTCTGCTTCGTGTCCAGAGAGTGGGGCGAGCAATGATTCCTGCAAAAACAAACCTACTTGGAGACAGAGGTAGAAATGCCAAAGAACAAGAGGACCAGGGGGATCCAATATTCTGAGCAGCTGCCCCATGGGAGAGATGAAAGACACTCAGGCCTTCCAGCTGCAAACGGAGAGCACTGAGGTCAGCAGAGGTTTCACGGAGCTGCTTCACATGCCCGCTGGCCCAGGCAAGGGGAGGAGGGATCACTCCCTTGCCCTCACTCCACCCTAGGGCAAAAATGTCCCATGGAGGCATCAGGCCGAGCTCCCAAAGGGACACGCAGAAATAGTGTCACCCAGCATCAGGGGAAAGTGCTGAACTCGCTGCCTTACTGTCCCAGACACAGTCCAGGGAGACATGGGTTCAGATGTGGTCCTGACACAAAGCAGCACTAAACCATGGCTTTCTGTCAGGAGGGAAGTCTCCGGGGAAAAAGCACACAGGACCGGCCCTTTTCTGGGACATTTCCCTCGAGCACATGAAAATGAGCTCTGGGCCTGGATGAATTTTTAGGGCAGAGTCAGCACAGCTATTCCCAGGGCCGTCCTTGTTGCCAAGTCCTCTGGACGCTCAGGACCAGCTGTCCCGGGAGCTGGCATTACTCTCAGCTGGGACTCTCCATGCACCTGGACAGGTCACAGCAGGCTGACAGCATTGCATTCACTGGTGCTTTCCAGAGGACGACAGGTAGTGCTGGAGGAATGGGGAACTCACCGCGAGAAGAGCTTCCAGCAGCTGCTCTGTCCCATTGAGCCTCTTCAGAAAGTCCCTGCAAAACCTCATTTTCACAGCTGCTCCTTGAATTAAAAGCGTGCCAAGGCCCTTCAGCACAAGGGCCACGTTCTTCCCGCTCTGCAGCAGTGGGAGAAAAGCCGCATGGTCTCTTCTATGCACGCCTCCACTGTCTTCCGAGGAACAGAGAGGGCCGAGGCTATGTGAGCGTACTTGAGGGGCTCGGAGAGCTTATGACCTGGAAAGCAGCAGAAGGGGAACGCAGTCAGTAGCAGAGAAGCAGCAGCCCCAAGACATCTGGCTTGTTGCCAGTTGTGAAAGCAAGTCTGGGAGAGAGGGAGTGTGACTGTAATGTGCATGACGTTGTCCTGGTGCTATAAAACCCCCTGAAGCTGTTCTCCACAGCTGCTGAAGGAATTCTAGCTTCCTAACAGTCACTGCTGCCCAGCAGTTAGGCACACCCCAAGGATGTCCCCAGGGGAAGCAAGCGGTTCAGCCTCTCCTCTTACCAGGAGCATAGGCCAGGTCATAGGCGAGGCCGGGAAGCTCTGCAATACTCCGCGACAGATGGAACACGGGCCTGCGAACAGTGAGAAGAGCACGCTTCCCACCACCGACGTGTTCGGTTACTACATCAAATGTGCCAAGGCGAATAACTCGGACTCCCTGCAAACAGGAAGGAAGAGAAGAACGATGAGACTGGCAGCTGGACAGGCCGGGCACTTGTCAGGGCGTGGGGATGGTGCTCGGTGCCCTGCTCCATCCTGCTGTACAAAGGGGACAGACAAAGCGCTGGACAAAGCTTGGGAGAAACCTTGGGGCCCTTCTTTGGAAGACCTTTCCAGACGCTTTCATCCCCCTCCTCTTCACCCTCTCAACTCTACCAGTCAAAGCAGAGAAGTCATCCCACAGACACACAAGCTCCAGGAGAAGGCTTCCCGGGGCAGGCCCCGCAAGGCACACCCACCTGGTTCAGCATCATCTGCCGCACAGTGTAGTCAGACACCCCTTCCCAGACAGCAAGCTGCTCTGGAAGAGAAGGGAAAGACCCGTCATGCTCTGGGGGCAGCTCTCAGCTGCTCCGTACCTGCCTCAGCCGGAGGATGAGCAGTGCGAGCGTCCTCCAAGAGCACCCCCTCCCCAAACAGGCCCCATTCCCTACAGGGGCTGAGGTGGGCACTGCCTCCAGGCGATACCCTGCCAGACCTGGGGAGGATCCCTGCTAGACCTGAGGAGGATCTCCGGAAGGCCTTACCCCAGGTGGGGAGTGCTGGCACCCCCTGTCCACACCGTGTCCCATGGCCAGCGTCCCAGAGCTCCATCCTGGTCCTGCGTGCTCTGGGTCACCCCTGCAGCAGCAGGTGATGAGGAAGCAGCTCCTCTCCTTTTCCTCCTCCTCCTGCACACAGCAGGATGGGGCTGAATGGGGCACTCGGGGTGTTTGCTTTGGAGTCCTCCTTTGCTTCAAAAAGGTTTCCGTCGCAGCCCTGCACTTTGCCGCAGCAGCACCTGGCACCCAGGAGCACCCACAGCCCTCCCAGCTGTCACTGCCCACAGCCAGGACCACAGCTTGGGTGGCTCCTCCCTGTCCCCTCTGCACCAGGACCTCCTCTAGTACAGTGCCAATCTGCCCCACTTGCCCCCCACTCTCTGGGTCCTCCTAAAACATCTATTGATCTTGCAAAATGAAAGCAAGGAAGAGAAAGGGCCAGGAGGGGTGGACTGAGAGGAGAAGGGGCCACACAGACCTGGACCAAACCCTGCTGGTACTGCACTGGCCAGGGACCCAAAGAGGGTCGCAGGCATCTGTGGCTGCCCCACTCCATCATTACATCTGCCCTACCAGAACTTATGGTTCTGGCAGGTTGTTCAGGGCCAGACTTAGGGGGTGGGGGGCACTGAGGCAATCAGAAAATTTCAGATTCAGAGAAAGTTGGGGGAGACTCCACAACCTCTCTGGGCAGCTTCTTCCAGTGCTCGTTACTCAAAAAAAGAAATTTTCCCTCACACACAGGTGGAACTTCCTGTGTTTCAGCTGGTGCACACCGCCTCTTGTCCTGCTGCTTGGCACCACTGAAAAGAGTGTGACCCTCATCCTCTTGACACCCTCCCTTCTGGTACTTGTACACGTTGATAAGATCCCCTCTCAATCGTCCCTTCTACAGGCTGCCACTGCCCTTCTTGGCCACAAGAGCACATTGCTGGCTCATGGTCAACTTAGTGTCCACCAGCACTCCCAGGTCCTTCTCCGCAGAGCTGCCCTCCAGCAGCTCAGCCCCCAGCCTGCACTGGTGCATGGGGTTATACCTCCCCACATGCAGGACCGTGCACTTGCCCTTGTTGAACTTCATGAGGTTCCACTCCCCCCACCTCTCCAGCCTCTCCAGGTCTCTCAAATGGCAGCACAGTCTTCCGATGTATCAGCTGCTCTTCCCAGTTTATTATCGTCGGCACACTTGCTGAGGAGGCACTTTGTACCTTCGTCCAGGTCACTGGCGACTAAGTTGAAGAAGACTGGCCCCAGTACGGAGCCCTGGGGGACATCACTGGCCTCCAACTAGACTCTGCACTGCTGATGACAACCCCCTGAGATCTGCCTTTCAGCCACTTCTCAAGCCACCTCACTGGCCGCTCATCTAGCCCACACTTCTTGCCTATGAGGATGCTATGGGAGACAGTGTTTAAAAGCTTACTGAAGTCAAGGGAGACAACCTCCACTGCTCTCCCGCTATCTCCCCAACCACTCATTCCATCATGGAAGGCTAGGGGTGGATGAACAGTGAGTCCAGAGCTTATGGGTGAGGATGACTAGGCAGGCTAACACGGCAGACACTGCTGTAGGTGTTTACAACAAGCCAGCAGATCAGGAAGAGGAAGTTGATGAGGCTTTTCATGGACAGCAGGAAGCCAACTCCGGATCACAGACCCAGGCTCACCCAGGGGACTTCCACCACCCTTATATCTGCTGGGAAGACAACACAGCAAGGCACAAAAGTCCTTGCTGGAGATGCTGGGGACTGAACCTAGGACCTCCTGCATGCAAAGCAGGCGCTCTTCCACTGAGCTACATCCCCTTACACATGGCATACGTAGATGGGGGGTGTGCTCTGGGGTGCCCTCTCCTCCCATGCCATGTCCCTGACAAGCACAGCACCCTTGTGCCCTGCTGCCCTCAGACCCTCCCCAGAAAACTCCATTCAGACCCTCCTGCCTGGCCGCGGGGGAAGCTGGCCTTGCCTCTGCCCTGGGACTGCTCCTGCACAGGACCACCCCACAGAGCGCTGCCCCTTCAGCATCTCTGCAGCTAACTGGGTCAGGAGGAGAGTGTCGCTGCAGGCGCTGCTGCCAGGCTCTGGTCCTGCCAGGGGAGGCTCGATGGAGAGGGGCAAGCCCCTTCCCTGAGTCACCTCTGCCAGCGCAGGCAGCACTCCTGTGTGCGTCACCTGTGTCCACGAGGGCAGCAGCAGGAGGGAGTGGTGTGAGGGAAATGCCCTCCCCAGGGGGATGTGCCCACAGCTCCGATTGCCCCCAGGGTGTGGGGTGGAGGGAGCAGGGGAGCAGGCAGAGCTGGTGCTGAGCAGGGAGCTGCCCAGAGCCCCTCAGCCAGGCTCCAGGCCTCCCCCTGCACCACGCTGCCCACCAGCACCCGGCCATGGGCAGAGGGCAGCGTCCCCCTGCCTGGGGCTGGGTACGGGGTTGCGCTCAGGGACGTTCCCATTCTTGCAGCACTGAGACTGTGCTGACAGTGGAGCCCCCGGCACAGCCCCAGGTGGGGAGGTCTCTGTGGCGCAACACGCAGAGCGTTCGGATGTTAACTGAAAGGTTGTTGGTGGAACCCACCCAGGGACAGTGGAACAGGGAATGGAGCCTGGGGTTGCTGATTTGATTCCAAATGGAATTACAGTATAATGGCCTTCCCCTTGAAATACCCCTTCACCGCCTGTCAGGAAAGCAAAACTGGACCCCCATGGGAACACTGGCATTCTGTTGGAATGGTGCTGTGGAAACCCTCCAAGAGCCAACAAGACTCAAGGACAAGGGAGTGAGGATCTTGGGAAACGGTATTGCAAAGGACAACCAGCTCCAGGCAAATAACCATGAGGAAACCACAACACTTTGAAGAACGTGAGGAACAGAGAGCACAAGAAGAGCAGAATAACCCAGAGTAACCTAAAAGTTCATTAGGGCTTATTAACCTATTAAAAAGTGTGCTCCACAAAATGAATAATGAGATGGTAATGACATGATAATGATGTTACCACCTTCTTCTCCACTTCCTATGGTAATTAGCATGGATGTTCAAGCACAAGCACAGAGCAAGTACGTGATGTGATAAAACTGTAACCAGCAGAAAAATCTGTATAAAGTACTCCCTGAAAAGTGTTTATAGATAAAGAGTGAGAAAGGGAGAAGGAAGGGAGAAGCTTTGTGGATCTACCACCTAGCACCCATCCCTGTGCAGAAATGAAATAAACAAGTATCTCGATCCTGTGTGTCTGTTGGTTCCTTGCACATCTGGTAAAAGAACCCAGTTTGGGGACCCAAACACTGATACAGCCCCAAAAAAGCCACCATGCCTCTGGGTCCATGCTCCTTTTCCCACGGAACAGTCTGGCTCGCTTGCATCACCCATCTCCTCAAAATCTGCTGCATTTTCCCATGCAGTAGGTGTGCTCTGACACTTTGTCTCTATGTACGATCTGGTCAATATAGTTTTCAGTTTAAAGCCTGTTTGCATGTGTTCATACATGTCTGTCTGCATGGATACATAGTTATTAGTTACATGGCAGCCTATTCCACCTGGCTCTGTATTCTCTTCCAAACTTCCTTTTCACCAGCACCCGGCAAGCCCAGAGGACAGCACCAGCTATCACTTAGGTTCCACATGGCCAGGTATGCTGGGAGGCTGCTGGAGACTCCCTGGGAGCTCCATTTACAGCAGTCTTACAGATAGTCCAGCACATGCAGCAGGTTTTTGGCTTGTGCATTCAGATGGGTGCGGACATATATTATTCAGTTTCATTTCATTTGCCCTTTCCAGGTTCCCTTTCACGTCTGTGCCCTTCAAGCACCCGACTGCTGTGCTTTCCCCAGGAACTGGATACTAGTATTGCAAGGACCCCCTACCTGAATCTCTGAAGAGCTGCTTCTGTAGAACTGAAAACATTTATGGTGACTGAGTCAAGACACTCACTTGGAGGTAGCCGTCCCCCACCTCCTGCACACACCGACTTAGTAGACAGATGTATGGCTTTGCCTAGGAGGATAAATCCAGTGATTTATTTATAGCCCGAGTCTGGTGCATGCCAGGTTTGGCAGGTAAAAGGAATACAAGATCCGTTCACTAAAAGCATACCTTCTTACAGGGTGCCATTGCAATATATCCTTGTTAGAGTGTTCATGATAGAAAGTGATGTAGCATTTCAACACCTCCTCTGAAAGGATAGCTCTTTCTTCATACGGGCCAAAGCTTGTCCAGTTGGCAGCCACATTCCATCTTGTGTCTCAGTAACTCTGAGAAGACAACTCCACCAATTTCAATCGGCAGGCTTCAGGAGGAGTACAGCCTTCACCTCCTCAACTTCTGAGAGCTGTCATTAAAGGAAGGGGGTTAAACCTGGAAACAGTTTACTCTCCAGCTGATGGGGTTTCCTGGAAGATGGAAATCCAGAACTCAGCTAGATGTGTTTATCCGCAAATGCCATGACTTAGAGAATATTGGAAAATTTATCCTGAAGTAACTACTGAAATTCCAGCTTGTCAACCATTTCAGGCATCAAGGCAGGTCCCTCTTCTGACAGAAGGCTCCCGTAGTCGAGGGCTAAGCCCCCAGGTCAGGGGTCAGTGCTGGCCCTGGGAACAGCCCTCCATTTCCTCCGGATGAGAGATGTCATCTCACTCGCTGATGGAATAGTCCAGTAGCCAGGCTGTTAGCTTTCCACGTCCCCTTTCCCAAGAAGATGAGACAAAAATGGATTTAGGATAGAATTGTTACTATAGGCCTCATCAAAGAGTTCGACCAAGCCCTTCAGTTCAAGTAAGGGCACCTCAAACATGGAGGTCTTAGAGCTTCAGCACGAAGGCATTCTTGCCGTTCCTCCAGACTTCATCACGAAACGTTGACTAATGCTGACCCACTACCAAAAGGGGAAAGGGAAAAATAGGAGGGCAAAAATCTAAGGGCAACAGACTTGGGGCCAAAACATCCAGGAGGGCCAAAAAACCCAGAGGGGAAACGTAAATAATGACAGAAGAATGGGAAAAAAACATGCAGAGCCGGAAAGGAAATGGGACAAAAGGGGAAAATGGTAAAACAGGAAAAATGAGAAAACCAGAGAATCAAAAGAAACAGGCAAACATAGGACAAATGGGAGCAATGGGGACAAACAGTAAGAAAGGGAAGAAACAGAGAGACCGAGAAAAACAGGGAAATGAAGAGAAAATGGCGGGAGGATGGTGTAAATCAGGAAAACATCAAGGGAAAAAGAAAATTAAAAAAGACACCCCCCCAAAACCCTAAAAATGAAAAAAATAACCCCAGCACTCTCCCCAAAAGCTCCAAAAAAAACCCTGAGAAGAACACTGAGAAAAAAAAAAAAGAGAGAGAAAAGAACAGAACAGAAGACTCAAAGAACAGAGAACAAAGGTAGAAAATGAGCAGGGAGAAACACTGGAGAGGGGAAGAGAAGAAGAGTAAAGCAGAAAATAGAAATAAATAAAAGAGGGGAAATCCACAGAAAAGAGGAATTCCCCCCCCTCCCCAAAAAAGGGGGGGAAATGGGACAAATGGGGTTAAAGCAAGGAAATAAGGGGGGGGGAACATAGAGAAAACATCAATAAAATATCAAATAAAGAAGAAAAATGTAAGAAAAGCAAAAACAAAAAAAAAACCCACAAGACGTGAGAAAAAAGAAAATACACATGTACCATGAGATTAAAAAAAAAGGGGGCGGGGAATGAGCAAGGGATAAAAGCAGTGTGGGGGAGGACAGGAAGCACCGCGAGGGAGGGTGGAAAAAAAAGGAAAAAGGACATTTGGGAAAAATGGAGAAAAAGCAAGACATTGACAGATATTACTCAAGTATATGAATCTCTCTTTGCTTTTTTATCTTAGAGTTCACACAATAACACAATGGCAGAGCTTCAAAGGGACCTCTGAGATCAGCTAGTCCAACCCCGGCTCAAGCAGGGGCACTTAGCACATGTTGCCCAGGAACCCGTCCAGATGGCTCTGAGTATCCCCAAGGAAGGAGACTCCACAACCTCTCGGGGAAACCTGTTCCACTGCTCAGTCACCCTCACAGCAAAGAGGATTTCCCTTTTGTTCAGGTGGAACGTCCTGTATTTTATTTTGTGCCCGTTGCCTCTTGGCCTATCGCTGGGCACCACTGAAAAGAGCCTGGTCCCACCCTCTCTACAACCTCCCTTCAGATCCTTACACACATTAAGAAGATCCCCCACCAGCCTCCTCTTCTCCACGCTGAAGAGTGCCAGCCTGCTCAGCCTTACCCTACATGAGACATGCTCCAGACCCTTCAGCATCTTAGAAGGCTTTGGCTACACTTGCTCCAGTAGCTCTCTGTCTCTCTTGGACCAGGCAGCCCACAACTGTACACACTACTCCAGATGTGGCCTTGAACAACAGGGCAGCAGGACCTGCACGGAGCACCCAGGAGGGGAGAACAGCAATATCATTCTGGCATGCAGGAGTAACCACAAGAATTTCTGCTCTAAAGCCGAGTTCAGGAAACGTGGAAGTTGCCGCAAATTCTTATCTGCATACACAACTGAGTGCCTCAGCCAATTACACATTAATGAGCCACAATTAAAACCATGAAGAAAGGAGTATTTTCCCAGCAGGTATGGAAGGATTCCTACTGGCTCCTACTGGCACTTGAGGGGCACTGTAGGAAGTTCTGTGGGTAATTCTGTAGTCCGATTTAAAAAAAAAGGGGAAGTGAGATTCCAACAAAAAGCAACAAAGGCAGGCTATGAAGATGCTCCAGAAAGGAAGTGCCAATCATTCCAAAGGGCACTAGGGGAATTTAATTGGACATAGCCAAACTAAGACAGAGGAAACAGGACTGTTACTATCAAAGTCGCTCTAGGGACACAGAACCAGTTACCCTCACAAGCAAGGCTGCCACAAGGACAAATACCCATCAAGTTGCCATCAGGAAATGCCCTTTGGACTTGAGAAGGCCTCAGATCCTTGAAAAGGAAATTCTTGAATTCAGTCAAGGAAATATTTCACAAGGGAACTTAAGTCCATTTATAAAATCAATGCTGGCATACATTTGCCTGGAACAGGTGACTAAACTACAGGAGCCAGGAGATTCTTTCAGAGGGCATGAGGTGTCAAGGAAAAACAGGCCAATAGGAACCCAAACCTGAGGCACAAGGACAGGCATGGGAAGCGAAGCAGTGCCCTCTTAGCCTGTAGGCTCACCCCACTGCCCAAGCACACATCCTTCTTTTGTACAGGAGGAATGAGACAACTTAGCACCTGAGGAGCAAATCAGAGCAGACTAAAAGCGGCTTGTGCCTCTGCGATGGAAGGCATCAGGCAATCTTCTTGCCTCTTTCAACCCCAGCCATCATTCGGATAAGTTCCAGACTGAAAACCCAAGTCCCCAAATAGCTGTTCCTAAACAGTGCCCATTCCAAAACCCCACAACAAAGCAATGCAGAGAATGCAGCACAAGGTGCATATACCAACTTCTCACTGTTATTTCACATGTTCTGAGGAAGGAGGTGGGTCCTCCCTGATTAGAGGATACTTCCAGTATGGTCATACTTATCAACTTGTAAGTTACAACAAGACAGGAAAAATAAAAGTTCTCTCAGGCTGTGACACTCTTTGGAAGAAGCCATTGCCATGAAACTAGCACTAGTATTTCTCACAGCAAAATCCATTACTCACACATGTCATTACTCTTCATGTCATGTGCTGGTCTGGAGTTTGACCTTAGAGAGGTTCCTAAAAGCTCATGGGGAGGGGTAAAAAAAAAGAAAAGAGAGAGCAAGGGAGAGAAGCAGCAAATGTTCCCATCTGACAGATAATTAGAAACAAGCGTTTGAGAATTTGCAATTACACACTACACTTAGGTTCCTTCTTCCCTCCTGCTAATGCAGTGAAAAAGTCAACAAAGAATTTGAAAAGAAAACTCACGTACAGCAACAACGCGTATGAGAATACCACTGCACTGCAGCAAGTGTCACCTCATCCTTCAATTAGCAAAGGCTCCTTGGCGTGTGGACGTCCTCAGGGGTGGCAGTGAGGTTCAAAGCACTGCTCATGATCTCCTCTGGCCTGCCTTCCTCCAGTGCAGCACTGAACCCTCTCACCATGGCCTGAGGAGGAAAAAAAAGAGTTATAGCAGAAAGGATTTACAAGGGAGGGTACTGAGCACACGAACCTGGGTGCAGCAGTCAGCTGAAACAAGGCCCACTAAAAAGCCTGTCAGGTTAAAGACTGCAAACTGTCAGAGTGTTTCAGAGCAAAAGACCATGGGCTTCCTCAGCTTGCTGCTCAGGTAGCAACAGCAGCCTGGTTCTTTGCCTCACTCTCCTAACCTGGAAGGGTATGGTTGCTTTCAATTGTACTTCCTTCCGCAGTAACAGGGGAAAGAGAGGAAGTGGACAGAAAACACGAGGACTAGCAAACACAAGAAAGCAGCTCAGGAATGAACACAGGAACAGCAAAGGCCTCTTGTGCCACATGATGCTGCAGCCCTCCCAACACTGAAGCTTCAGCCAACCACAGCAGGCATTCCCCACACCAAGGCACCAAAGACACGAGCCTGGAAGAACTTGAGGCTGGTGAGTTTTATAAGAGAGCTGAGCTGACAACACAAGGGGGAACAGACGACAACGCTGGAGTCAGGCAAGCGGAACACCATGGTGGGCATTTGACCGGCTGCAATATGGCTGAGGGCATCCAAGTGTGCTTAAGGCAGGCACACAACGCATGGGCCTGTTGGGATAAAATGCTCCGATCTGCAATAGCATCTCCTTCTTGGTTCTTGCTTGCAGCTGGGCTCACAAAATGCAAAAAGAAATCCCCTTTTCCTCAGGCTGCAGCATGACTCTGCAGGCTTTGGTGAACCCTTGATGTGCTAACCCTTTGCACGGCAAGTGCTAGCAAGCTGTTTGACTAGCAGACAATGCAAAAAGCCTTCCGCCTGCATAACAGTGCTACAAGGATATTTTGTGCACACAACCAACCAGCCAGCACACTCCTCTCTTTCCAAGTTTACAAGGTCCTTTTTCAGGGAGAGCCACTTTCAAACTGGGGCCCCAGCTACTACTGTTTCCACAGTTAAACAGCGGCCAGAGAGCCCCAACGTTGAATGGTTTTGACTTTAAGAACGTTAAGAAAGCTCTGCAAAGCCTCCCTACATTGGTACTAAGCTGAGACTGAGATCCCTGTTTCTCACTTCCAGGGGTAAGTTTCTAGTTTGGATGTCATCCTCATCAGAGATCAAACTCCAAGACATGTACCTCACAACAAAAGTCAGAGAAGACAAAACACATGTTGCAGGCTTGTACAGTCAGTCAACTGAGCCCGTGCACTGCGGGCTTTGAAGGATAACCCAACAGGTAAGAGGGAAAGAATTGAAACAGCAGAGTACAGAGTGCTCAGAACGGCACAGAAACAAAACAAGCAGCAACAGGCCACCTCTGGGAAAGTGCCACTTGCTGAAGAATGCTCCCCCTTCCCCTAGGCAAAAACTACTGGCAGAAGAGCATTTCTTCACTCTACAACATACAAGGAAGAGTGCAGACAATGATGGCTGAGTATACACAATCATCATTCCCTAAAAATGAACTGATAAACACAAGGTTACCTCCGCACTATCTTGTTTCACTGGTTTGTCCTGGTCACACACATTTGCTGCTGGTCTGTAATGCCTGAGAGAAGCACAGAAAGACAGAAATGAGCTATCTCAGTGTCCGTACCCATCTGGAGTACTGCATCCAGTTCTGGGCTTCCAGTACAAGAGAGACATGGAGCTACTGGAGAGAGTCCAGCGGAAGGCTACAAAGATGATCACAGGACTGCAGCATCTGCCCTAGGAGGAATGGTTGCAAGAGCTGGGCCTGTTTAGCCTGGGGAGGAGAAGACTGAGGGGGGATTTTATCAATGTGAATGATTGTCTGAAGGGAGGGTGTCAAAGGGACAGGGGCCAAACTCTTCTCAGTAGTGCCACGCAACAGGCATGAACTGAACCACAGGAAGTTGCGCCTGAATATGAGGAGGAATTTCTTTCCTGTGAGAGTGACAGAGCACTGGCACAGGTTGCCCAGAGAGGTTGTGCAGTCTCCTTCTCTGGAGAGATTCAAAGCCCACCTGAATGCAACCCTGGCTAACATGCTCTAGGTGACCCTGCTGGAGCAGGGAGGTTGGACTACATGATCTCCAGAGGTCCCTTCCAACCTTATTCATTCTGTGATTTGGTGTAATGAACCAGCAAACTAGCAAATTGAACCACTAGAAAATTACTACTTTGGGCTAGTCTGCAGGGAGAGAATTAACCCCTTCTTGGCTTCTTCTTCTTCTTCTTTTTTTTTTTTAACACCTAAGGAGCTCCTACAAATACCCTTACCTTCACAAAGAAGCTCCGCCATCATCAAAGAAACAACAACAACAAAATACACCCACCCACCAAACAGTCACAAAGGGATTATCGAAGAGTCTTCTCTAAACTCTACACTGATTGCAGTAAAGGGCTCCTAAGGGGGCACAAGGAATTTATCATCCACCAGCACTGCAAACAGCCAGACGCTGCAGAGGTCACCACTATGACAACATGAGTCAGTCTACACCTAGAAATTTCACTACCACTCTCAGGCCTCTCTCATGCACTTTAACATGCATCCTCCCTTTCACAAAATCCTGGCAAAGCCACTTCTGCCAATAAATAGCCAGAAGGGATTTTTCTCTCCCATTTTTTCTTTCCCTTCCCTTTTTTCAGGCAGAAAATAGCTTGTGCTATTCCATAGCTTCCAACAGAAGCTATCGTACCACAAATGCACTGGCTGATTTAGACTTCTGACCACGGGATTTGAACACTTTCAGGTGAAATGCTCTTGCTGCTGCTCATGAGGAGAGGCACACAACCAGAAAACAGTGCAGTCCAGGTCACTCGACTGATTTTGGATCCATCCTGCTTGCACTGGAAATAGTGGGTCCTCCCATACTCACTCACCACAGACAGTATCATGCCTAGGGCTAGCCCCCACGACACCTTCGCAGGCCCCTGGCCACACACACAGTCACAGAGACAAGAATGGATGAAAGTCCACACAGCTGCAGTAACCATGGTTCAGCAGTAGAACCAGAGATTTCCAAGGCACACGCCACCTAAGAACACTAAGGCATATCATCTAACTGAAAAATGTGCAACTCCTGAGCTTTACTTCTTCCCCTGAGTCTGGCCAGGGTCATGCATACATGCTTGCACGCTGAGGAGAAAACAGGCAAAACAGGGTTTGGCAGCATCAGGGAAGCCTCTCAGAGACCCAGTGCACTGCACTCCCAACATTGTATTTCCAGCCCCAAACTTCCTCCCTCCAAGCACCTCATGGATCATCTCCAAACACGGGAAGGTCTCTCCAGCAGCAGCTACTGCCACCACTGCAGCATGTCAGCAACACCTCACACCTCCCCCAGGCAACACACTGCTCACACACAGCTACTTCTCCCTCCACACCAACTTCAGCCTCTCTCTCACAGGCCTCCCAGTAGAGGCCCCATCGAGCACCCAAGGTTTCTGCTGTTACTAACAACAGACCACCCCAGCCTAGATGTAAAGCTTGCCTCCTTCCTCAAGGAAAGCAACACCCTAAACATTACTAAGCCAGCTCAGGTCGGGAGGAAACATGCAAATCTCTACCTTCTGTAACATCCAGAAAAAGAGAAGCAGCTCACAGGCACCCACTTAACATCCTGCCAAAGGAGGCCTCAGGAGCCAGGTCCTTCAATAAGTCTCAGCTGCACATTTCTCACCTGGCAGTGAGGAAGGCAATGCTCAGCTGAAGCATTTGGTCAGCAGATACAAAGATGGAGGCTTGCAAGTAGTTCTGCTTCAGGAACAGAGCCTGAAAGCTGTTGCCAAGGTTTCTTCTGCTTGCTTGCCAAAAGACTAGGCAACACTGTATGGATTCTTCAAACCTTCGTCAACAAAAGCACTTCTCTTCAACACTTTTGCTCCCAAACCCTGCTGGTACCATCACTACAGGACCATCTCTCTTTTGTGTCAGGTGCACAGAAACTTCCTACAACAGAACTGAGATCCTTAGCTGCAGCTTCCATATATCTGCTGTCAACAGGCTACTCAAGCAAAACAGAAATCATTGGGGGATAGGTGGTAAACATATATCTATGCCTATAAAAATACATTCTCATTCAGCAGGGTCTATTTCAAAAGTAAAACTCAAGCAGGCAGAACATGTGTGTGTCCTCCAGGACAACTTTGGGCAAGACACACGTTTCTGCCAAGCTCTCTTCAGTCACAGCTGGCCAGCATCTGCCTGCCAGCAGACAGAAAGAACACTACAACTTTCTCAAGGTGACATTCAGGGATGACAACAGTTTAAATACCTGGCTGCAGTAGTAATACCCGCTCTTGAACAGAAGCACCTCTTTCTCCAGTTTCAGGAGAGCACTCACCATCCAGGAGACCCTTGTCCTGTCCTTATCAAACATTCTGGGGGCCAGAAGTAGACTGACCATACAGGAAAAGCAATTTTCTCTTCAGATTCAAGAATGAATGGAGATAGCTTGGATTTTCTGAAGCAGCCACAGCCAGGGAACACGAATGGCTGCAACACAGAAGCAAGAAAAAAATGTATCTCTTCTTAGGTATCTCTGTCTCCCACAGCAAAGCACAGCTTCTACTCCGGCTTTAAAAGCAAGGACAGTGCCTGTTTGTGGCCATCCTTTTACTTTCCTCCCAAGCAACTGTAACAAGAGAGGAAGCTACCAAAAAAGCACTGGAGCTCTACATATACCTACCTCAGGGCTCAGGCCCTGCTCTTTTCACAGCCCTCTTCTTTCCTCATTACTGCAGAGGACAGACTGCTAAGGTTTGTAATCTAAAGCTGAAAATAAATCAAAATTTCACACGCTAATCACAAAACCTGCTGCACTGCCCCAGCATTCTACAGCAGCAGCTCCTGCCTATCTACTTTCCCCACCAGCTTCCCCACCCACACCCAGGGTGTTTCAACTTTCCACCAGGGGAGAACATCCCGGGGCAGAAGCAGCACAGGAAGCAGCTGCTCTGTTCCTCTCCCTCCTCCCTTGATTCCTGGGGGGGTCACTAGTGCTGCAGCTCTCATACCTCAGGGCTTCTCAGCACCTGCCAGGCCGCAGCATGTGCTGAAAACCCCCCCTGTGTCCCCGGGATGCTCACAGGCAGCAGCTGCCCCCAGCACAGTGCAGAGGTTTCTCTCTCTCCCCTCCCCTCCCCTCCCCTCCCCTCCCGCAGACTCTCCCAGGGCCCTGGGGCAGCAGCATTTCCCCACACACCAGCACCAGCAGCCATGCCCACACAGGCCCCGCCCCCACACCCGGAAATGACGCCCCTCCCACCAAGGCCCCTCCCACTCCGCACTCCCCCATTGGCTCCCGTTGGACGTGGCCTCCCGGGGCGGGACACCAGGGAGGGGCGGGAGGGAGGCGGCAGTGCGCATGCGCTGTGCAGGGGCTGGGTGGGGAGGGGCGGGCAGGGAGCCGAGGGGAGGGGCCCCGAGGAGAGGGGCGGGGCGTGGCAGAGAGGGAGGGGCGGGGCCGGGCAGGGCGGAGCATGCGCAGTGGCCCAGAGGAGGACGGTGAGGGGCGGGGCGGGGGCGGGGCTGCCCGGGCCCTGCGGGCGGGGAGGGGGCGAGAGGCGGCTGCTGCCGCGGGGCAGCGTCTCCCGGCCCGGGGCCGCCCGGAGCCTTTAGCCGCAGCGCCGGGAGCTGCCGCGCCGGGGCCGAGGGCCGCGGGCTGGGCAGAGCGAGCGGCCGTGTGCACGGGGGCAGCCAGAGCCGCCACGGCCCGGCTGTGTGGCAGCAGCGGCTGGGGAAGGCCCGGCCCAGCCGTGGCCACCTCTGGCCCCTGGGAGGCCCCAGCTCTTGCGCCCCTTCTCCTGGTGGCCCCACGGCTCGGTGCCAGCTGCAGTCACCGTTTCTTAGCACCGTCCCAGGTGTGAGGAGACGCCACGGGTGCAGCAGGGCTTGTGGGGGCTCCAGGCTGGAGGCAGGAGGCAGCTAGCGTCCCGGTGCCCCTGCCGACAGCCCTGCTTTCCCCCGGGCAGGTCCCCAGCTGCACTCTGAGCCCAGCCCGGCTGTGGGCACCATGAGGAGCAGGATGTGCAGAGCCTCCTGACGACCGTGGCCAGAGCCAGGCTCTCGGGTATTGCAGCAAAGCAGCTGTGGGAGAGCTGTGCCCTGCTGGACGGCACTCGAGCCCCTCAGGACACCTCCCCAGAGGCAGTCGAAGGTCTGAAGGTGACGTGTCCTCAGGAGAGTGTTAACCCACAGCCCCATCGCAGCCCTGTGCATTCAGTTCTGCTCCAGAGATGCCTCCTGGCAGTGGGGCAGTGTCGCGGGGCATCTGCGTCTTGGCAGGTGCCTGGGGCGGTGGAGAACAGACCCTGTTGCTGTTGGTGCTGTGGGTGGGCAGGGAGTTGGGGAAGGCACTTTCTGAGCTCCCTTGCAAGCCTGCTGCTCTCTCCATCAGCTTTGGAGTCTCGGGCTCTTGTGCAGGCTTGTGGCTCCTTTCCCTTCCACCCACCCCAGCAGCAAGGACCCCAGCTTGCTCCCACCAGAGGCACAGGCTGCCTTGGCTGCCCAATGCATAGGGCTCATGAGCTTCTGCACATGCCCTTGCAAAGGTGCAGAGCTGAGCTATGACGGTGGCCTTGAAATCCTCTGCCTGACTGCATGGAGCTGCCGAGAAGCAGGTGAGAAGCACTGGCAAAGAGCAGGAGGTTTCTGCCTGCCAGCAGGCTGGCTGCATGCTCGGCCTGGCAGCCTGCAGGCACATGCCTGGAGGTGCCCAAGGCAGCTGCCACTGCCCATCTCTTGCCCCACACCGACAAAGCCTCTGCCCAGCCAGCCTGGCTAGCAGAAGAAGCACAGCATCACCAAGACACCTACCTTACCTCCTTCTGCTCCTGCCAGGGCTCAGGTCCAGCTGAGGCTGCCTCTTGCAACGCTTGGCCCTCTCCCAAGTGCTTCTTGCAGCCAGGTGTCCCTGGCAACATGCAGAACCAGAGGTACCAAATTCCACAAGCGTTCAGAATTGCTTCACTTGGTAGATCATTTTCACTTTGCAGATTTGGAAGGACACAAGTTGTTCTGTGTGTCTGACATGGTTTGCAAACATTTTCATATACCACCTCCTTTGCCATCCCGCTGCTGTTCATGCTTGCATCTTGTTATTTTATTTTATTTTTTCCATCCCCACTTAGTCTTTCTCAGTCTTAGCATGCTGCTGGAGGAAAGGAGAGGAACTGGGGTGTGTGTGAGGATATAGACAGGGAAGACAGAGGGTGTTGAAAAGGTGCAGAAAGCAGGCATGTAGAAGTAGGGAACCCTGCTGGAAGAGCAAGATTTTCTTCTGTCTCACTATGGGAAAAATGCAGGAAATGGAGAATAAGAAGGGAAAAGAAACTTTTGTCTTCCATGCAGGACATTAGCTTCCCCATTACTGCAAAGAATTCATAGAATTACATCAATTCTCTGAGCCTTCCACCTCAAGGGCTTCATTTCCTTCTGGTGTGCCAGGATCAGGATGGCAAAAGGCAGTGAAGGTGCTAGAGTCTGCCTCTGGAGTGCAGCACCAAGATTCAGGGCTCAGGGAGAGGAAATGTGTGTGGTGATAAGCTAGCCCAGCTCCTGAAGCACAGCACTGGAGCTCTTTTTCTTTCTTTCTTTCTTTTTTTTTTCCTCTTGTCATGGTGGCAGGTTGGGGGTTGTTGACACATGGAGCTGAGGGGCTCAGGCTATAAAAAACTCCGTTGAAATTACCAGATTTATTCCTCTAGGCAAAGATACACATCTGTCTACTAAGTCGGTGTGTGCAGGAGGTGGGGGAAGGCTGCCTCCAAGTGAGTGTCTTGACTCAGCAGCCATAAATGTTTTCAGTTCTACAGAAGCAGCTCTTCAGAGATTCAGGTGTTGTGTCCTTGTGATACTAGTATCCAGTTTGTTGGGGAAAGCACAGCAGTCGGGTGCTTGAAGGGCACAGAAGTGCAAAGAAACCTGGAAAGGGCAAATGAAATGAAACTTAATAATATATGTCCGCACTCATCTGAATGCACAAGCCAAAAACCTGGTGCATGTGCTGGACTATCTGTAAGACTGTTGTAAATGGAGCTCCCAGGGAGTCTCCAGCAGCCTCCCAGCATACCTGGCCATGTGGAGCCTAAGTGATAGCTGGTGCTGTCCTCTGGGCTTGCCGGGTGCTGGTGAAAAGGAAGTTTGGAAGAGAATACAGAGCCAGGTGGAATAGGCTGCCATGTAACTAATAACTATGTATCCATGCAGACAGACATGTATGAACACATGCAAACAGGCTTTAAACTGAAAACTGTGTCGACCAGATCGTACATAGAGACAAAGTGTCAGAGCACACCTACTGCATGGGAAAATGCAGCAGATTTTGAGGAGGTAGGGGATGGAAGCGAGCCAGACTGTTCCGTGGGAAAAGGAGCATGGACAGGGCATGTTGACCCAGAGGCATGGTGGCTTGTTTGGGGCTGTATCAGTGTTGTCCCAAATTGGGTTCTTTTACCGAGTATGCAACTAACCAATAGACGCGCAGGATCGAAATACTTGTTCATTTCTGCACAGGGATGGGTGCTTGGTGGTAGATCCACAAAGCTAGCACACCTTCTCCCTTTCTCATTCTTTATCTATAAACACTTTTCAGGAAGTACTTTATACAGGTTTTTCTGTTGGTTACAGTTTTATCACATCACATTCTTGCTCTGTGCTTGTGCTTTAACATCCGTGTTAATTAGCATAGGAAGCAGAGAAGAAGGTGGTAACATCATTATCATGTCATTACCATCTCATTATTCATTTTGAGGGGTGCACTTTACTAGGTTAATAGGCCCTAATGAACTTGTAAGTTCCTCTGGGTTATTCTGCTGTTTTTGTCCTCTCTGTTCCTCACGTTCTTCAAAGTGTTGTGGTTTCCTCACGGTTATTTGGCTGGAGCCGGTTGTCCTTTGCAATACTGTTTTCCAAGATCCTCTCTCCCTTGTCCTTGAGTCTTGTTAGCTCTTGGAGGGTTTCCACAGCATCATTCCAACAGAGCGCCAGTGTTCCCGTGGGGGTCCAATTTTGCTTTCCTGCAGAGGTATTACAAGAGGTATTGCAAGGACATTATACTGTAATTCCATTTGGAATCAAATCAGCAACCCCAGGCTCGGTTCCCTGTTCCACTGTCCCTGGGTGGGTTCCACCAACAACCTTTCAGTTAACAGCCAAATGCACTGCCGGTTGGCCCACAGAAACCCCCCACCTGGGGCTGTGCTGGGGACTCCAGTGTCAGTACTGTCCTGGTGCTGCAAGAATGGGAATGTCCCTGAGCGCAACCCCGTACCCAGCCCCAGGCAGGGGGATGCTGCCCTTTGCCCATGGCCGGGTGCTGGT